>NW_020175529.1:499405-606504 GCF_003031525.2 Neophocaena asiaeorientalis asiaeorientalis
GAGGGGTGGGCCCAGGTTTTAAAAAAAAAAAAAAAAAAAAAAAAAAAAGTTATTAAAGTTATCTTAAAGTTCTCCATAAATTTTTATTTTTCTGTAAAAAGGGGGATATGATTATAGTAATAATATCAAGGATGAATAAGTGAGACTTTATAAACAGAGCACCTGGAACCCAAAACGTACTTTCTTTAAAAAGCTCCTTCCTTCCACTCAATTTCAGTGTTTGCTATGTTCTAAACGATAACTTGCTAATACATCACTCAGAGAAGTCATCAAATATGCTAGACTAGGTGTTAATACACTTGCTAAACCACATGCAATGTTTCTGAGCAAGCAGGAACCATGGAAATTTCTGGGAGATAAAAGTCTCCTTTCTAGAGAAGCATCGAGCTAAAGGCTATAAGAACCACTTTAAAATGGTTTTTAGTATAAAAAATTGGTATCATAGCTCATTAACTCACAAGGACAAGTTGATTGAGTTAGGAAGTGGTTCATTCGATTTATAAACAATACAATAATTTGAAAACAGTTGTTTTCTGCATTTTGTTCTATTTCAGTTATTTGTAAGATTAGATTTTATTTCAAGTTAACCTCAGCAAATGCCAGTGTTTGTGAAAGCATCAAGCTCTGGGCTATTAAAATATATCTTGCCTATGGCACCACACACTGAGACCTTCTGTCTTCATTCTGGGTGAGATTAATACTGTGGCAGTGGGATGCAAAGGTTACACACCTTCTTGTTTTACCTCCAGAAACAGTGATAAAATGCGTATAGAAACCCCACTGGCAAAGAAACATGGTTTTAATCACTGTCTACATTTTTTTGCTTGCATATTCCTCCCTCTCACTGAATATCAAAGTGTCTCTTTAGTCAAAACAAAACAATTCCTGCAGGTGTTCATTTCTTCTCTAACACATTTTATCTCTCCTTAGGGACTGTGGTCACCAATGTTTCCACACCATGGGCTATGTTGTTAAAAAAAAAAAAAAAAAAAGCCCCTTATGTTGACAACAAAACTATTTAAATGAACCCTCACTGGGGGAAAAAATTCACTTCTGTGTTATAAAACACTTAGTATGTCACAGATTTATTTGGCTAAAAAGTCAGCAAATATATGTGAGTAGTAATATGAGAGTCAGTAGAAATAGTCACATAAGGAGCAGCAGGACAGATTTAATACATTTTTTTTTGCACTTTGCTAATAATAAGTGTACTGATTATTCAGTGCTTCCACTATTAAATATGTCTATAATATACTATAATATATATATATACTATAATGCAGTTGCTAGGGATTTACATTATCTTTTTGACAAAAACAGTGGAAGAAATAATTAATGGGAACCTAATTTCTTCTAGTTCATAGTAAATTAAGCAAATGGCAATCCTTGGTAATCAAGTGGTGTATCATGCCTGCACACAATAAAAATCATAATTATCAATTTTTTTTCTTCTCCAAACTCTATTAACACTACTTATATTGTTTGTTTCTTTATTCTCCTTTAGACTCTTCAGAAAACGTACTTAAATCTCTTTTTTTATAAGAAACATGAACAAAATAGATAAACCACTAGCCAGACTCATCAAGAAAAAAAGGGAGAAGACTCAAATCATAAAATAAAATAAATAAAATATAAAAAAATAAAAGAAACATGAGTCTTCCAAGGAGCATGTAAGATAGCTTATACATCTGTAAAAAAAAAAAAAAAAAAAAAAAACTTGGGGTAGTTTTTTTTGGTACTAAAGTTGTGGTAGTTACTTTTGGTATTATCTTTCCTCTTAATGGAAAAATCAAGATGCTTCATTCACTGATTCATTCACTGTACATTTATTCACTTAACATATTAAATGTTTAACCATCTAAAAGACAACAGTGTCGTTTCTCTCCAGTTATTCATTTAGCAGGGAGAAGTAAATAATTAGAAAAGTATGAACAAAGAGTATTATGAAAACATGTTATATACATGTGATAGTCATAGTAATTCTGCTGCCAACAATTCTTTTCAATTTCCTTCTTTGTTAAAACTCCTTGGAAAATTTTCCCCACACCATTATATAGTAAAGGTGGATTTTCCAGTCATGGTCCTCCATTCTTCCTGGACAAAAATTGGGCATATTTCTCATTCTAGGCCAGTCTTAGTGTTCCTGGAATATTGATTGATACTGTTTCAAAATGGATACCTAAGTCAAGTAAGACCCAAAAAATATTTTGGAGGGTTAAATAGGACATCAGAAGAAATATTTTGTGTTTGTGTATATGTATGTGTTCTCCTAAAATTCTTATGTTTACAAAGATGGGATAAAATGAATGTAAACTTATAGGCAATCATTTTCTACATCATCTGGAAAGAACCTTTCACTATCACAGGGGCAATATTCACCAGGAAACAGAACCTAGTAAGAAAGAGAAAAAGAGAATAAAACAATAATAATCAGAAAGAGAGAGGGAGAGAGATAACTGTTGGCATAACTTGAGCTCCTGGAACCAAATGTAACTAAAGCCAGATTTTTCCATCTACTTCCCAATTACTGGAATCAGTAAGTTTCCTTTAAAATTTAATAATAATAGCACTGTTGAATGTTAATGTAACAGAAAGTGAGCAGTAATCTTTCCCTGCTGTCTCAGATTTTTGCAGCAGGCTCAAATGTAGAAGACAACATTTTCAGTGCTGCCTCAGGTGAGGTTCTCATCTATCTTACAGATTTGCTAAAGGATCCTCTAACCCATTCAGCCTGCACTTACCCTTTACCCTGAGGCTATTTGAAAGAAGGAAAACATTCTTTGGAGTTTGAAAAGGCCAAAGGTGAGGATTTCTTTGGAAAGACTTGTTCCTGTACTGTTTTCCCCAAGCCCTTCTGCCTTAGGGAAGGAGGGGAAGATATTTCCCTCTCATTTCAATTCAAGAGAAGGGGACTGAAGAAAAATCATTTTGAGAGTTTTATATCATCCCCCTGGAGGAAGAGGAGCACAAGGCTGGGTTTCTGATTTTCACCTACTTAGAGAACTCTGAAAACTAAAGACTGGCTGAATCATGCTCTCAAGCACAAGTGAAAGACCCAGGGCATGAAGTGACCACAGAGAAATGACTCACTAGAAGCCATGGGACTGAGGGGAGAGCCTCCGTTGGTCAGCAGCAGGATATAGCTACATCAGTGGAACTTTTCATAAGAGAGTTTTGTGGTGGTTTCCAAACAACTCTAAAGAGAATGAATGAGCTTTTGAAATCTACCTCATCCAGGATGCACTAACCCATGATTATCATGGGACCAGTAAAGATCTTTATTTTTCTTCTTCCTGCACCTCCAACTATGGAGGAACCAGATAAACCCCTATGCATGAAGAAGGAGGAATTAAAGATCCATGTATAAACACTGAGAAGCAGCTCATGTCCACCCTTCTGACCTGCTTCCCAATTCCAAGAACAAAGGATTTTGAAGTCTTGGAGAAGGAGAGTCTTTAAATCTCACAAAACTTTAAAGGAAGGAGGTCATATGACTTAATACTGGTCCTGGTTACACAAAGGAAGCTGTCATGTGTTCATTTCTTTACTGAATATTTATTAAGTGCCTCCTAGATGCCAGGCACTATTCTTGATGGTGGAATAAAACAGTAAAAAAGCAGAAAGTTGCTGCCATCCTGGGGTCTACATCTCATTGGAAGAGACAGACACAAATAAAATGACACAATAAGCAGTACTACTTTGTTTAGTGCTATGAAAAAAATAAGGAGAGCAAAGGGAATCAAGAGCAATTGAGGGTCAGATTACACATTCTAATCTGGGAAGGCCTCTCTAAAGAACTGAGGAAAGAAAAGTAGACCCTACTGCTAATCCAATCCCAGTGTTCCTACAGAACATAAACAACATTTCCAACAAACACAGACAACGCCAATGATACATAATGTTTCTACCAAGGTGTAGACAAAACAGAACCTCACTTACATGAATGAGTAGCCTTCCCTTCTTTTGAGTAATTGCTGCTTTATTACTAGGATCACACTCTGCCTTGCTTTCTTTTCCTCTACTGCCATACAAAATTCTTTGCGTGTCTATAGAAGAGCCAGAAGGCCTGTGCTTGAGGATTATAATTAAGGAGGAAAAGAGGAGGTAATGTTAGAGAGGTTGTCAGATTATTAGGATGTGTAGACTAAGGAGATTGGATTTTATCTGATGTGAATTGAAGTCCTTTGAAAGACTGTAGGCAGAGGAATAAAACAATCCAACTCTAAAAGATTACTCTCATTAATGTATGCAAAATAGATTGATGGGGTGGGACATGGAGGTGATGATGACAATAATGGAAACTGTAAAATCAATACCTTTTTCAGTTGTCTAAGTAGGAGATGATGGTGGTTATAACTTGTTGTAGAAGTAGAAATGGTAACAACTAGCTGGATTACAGATATATTTTAAAGGTATGGTCATTGGACTTTCTAAAGGATTTGATGTAAAGGTGAAGAAAAGTGAGAAATTAAAGAAAATTTTTGGATTTTTGCTTGAACAACTAGGTTAAAGTTGGTGCTAATGGCAGCCATGGGAAAATGTGAGACAACTAGATTTAGCAGAAAAATAGAGACTTATCTTTTGATGAGATTCAAGTGAATATGTTGAGTACATAATTGAACATTAAAGAATTTGAAACTGATGGGTATGTTGATATCCAGACTCAATCAGCCTAAAGGTGATACAGTCGTTTCCATGATGTTACATATGCATTCTTAAAAATCCCTGCACTATGGTTATGCTAAATTGTGTAATGAAAACCACAGAACTGATGAGAATGCAAAAACAGAATTTAAAAACAGCATAAGTGATACGATAATAATTTTGAAAAACCATAGGAACCTAATAAAAACAGTAGCACACTTTTACACAACTTAATTGGTTAAGAAATACATAACTACTACAATAAATATGGCACTTTACCTTGAAAAAGACCTGAAGTTTGCTTATAGAATTTGTTTACTGTGTGCAAGAGGAAGAGTTCAAAATAAATATAGGAAAAGAATGAAATAAAAAAGAAACAGGGCTTCTCTGGTGGCACAGTGGTTGAGAGTCCGCCTGCGGATGCAGGGGACACAGGTTCGTGCCCCGGTCCGGGAAGATCCCACGTGCCACAGACCAGCTGGGCCCGTGAGCCATGGCCGCTGTGCCTGTGCATCCGGAGCTTGTGCTCCGCAACGGGAAAGGCCACAACAGTGAGAGACCCACGTACCGCAAAAAAAAAAAAAAGAGAGGAAAACAAAACAATGGGATAAGAGGAAGGGAAATTAAAAAGGAAGTTGGAAATGGAGTCGTGAGGCCATGGTGGCCATAGGAAGGGTTACAGCTTACAGGCTGTTGTGAAGTGCTGCAAGAAAGATTACAGAAACTGAAAGGAAAGTTGTAACACCAGGTATAGATACGTGTGTCTCATTGTTCTCTCATTGTGTGCATTTTGTGCAGTCCTGTGCAGCTCAGTTCAACTGTGTGCAGTTTTCTGCATTTACTTAGTGTTTCCCCCAATGAAATTATGTACAAGCAATTGTGTTCAAATTGTTTCCTAATATATAAATTGCATTGAGCAAGTTTGTGTTTTCAAAACAAACATTAATAGCAGAACTATTGAAGCCAAGTAGCTAGATAACAATGATAATAATTATTATAATTACTATTATTAAAACCATTATTATGAATACATGGTACTTAGTATATGTGACAATATTCTAAAATTTTTATGCATATTTACTTATTTAAATCTCACAAAAAGGCCAAGGGGAGAAACTATATCAGCAAGAAAGAAGTGGATTTTTTGTGATGGAACTTGTTGGTAACTATGATGAAGGTGGTTTCAGAAAAAAATGACTCATAGCCTTTTGGGAAAATGTTTCTCTAATTGCAACTGCAATCCACAAAATCAGAGGCACACATGTCTCAACTGTTTGAGTAATTTTACTACCTGCTAGAGAATAAACAATATTCTGATGACTGAGAAGTATTGTTAAGCCACATGATCAACTCTCCTTGAATCTTGCCTATGGCAGATATTAAGCTTTGACTCAACTCCAACTCTAGAAGCTTTAAGGTATGTATACATAACTTATATATGTATTCTATACATGTGTATATACATGTGTATATGTGTATATATATATGTGTAAGATATATATACAATGTGTCTTTCCTGCAATGTATATTTTCAGTTTCTCCCATCAAATTTGGAGTCAATTCTCTCATACCTTGAGTCTGAACTGAACTTGTGACTTTTTCTGGTCAGTGCTGCAGAAAGGTTAAGGGCTAGTTCTAAGGCATTACTTGCTTCTGCCCTCTATCTTAGAACTTTGTGATCATTTTGAAATTATATCTAGGATGGCCTGATGGAAAATATAAGAACATATTCACCCCAACAGAAACCATCCCAGATAAACCAACTCCCAACAGATCTGCTAGACAGCTACCAGACATAAGAGTCTAACCAAGTCATTATCAGTAGGGCTGCCTAGTTGATCCGTAGACTCTTCAGCGATGATTAATAGTTGTTATTTTAAACCACTGAATTTTAGAATGTTTGTAACACAGCATTATTGTGTAAGTAGATGAATTTAATGATCTTTTATATTCTGTGACAACAGTAACAGAAGGCCTAATATTGGGTCTCTAAATTCATGGTTGTTCAGAGATAAGAAATAGAACATTCATATTTCTGGTATGGTACAATATGTTGAATAGTGTTCTCCCCAAATTAATGTCCACCCAGAACTTCAGAATATGACCTCATTTGGAAATAAGGTCTTTGCAGGCATAATTAAAGTAAGGATAGAGTGGAAATCATACTGGATTATGCTGAGCAAGTACACTGTCAATACAAGAGTGAAAAGAACACACAGAGACCCAAAGAAGATGGAAGCAGAGATTGGAGTGATGTGTCTGAAAGCCAAGAAACATCAAAGCTTGCTGGACACCACTAGAAAGTAGGAGAGAGGCTTGGGATGGTTTCTCCCTTAGAGCCTCTAGAAGGAACCAACACTGCTGACACTTTGATTTCAGAATTTTGGCCTGCTGAACTGTAAAGAGAATATATTTCTATTGTTTTAAGCCAATCAGTTTGTGACACCTTGTTACAAAAGCTCTTGGGATCTAGTACTCATGGTTAACAGTAGAGGTGGCATTGTTCTGGAGTCTCTGTTTAAGAGACAAGTATCCTCAGTTGCAGCTTCAAGATGGTAGCAGAGGTAGCAGTATCCCTGGAAGACCAGTCATGTGGTCAGGGAGACATTTTTGGAAACTCAGCCTACAGCTTAATTTACCAGGCTTTTCAATATTTGTTCTAACCAGTCCTTTGTATTAAATCTCTTTCTTTATACATTAGCCTAACTGTTGTTGTTTTTTCCTTTTAATTTTCAGTTGAATACTGAACGATATGCTCCTCAAACTCCTGATTCCAATTATGAGAAGTAATACATTTTCTTATGGTTTAAGCCACTTTAAGGCAGATCTTTTGTTTCTTGAAAGTCAAAAGCATCCTTGCATTAGACATTATAATAGGATGAAGGTAAGAAGGTAGGTTTGTTAAAGGGGTAATAAATTAATCACCCCCTAACTATTTATATATATCAGAAAGAATTTGAGGAGAATTTTCAGAAAAAAGGGTGATCTTATAAGGACAATAAAACCTTCTCAGATAATGGAATTTGTGAGTAGGGAATCTACAGGTAAAGTCCCCTACATATGAATTAGTTCCATTCCGAGAGCGCATTTGTAAGTCCAATTTTTTCGTTTAGTCCAACAAAGTTAGCCTAGGTACGCAACTAACACAGTCGACTATATAGTACTATAGTACTGTAATAGGTTATAATATTTTTCACACAAATAATACATTAAAAACAAACACAAAAAATAAAGAAAACATTTTTAATCTTACAGTACAGTATCTTAAAAAGTACAGTAGTAAAGGACAACAGCTGGCATCCAGGGGCTGGCACCGAGTGAACAGGCAAGAAGAGTTACTGACTGGAGGAGGGAGAGGAGGTGGGAGATGGTAGAGCTGAAGCATCTCAGCAATAGGAGATGCAGGGCAAGTTGTAATTTCACTCATGCCTGATATTGATTGAACGCAGTTTGCATCTTTGAAAGTTCACAACTTGAATGTTCGTATGTAGGGGACTTATTGTATCTCACAAAGTGCATGAGAAACAGGAGGAAGACTGAATCACCACCCTTCAGGCTCAGAGGGGAATCAAGGTCCAACCATGATCCTGCCACAGAAACCACCTGCTTGGGTCCCACATGGAGTTTCCTCACTGGATACTCTCCTCCCCTCTGCTGGCCTCTTGACTCCACTTGGCTTTATTTATGCATCTCCATTCAAAAGTCCTGTTGGGAGTATTTGAACAGGTGCTTTTGAGGTAATTATCTTGCAGGGACTGTTACAGATTCAACATCTTTTTTTCCTTTTTCTCCTAGACAAAATATTTCCCAGCCTACCTAAGTAAGATGTGACCACGTCCCTGAGTTCTGGCTAATGGAATGTGGATGTGGACAGAGGTGAGTTTTACCACTTCCAGTCTTGGCTCATAAACTCTCCCATGTGACCTTCCAATCTCTTGCTTCTCCCTTCCTGTTTGTAAAGTGTCAATGGACAAGACAGCCTGAGAAGCCACATGTTAAGGATGACAGAACTTCTGTCATCCTGTCTTTGAATGACTTTACATCATGGAGTCCCAAATCAACAAGCAACCTTTTATCTACACTCAGTTTTACAAGCCGTTCTGGTATCTCTTTACTGGAATGGATAGGAGAAATGCCAAGATGAGTTCCCACCAACTTGCCCTATCACAGAAGCATTTACTGAGGGCTAATTACCTAAAAGACACCCTGTTTATTGTTTTATATCTTTTTCTCTCATTTATGTTTTCTACTACACTATTCAGAGAGAAAATGGTAAAAACATAGTGGTGAGAAGAAGGCAATCTTATGTTTTTATTATAAATCTTTGGCGTCTGATAGAGGTGCCTGGTGTAGTTTGGGATATTAATAAATGGAATTTTGTTACAGGATCAAGGAAAGCTCAAATTCATAATTTTCCTTTTTTTTTTTTTTTTTTTTTTTTTTTGTGGTACATGGGCCTCTCACTGTTGTGGCCTCTCCTGTTGCGGAGCACCGGTTCCAGCCGCGCAGGCTCCGCGGCCATGGCTCCCGGGCCCCGCTGTTCCGCGGCATGTGGGATCTTCCTGGACCAGGGCACGAACCCGTGTCCCCTGCATCGGCAGGTGGACTCTCAACCACTGCGCCACCAGGGAAGCCCCATAATTTTCCTTTTTAATGCAGTTCCCTAGAGGAATAACAACACACCAAAGAGTAATAAGAAATTGAAAATACAGCTACAACTCTGTTGTTAACTGGGTGGTACCTCCTTCCACATTCAGGTCTCTTTGGTAAACCTTTTAATAGGCCCCAAGTCTCTTACTTACTTTGTCAGTCAAGTGGTAGGAGAAAGCAGAAGAATAATGCTATACCCATGGGTTTGAATGTTTAATGCAATATCGCTCCAGCTACTACTAAATGTGTCTAACTTACTGTCCTGAAACTCTTCCAAATAGGTCCCTCTTAACACTGTAGCAAGCAAGACAGAAGGGTGAGCAGAAGAAAGGCTTTCTCTCTCTTCAAACATATAATAAGCTTTTTAAAAGAGTCTCATTTCCAATGCTCACTCTTTGAAATTAAGCTCTCTTTTAAAACTCCTTTCTTTTAACTTAGCCACTCTCTAATTACCACCAACTTGTTATTATCACTGTGACCTGTAGTCCCTTGACCTACTCCCTAGGAGACTCGGCCAGTATTTCTCAATGTGTGATTAGAGCAATATCGCTCAATACATGATTCAGAGCACCTGTGTCAGAATCACCTGGGTACTCATTACAACACAGAAATCGGGCTGCACCTCATTCTCACTGAATTAGCAAATCTACGGTGAGGCCAGGGAAATTTTTATCAAGCACAACAGGTTAGATTCATACCTGGAATGACACATGAGAATGTGAGACTCAAACCTTCAGACCATTTCAGTCCATGAACAGTACTGTACTTCACCCTGCCTCTAGATAATACAAATAAGAAGCCTTTTGAAGAATGCATCCACTACAGCTCAAAATCCCACAATTTGTGCTGATTGCCAGCTCTGGAAAGTCCCCATTTTCTGTATTCACTACTTTCTCCTAAGTTACCTGGTATTGCTAGGGAAATTTACAGAAATTCTGCTAATTGAATAGATTGCAAATACTTGCTTTCTAATCTTGGCTAGTCAATTTCTGTTGCCTGTCAACTGCCTACTACCTGTCTCTCAGAATCCCAAAAAAAGACTCTTCCAAACTTTCTGCATCCTCACCTCAAACTTTCATGCCCATCCATAATGTTTGCACTCTCATCACACAAAATTGGTTACTGATAGAACTGTATGAGAGCATTGGCCTTCCTCTGCCACTCAGAGTATCTCTGCTGTAAGCCCTCCTGTCAACGCACAAATCTGAGAAACAAATTTCTTTCTTTTTTGCCAAAGCCAACACTTCTACTTTTTTCCTTGGATATCCTTCCCTTTTGATAGACGCCTCAGTTCCTTTTACTGGTCCCTTCCCTATGTCCCATGGCATGTTGCGTCCATTCCCTAGAGAAATTGTTGCTGTCTTTCCTTATAAGCGTGTCTCCCTCCAGCCAGCACACTGTGTTCTTTTCATCACCAAATATTGTAGTAGAATAGCTTATCCTCATTGCCTAACTCCTCTTTCCTTCACTTACTTTTAAAACTTTGCAGTGTTTTCTCCACACCTCATAAGAGAGAAATCATTCTTCTCAAGGAGCCAGTGATCTCCTGATTGTGATATTCAATAGTGGTTCTTCTTCAAACCCTTTTTAGCAGTTGATGCTGCTGCAGCCTCTTCCTTCTTTCAACTCTTTAGTCCTTTGGTCCCATGACATGTGATGCGTTCCTGGTCCTTCTCTAACAACTGTATTTCTTCTTAACTACATTCTTCCTTATCTTAAATGTAAATGTTTCTCACAGTTCTGTCCTCAGCTCCCAGGCTGTCACTGAGAAGACACCAGCAAGAAATCAGAATTCACATGCGTTAGGAGCTCTAATGGGAATGAGCCCAGGGTGCTGTGTGTGCTCACAGCAGAATCATGTTCCCAAGCCTTTGGAGAGTTGTCTGGCTGAACTCGAACAATGAACACGAACTAGAAATGACAAAGGCAGGGAAGGCCTTCCAACAGAGCAAATGAAAAGGAAATACAACACCGTATAAAGAGGATGGGATCAACGCTTTTAAAGATCTTTGGTTAATTTTTACTCTTTTAAAGCCCTAAAATACACTTTCTTCAATCTTTTGTGAAAATGAGCTTCTACTGACAAAAAAGAGGAAGAAAAAGAGGGAGGAGAAGAAACAGGGAGAGGAGGGGAGGACAATTCCAAAACCAGTCCTGAACGCTTGCTTTAAAAAGCATGGAAGTAGTTTGACGTAAGTCAAAATTCTTACACATATTTTCATTACTTTTTATATGGGACAAAACATTAAGAAAAAGCATTTTTTCTCTTGTTTCATGTCATATAAGAGATATTAAAAGGTTTAAATTCCATTTATCAAGGTAAACCAACTTTTTCCCCCTCATGACATGAGAGCTTATGAAAAATAAATTTCCAACAACGTTTTCAGAGGTATTATTAGGTAGGTGTTTATTTGCTATTGAAAGGACAAGCCACAGGTTCTCTGATTCCCTTATTCTTTTTCATCGAGGCTAAAATAAATGGAACACATCACCACTGATGGAAAACTCTTTTGGCAGACTCTTCCTTCTCACCTGTCAGCATTTTAATACCATTCAGACTGAGTTCAAGGGGGTTAGTTTTTAATAAATGTAGGAACATGTAAATGCTTTTATAAATAAAACTAAGCCATTCTGCCTTTTGTTAGCTTGCTCATGTTTTACAAAGCGTTCTTTCCAGTACCTATCACATTATTTCCTTTTACTTTTCTCAACCCCAACCTCACAACATACTAATGGACCAAGCTTATTTCACACCATGTAATACCTTGCACTATTTAAGTATTTGTTTAAAAAGCCATCACCTTAAAATAGAGTGGAGGGAGAGGAAAGTGCAAAAGACCAATTCTGTTCCTTAATATCATTAATGGAAATATTTATGATCACTGAAAATAGTGTATTGCCGACAATAGCTCTGGTGAATATCCTAATGCATGAGGAGCAGGATGTGTGATGGGGAATGAGAATATGCCATTTGATTTGCAACTATTACCTGACTTCAAAGACAATGGGTAGGTGCATAAATAAAGACAAATCATTATGACAGTGCAGCAACAGGACCTCACTGCAAACAGCTGAAGCCCAGGTTGAAGCAGAATACAGGCGTCCTGCTCCACAGTAAACAATATTTTAATACATTCTCTTAATGTCAGGACTTCTCTTCCTCAAATAAAATTGCTTAAAAAAAAAACTTTTAGAGATGGCTTTTAAATGTCATATTTAATGTGAATTTCCTTTTATCATTTTATAAAATCAAATCAAATAATGTCTTCTCTCTCAAGAAACTTTTACTTTTCTTTCTAAATCATTTATTGATGTATAATATAACAGTATATTTTAAAGTTACTCCATCTTGACAAATAAATAACACTTCCTTTTGACGTGGAGGAGTCAGATATAGAAGGCTTTGGGATGTTGATTGAGATGAAAGAGAGTCCATTTAAAGTTTAAAATTGGTTTCAATAGAAGATCTGATGATTTCAAGAAAAAATATGGAGTCTTAGGGAAATTATAAAATTGCAAGTACAACACAGGTTTGGAGATAAATTTTAATTCTGAGAATCAATAATTGCTAAGGCCAGCATTTGTCATTCTCACTTAATTCCACAAGGGAATTAGCCAGGACCTATAACTAAGTCTTTCTTAATGGTAGAGTGCTCTAGAAGTAATACAAATAGCAAATTTGTAAAATAATACCTTTATATCTCTCAGCTTATTCATATGCAATCATTTGCATTCCTCAAATGACTTAAATTTCTAGAATGGAAATAATAATAATTCTAGGCATTTTAGTTAGACAATAAAATTAAAATATAGAGCAAATAAGTCCATTTATGAACTTATTTTCATTAGTCATTACCTACAGTGACAGTAGACAGACCAGATTCAAACACCAAACTGTCACTCTTTAAATAGTTTCCATGTGCCAGGCACTGTGTTAGATGGTATATGGGTTACTTGGATGGAAAAGACATGGCTACTCTGAAAAGAAGATCATTTATCCAAGAAAAACAGAAATTCAAACAAGTCACCTTAATTAAGCAAAGGTAATATGTGCTGTGAGAGACCTTTCCTGCTTGGGAGCAGAACAGAGAGCGTTCAATTCTGCCTTGAAAGGGTAAAGGAATTCCAGGCCTTAGGGAGTGAATAATTTTTAAGTCATTGAAAAGAGCAGAGAGAATTCAAAACAAAAGATAATATTCAGAATCAAGATACAGGAATGATATTGCATGGCATTTTCTGGAAAGTGTGATGAGTGTTTACAGTATATGAAAAACAGGGAGGTGGCATGATTGTAAATAAATCTGGAAATGTAAAAGTACCCTCACCTTAAACTATTAATATGTGTTTTGAGGAATCTGAGTTAGATATAAAGTTGGTTTGAAATAACATACATATATACTTTATATTTCCTATAGCCGATCAGAAAAAGGCACTTAAATACAAGGGAACTAACATAAGTTTATCATTGATTTCCTACCATAAACTTAGCACTAATATGTTCATCATTCTTTATTTGTTTTGATCCTCTCCACTACCTCAAAAATTTTTATTTCCCCCATTTCACAGATGAGGAAACTGAGCCTTAGAGGGGTGAAATTGGAGTCTAATAACACTGACAGTAAAGGCAGAGCAGATTAGTGAATTAGGAGCACAAACTCAGCAGCGCAGCCAGAATGCTTAGAGCCAAAACCCAGCACCCACACATATAAAATTTGTGACTTTGGACAAAGGCTTAACATCTCTGTAACTCAGTTTCCTCTTTATAAATGGAAATAATAATAGAACTTACTGGTAGGGTTGTAAGAGGTACTATTTGTAAACCACTTAGAATAATGTCTGGCACTTAGTGATGCTTAAAGATTTGTTGTGTTGTTAGCATCACCATTATTATGCAGGAAAGTACAAGATGACAATGCAGATGACAAACTATCTCTTCAAAGGAAATTAAGGTTTAAAGATGACTATCTCCTCCCAATCAAATATATACTTTCTGAAAATGACAAAGAACCTATTTAAGCTGTACACACGTCATCCCCATAAACTTTAAAATCTGCACCATTATATTCCCCACTTTACATAGAAATTTGAAATTTATGGAAACCAAGTAATTTGCTCAGGTTTCCATGGTTATAATGGTAACTGAGTTGGAATCAAATAGTGGCTGCTGCGGTTGCTACCATTCTACCAACCTCTGTCTGGTTGAGAGAGTCCAATGGCTTCAGGGGCCAGGAGCAGGGTCAGGGGAGACTTCACAGAGGAGATTCTAAGTAAATCAAGTTTTAAAGGGTGAATAAGAAATGAAGATACAGGGCTTCCCTGGTGGCGCAGTGGTTGAGAGTCCGCCTGCCGATGCAGGGGACACGGGTTCGTGCCCCGGTCCAGGAAGATCCCAAAAAAAAAAAAAAAAAAAAAAAAAAAGAAATGAAGATACAGTCAAAGACAAGGAGGGTTTGCCAGAAAAAGGCAATATCCAGTGCAAAGAGGCCCCAAATAACACACTGCTATACTTAAAATGGATAACCAACAAAGACCTACTGTATAGCACAGGGAACACTGCTCAATACTCTATAATAACCTAAATGGGAAAAGAATTTGAAACAGAATAGATACATGTGTATGTGTAACTGAATCACGTTGCTGGACACCTGAAACTAACACAACAGTGTTAACTCTACTCCAATATAAAATAAAAAAATTTTTAAATAAAAATAATAATGAAATAAAATGGGAAAAAAAGGCTCAATAAAACCAACCTGTACATCGAAAAAAAAGTACATGCAGGGAAAAGGAAGCCCGATTTTGTGGATGATGCTCATGATGCGTTTGAGGAAATGGAGGCAGAAGAAGGAGAGGAGATCAGCGGATACCCAACCTAGCAGGGCTTTATGTGTCATCCTGGGATTTTGACTGATTTTCCCTCAGAGATACAGGGAGTCATTAAAGCTTTCTGAGCTGGAGAATGGTACAGCTGCACCTATAACCACACAGGTTTGAACTGTGGGGATTCTTGACTGGGCAGGGTTTTTTTTCCCTAGCCCCCTGGTTCTTCAAGGGTCAACAGTAATCAGATTTGGATTTAAAAGAGCTCACTCTGGCGGAAGTGTAGAAAGAGCTAGGCTGTAGACAGGCAGACTGGTTAAGAAGCAACGCGATGAATGAAGGAACTGGCAAGGAATACTGAAAGAAAGAGTACACAGATATATTTGGATCTAAAGCTTTCTTAATTTTTCCAAAGATCAACACCACCCCCAGATCCTTCATCATCCCTGACACCCTGGTGTTGCCTTACGGGAATAGTCATTTTATCCTAGCTAGGGCTGTCTTTCTGAACAAAGGATAATTTATTTCCTTTTTAAAATATTTTCTTTAATTATATCAACTTACTTGTACCACTTTTCACTACCTAATGTAATACTACTTTCAATTTACATTTGCATTTTAGCATAAATATTTTCCAAACTATTCCTAAATCGAAAAGATTCTTCCTAAACTTAGAAGTTAAAAATATTGAATTATGCTTTTGAATAATTAGAAAAAACAACCATGTGAAGGTTGCCTCGTGTTCTTGAAGGATCTCACAGTTGAACTTGGACATTTTGGCCAAAAATATTATATTCACGCATTCATCAAACAACCTTAAACTCATGTTGTATCTCAATAGTGGACTGTAGCATCTGTAGTTGAATTAATGCTCTTACAAATTCTCTAATGATGTCAATTACATCATTTTATTTCATTTTTAATTTAGTGTTAAATGTTCATGAATCCAATGTAAACATTTCAATTTTCTAAAATTTTATGATTTTATTTGACACTTACTTACTTATATTATACCAAGAAATTCAAAATATAGAAGTATCCCAGGTGTCTTTTCAAAGCCTAAAAGGCTTTCTCTACACATTCATTCGACATTCAGGTATTAAATGCCATACAGTGTTTCTAAGTGCTAAAGGTACAGTCAGTAATTTTTTCATCAAATTTAGTGTATGCCAGTCAGTGTTTAATCTTTGAGGATAAGTAGACATAGCTCATGATCTAATGCAGTTTTCCAAACTGTGGTCACAAACAGTTTGTGTGCTGGATAATGAAATCAATTGGGTTGATCTATAATGAATAATGTATTTCAAAAATCAAAATATAATAAAATGGATTAGAAAATATCAGAGTGTCTAACACAAAGTAAGTATGATATTATTTTTTGATAATTTAGTTTCAGTTATATATGTAGAGGAAGGAGGGGTACACTGGCTTGAACAGTAAAATATACCCTTTCCTGAATATCAGAATCCTTTAAAAAGTTTGTAAAGCTCTTATATAAATTAATGGGTTCATTGATACATATATATATAATTTTATCCTCAAAGGAGCTTGGTGCTTAGTAAAGAAAAGACATGTAAACAGGTAAATTAAAATGTAGAGCAATGTATGACGCTGTAGCAGCATATACAAACAGCAGAGGAAGTATAGAAATTAGTTCCATCTCTTTGTGCCAGGAAAGGGCTTGACCTTGTTTTTCTTTTTTCTTCTCCTCCCCCTCCTCCCTCTCCTCTCCCTTCCCCCCTCCTTCCCCTCCTCCTCTTTCTTCTTCCTCCTCCTCCTCCACCTCTTCTCCTCCTTCTTTTTCTTCTTTTTCTTCTCCTCTTCCTACTTCTCCTTCTCCTCCTCTTCCTCTTCCTTCTTCTTCTTCTTCTCCTTCTTCTCCTTCTTCTCCTTCTCCTCCTCCTCCTCCTCCTTCTCCTCCTCCTCCTCTCCTTCTCCTCCTCCTCCTCCTCCTTCTTCTTCTCCTTCTCCCCCTCCTCCTCCTCCTCCTCCTTCTTCTTCTTCCTCTTCTTCTTCTTCTTCTCCTTCTTCTTCTTCTTCTTCTTCTTCTTCTTCTTCTTCTTCTTCTTCTTCTTCTTCTTCTTCTTCTTCTTCTTCTTCTTCTATTAAAAAAGAAAAGCCATTGGACTTTTGGACTTAATACTCAATTTTGTAATTATTAATGTCTATTGCGCTAACCTTTGGGAGAAGAAACTGCCTACATTTTCTTCCTTGGGAGTGTTCTCACACATTTCAGCCTACATTCCACTAAGGGCAATATTTGGATAGAGTTGTCTTTGCCAGCAATGTATCCTGACAGATGGAAGTTCAGAAGGCAGGTATCTCATGCACACATTGAAAGCCTTCCCCCTGCAAGCTGATCATTGTTTCTGGCTAAACATCTTTAGTTCTACCACATCTAGAGATCCCACTGCTCCCTTTGCTATCTAGACCTTCACAAATTTTAGGGTTTCAAGGCATTCCTAAATTATCACTTAAATAGTTTGTGTGGTCAAATTATTGCTTACTTAACACAAATGTAGACTCTTTTTCTGTACTAGGTACTAGGTTATGTGCTAAATAAAACATTGATGAGCAAAAGAGACAGGATTCTTACCCTCAAGGGATTCACCCCCTATTGTCAATAATACTTTAAGCACATAATATCAAACATAAATATATTGTGTGCTATTATATGAAATGTAGAAAAAGAATATTTCTGGGAAGACCGCATTTAAATTTGGGGTAGAATTCACAGAAGATCTTACCAAATCCACCATCTTTGACTGAAACTGAAGGATGCATTAGGAGAAAATAGAGGGGTGGATGATGGAGGGAGTGGTGAAGGGGAAGGCATTACTGGTAAAGGAAAGGATATCTGTGACATATATGTAAAGGCCCTGAGGTAAAAACTGGTGCATTTCAGGCGCTGGAAAACTGGCCATGGTGTGAACCAGGAAGAGACTGAGGAGAAAAACAACACAATGTACAACTGGAGATAAAGGGAGACAGGGAGTAGGCTGTACAGGATCTTTTGTGTATATTTAAGATTTGCGGTTTTTATTTTAAGAGCAATGAGAAGTCATCAAAGGGCTTTAAACAACCAAATTTGTGGACACAAATACAAAATA
Source organism: Neophocaena asiaeorientalis asiaeorientalis (assembly GCF_003031525.2). Classification (NCBI taxonomy): domain Eukaryota; kingdom Metazoa; phylum Chordata; class Mammalia; order Artiodactyla; family Phocoenidae; genus Neophocaena; species Neophocaena asiaeorientalis. Next base: position 517,630 of record NW_020175529.1, read on the forward strand.
TGAGATGTGCCTAATATCTTTTCTTTACAGTAACTCATTGCACAGACATTGTTTGGCTTATGGCAACTATGCCCAGTCATATATTTATAGGTTCTTAGTTAAAAATGCATGAAACATCATGCACACATAAAATTTATGAAGAAATCATTTAAAGAGATTATTTTATGCCTCCCATAAACAGTCATAGCATACTCTGTAGTAAATAAATTAGTGTTCAATTGACAATACTGTACTTGTTTTGTTTCTTTATATTCATTGGCTCACTGATCATTATCATAAGATGATATATTGAAAGTGTCTTCCTTATCATTGTCTCGATTTTTCCTACTCAAAGTGATTTCTAAATACCAAAGTGCACAACCAAAGAAAACAACTTCATTTCATTACCAACTCACATTTACTTTTTCTCTTTTCCTTAAAAGTGATTTCCCTAAAATTCTCCACAAAGCAAGTTTTAATTTTTTCAACTCACATGTGATCCCTTCTCAACTAATATAAACAAACACCAGTTTTATCAATGGGAAATAACACTATCTTAATTATTCTAATTGTAGAATCAAAACCTCCCAATATGCTTATCTTTGTAAGGTAGTTTGAGAAAAAGGCAAAGGAGAGAAGACTGGAAGGTTGAATGGTATCCAAACTCTAGACAAAAAAATGTTTCACAAAACAATACTTAACTCATAAATCAGAGTGGTAAAGATATTGCAGTTATATAACCTAACTTATTCCCTCAAAATAGTCTCTAATGTCTTTTGGAGACTGGGTTTGGGATTAGAGAAAAAAACAAAAAACTCATGGATATGTAGTCATAATTCTGCAGGAAGAAACATGTTTTATTACCTTATTTTCATTTTTGAGATATTGATACAAATTTCACAGGAGAAAAATACTACCTTTGATTTCAAATTCTCAAATAGAGAGAAATAAATACAAGTTCTTCCACTGAACCACAGCTCTTTGTTTTATGTATAGCTGTGTTGTAAAGGAATGTGAATTGAAAACATGTTTCTACAGGCTAAGTTTAGGTTGCCCTTTATGGATCTAAATTTCAGATATGTGGGCGCTGCAGTTGTGAGCTGCAGTGAAAGCTACAGCATTAAGATGTCTAGAGAAAAAGAATTTGGCTCCTGTAGGGCTCTCCCACGATGGCAGCTTTAAACGCAAATTGACATTTAACACAGACAACTGAAAGGCTAGAAAAGACCGTACTCTGAAACTGTCCTCATAAATAAAGGTTAAGTATATGAATATTGTGATGCTGAAATCCATATTAAACTCTATTATAGAAAGATGACCTGATTCTGAAATTTACCAGATTAAAAATGTGCTCCCAAGCTAATGAAAAGCATCATAGATACAGTGACATTTGCTTTCTCTTGCCTTCTCTCCTTCTTCCTTTGGCACCATCAAAAAAGCCTTGCTTCTTCATGGTCCTCACCTACATGGAGGAATATCTTCTTCTCCCCATAAAGTGTACTGGAGGTAGAGATAATTTTTGTTTCTCCAAAAGAATGTGTGTGTGTGTGTGTGTGTGTGTGTGTGCACATACAGTGGAGTACTCTGTACAAAGTCTGGGGTCAAGGACTCATGCAAATAATAAAGTTTGGGAAGTTGCAAACATTTTCCCTCTACTAGTGGGGGAAAGTGATCATACCCCATCTGATGTTGAACAGTGGAGGAAAACATCCTAGAAGTACATTAGGGACAGCAAGAGCAGAAGAGGACAAGAGTACTCCACTGTAAGTGAGCAGTCCCTAAGTGACATAGAAGTTGAATCCTACATGAGGTCACAGGTGTAGGGGTTGACAGTGGAGAATAACCGGATTGAGGGCTACAACCGCTCTTGGATGAACACAGCAGGGGAGCAACATGATGGTGACACAGAAGAATGTGGCATAATGTCACTTAGCCAAGGTGAAGTCATGAATTTTAAAACTCTAACATTTACTGAGGTTTTATATTGTTCTTGATTCTCTACTTAGTTAATTCATTTAATCTATACACACACACATACACACACACACACACATGCACACATACAAACCCACCGATTGAAGCAGGTAGAATCATAACCAATTATTTATAGATGGAAAAACTGAGGCACAGAAAACTGGCATAACTTGTTCATGGTCACACTGCCAGTACATGCTATAGATGAGTCCTAACCCAGGCAGTATCTCTCCACAGATATGGTCAAATCATGTCAGGTAATGCCAATGTTCCTCTTCACTTGAAACCATTCACACAGCTAGACTGCAGTGAAAGGAACACAGGAGAAGCATTTTGAGTTGATTTAATTTTGAATTTTTCCCATGAGTAGAATAAGTGTTTAAAAATAAAAGTCTGTTTTAATACCTGACAGTATTTTAAAAGATATAGAATTGGGATAAGATACTGTCATGATTTTCTAATATCTTGCAGGGCAATAAAGATTTAACAGAGCACAAGTATTGGTGTTCATGGGGAAAAAATGAAGCCATTTCATGTTTCTACATTCCTACGTTGATACTCCTCAGTAAGCTGGACACAAACAGTTGTCTCACAAAATGAGGCAGTTTTAAGCACAGGTTTTGGAGTGAGCAAACTTGGTTTGAAATATGGACTTTTGCACTTTTGTCTTAAATAATTCGGTTTCCTCATTGGTAAAATGAATATAATTATACCTATTTATCAATATTGTCATAAGAAGTAAATGAGACAGTGTAGGTAAACTATGCTGCTTAAACAGTAAGGCCCCATTTCAGTGGCTTAACAGACTAGAATGTTATTTCCTATTTATACAGAATTCTTGGATGAGTATTCAGGTCTGGTAAGTGACTCTCCATCTTGTGGCCGTCAGGGAACTAGGCTGACTACAGCTAAGTCAGCAAAAAAAAAAAAAGAGAGAGAGAGAGAGAGAAAGGAAAAAGATAATCGCACATGGCAGGTTTTGTGGACAAGGCCCACAGTGGCAAATTATTTCTGTAAAGATCTTAGTCACATGACTGTACTCACCTCCAGGAAATAGTGGGAGATATAAACTTTGTGCTTAAGAATGAATAAAGGAGGTTGTGGATAGCTGGCAATTTTTGTTACATGTACCTAAAATGCTTAGCAGAGTGCCTGACACAAAACTGCATTCAATTTAGCTGTTGCTGCTATCTCTCAAAGCCCTTACAGGTTTAAAATTCTAAGAAGTAAAATGGAAAATTATTTTAATTAAACCATAGATAACAAAATTTCTTGTAAATAGAACACTCTGAGCACTGTGATAAATTATTTCAAAGATAAGTACACACATACTGAAGGTAAGATGATAATTATTTCCAGAAAAATAGTAGTTGTATCATTATATAAATCTCTACTCCCAGAGATGTTGAAAGCAGATATTAAAATTTGACAAGAAAGGAACCAGGAAAAAAAAATTTCATGAGAAAAAAAAATGTTAGACAACAAGGACCTACTGTATAGTACAGGAAACTATATTCAATATCTTATAAAAACTTATAATGGAAAAGAAACTAAAATAGAATATATATATTAATATACTTATAACTGAATTGCTTTGCTATACACTTGAATCTAACACAACATTGTAAATTAACTATTCTTGAATAAAAAATGCTTTAAAAATTGTTAGAAGACTTCCCTGGTGATGCAGTGGTTTAGAATCCACCTGCCAATGCAGGGGACACAGGTTCAAGCCCTGGTCTGGGAAGATTCCATATGCCGCAGAGCAACTAAGCCTGTGCACCACAACTACTGAGGCTGTGCTCTAGAGTCTGCGAACCACAACTATGAGCCTGCGCACTACAACTACTGAAGCCCACATGCCTAGAGCCTGTGCTCCACAACAAGAGAAGCCACCACAATGAAAAACCCGTGCACCACAACGAAGAGTAGCTCCTGCTCACAGCAATGAAGACCCAATGCAGCCAAAAATAAATTTTTAAAAAAAATTGTTAGAACAATATAGCATCCACTTTACAAATCTCTTGTAAATTTCTGCTGAATAAAGTATAGGAGGGAAACAGATCTACGATGGCATAATATCAACATACACCTTTTCTTTGTAAGAGATGACCTTTCCACAGTTCTATTTCTTGTCTCTTCAGGCTGTGATCTCTAATGTGCTAATACTGACCTACATCCATTAACTCTCAAGTTTTTGAACTTATATAAAAGATCTAACATCATCCAGGTAAATGTTTAAAGGAATCAAGAGAAATTTACTTATAGTATTTGGTAGGTAATAAAGTAATGGGATAGACCTCATTTTGTTCAAGAGTGGGTTATTGGGGGAACAAAAATGAAAAAAATCAATATTAAAAAAAGCTGAGGTAACATAATGGGAAGAAAAGAACATAGTTATGTGGGAAAGTGAAATTTTCTATAGTATCTCCTTAAAAATTCCCATGAAGTTAAACAAAACATACACTTTATGAAGCTATAGATAAATGGTTGGCTGACGATATACAGACTGAAATGGAACATTAGCCATCAGATATAGAGAAGAAAGCTAAGGAAACAAATGATGCTTTAGCAAAAATATAAATGATACAAGAAGTAGGATTTGGAGGAAAATACCCAAATGTAGATATGAATTCCTCTGTCTCTAGTCATGTGATGATTTTTCCCATTTATGGGATAGAGAAAAACAATATAAATATTTTTTTCTGTAGCAAGCTGGGTTTAAAGTTTCTACAACATATCTCATGAGGCAGGAGTTTTCAAACTGTGATAACTACTATCTAGAATGAAGACATCATTTTACATCATGACCTTATGCACATAAAGACACAAGCACACAATGATAGTCTTCTGAAGACTATGTGTAATGCTGTCTGGAACTTTCTCTTCTCTTTTCTTCTAATTCATTTAAAATAATGCTGATTGAGATGCATCAATCTGATTTCCTGAGAACCTAATGAACCCTGACAACTGCTAAAGGTGTCTGTGAATTCGCACTGAGAAAGAAAGAATACTGATTCCATGCTTGAAGTTTCTTTTTGTTTGTTTCCTGGTGATCCTTCTGTGTGTACCTAATCTACTTAGGAGCAGGTCCATCCCTTTCTTTAAGCTCTAAGAGGATTCCCCTGAGCAATGCTTAATGGGAATTTACTTAGAAAATGTTGTGAGGAGAGGGGGAGGATGTGAATAGATTCTTCATCAGCTCAATCTGTATGCTTCTCAAACCCCAGGGAACTCAATAAAGGGAGAGGACTAATTAAAGTGGGAGACCAAAATCTCCTCTTGAGACTAAGCTGAAGGCTAGAGGCATCCCCTCTCCATTTGTCCCTAACGAGAGTGAGCAATGCCAGCTCAGGTCTCCAGACATTTTAACAATATCGCTTTCTTAGTCAGAGTGCTAAAAACAGTGTACTCTAATCTCATTCAGTACATTTTAAACTGCAGGAAATCTCTAAATACTAAATCTTGAAATAAATGTATTGTGTTATGACAGCATTTTAAAATAAGAAGATTAAAGAGAATGGAACAAAAATATCTGATGGCTTTGCAGATTTTATATATGTTATTTCACATTTTTTTATTTACTTAGATATACGTCTGTCTAAACATGTATGTAAGTGTGTACTAGTTTATGATATAAACTATTTTGCTTATAGTAAAAAGCATTGTAAACTGCTATGTTATTTTGTCACTGCATTTAAGTGGAAGTAAAAACAATGTGAAAACTGACTGGTTTCTTTGTGTTGGGGTCATAGAATTTTTATTTTATTAGTATCAAGATTAAAAAAGAAAAAGAAAATAAGTTGGTCTAACCATTCTGAATCATCTCTTCAAAAAAATGGGCAACAAAACAAGACTATAATCATAACTACACTGTAAAAAAATTGAGATTTATTATAAAAATACAGTGTAACAATTCCATAATACATAACAACACTACTATGAATTTTAAAATCAGAGAATTAAAAATACAGAAAACTAAAAATAGACATATAATATAAAATACATTGGTAATTATTATCATTATGTGAACAAGAAGTAGAATAGAAATATATTTTTTTTAATCTCAAGAGGAGGAAGACTAGTATTTAGCTGTTTTGAAGGAGCTTATTACAAGCCAAAAGAAATTTATACTGACCACCAACTACACAGATTCGGGTGATTTAAATCCTTCAAGTATTTTTTAAAAATATTGTTTAGATGGGAAGAAAAATTAGGTCAAATGATAGCTAAATGGAGTTTTAACTATATTTCTACTAAAAACGCAATCTAAAATGTAAAGTATGCTTTACAAATAATTAGGACAAAAAGAAACTCATTGAAAGAAAAATAATGGCCCTATATAATAAATGGGAAACAATGGAAAAATTAAAGAGTCATAAATGTGAAATGCTGACAGAAATGAAGCAAATTATTTATTACACTATATATAAATGAGTTAGCATTTCCTATTGAAAAATCTAAATGCTGCTCATTAGAGAAACTTAAAGCAAATGAATAAAACAAGTCAAAGTGAAGTCGTAGGAGGGAAAAATCAGATGGTTACAAATATAAACAGAAAGCAGGACAAACAATAATTATATCAGGTGAAAAATCATGAAGTTGAGTAGGAAATGCATCTTTACATGATGAGGGGACAATTTCCAATTCAGAATCCTGGGAAGTGGAAGACATGACAGTGTCATACTTTATCTGAAAGCTGTGCTCCTGGAAAATAGCAGTGATTATCACTAATTATTAGAGAAATGCAAATCAAAACTACAGTGAGGCTCTCGTACTACAGGGCACCTGGGTGTTCAGAGCCTGAGGTCGACATTGCCGGGACTGCAGTGAGAGAGGGGCTCTGCTCTCGTCTTGCAATCAAACTGTTGTTCTAATTCAAAACAAAACAAAACGAAACTGCAATGAAGTTTCACCTCATTCTGGTCAGAATAGTCATCATCAAAAAATCTACTCTACAAATAATAAATGCTGGAGATGGTATGGAGAAAAAGGAACCCTCCTACACTCAGTGAGAATGTAAATTGGTACAACCACTATGCAGAACAGTATGGAGGCTCCTTAAAAAAACAAAAATTGAGCTACCATATGATCCAGCAATCTCACTCCTGGACATATATCTGGAGAAAACTCTAATTTGAAAATATACATGCACCCCAATATTCATTGCAGCACTATTTACAATAGCTATTTTTTTTTTCTAAGACATGGAAGCAACTAAAATATCCATCGACAGATGAATGTATAAAGATGTGGTATATATACACAATGGAATATTACTCAGCCACAAAAAGAATGAAATATTGCCATTTGTAGCAACATGGATGGACCCAGAGATTATCATACTAAATGAAGTAAATCAGACAAAGACAAATGTCACATGATATCACTTATATGTGGAATCTAAAAAAAAAAAAAAAATGATACAAATAAACTTATTTACAAAACAGAAACGGACTCACAGACATAGAAAACAAACTTATGGTTACCAAAGGGGAAATGGTGGGGATAAATTAGAAGTTTGAGATTAACGTATATACACTATCATATAATAAATAGATAACCAACAAGGACCTACAGTATAGCAGTAGGGAACTATACTCAATATTTTGTAATAACCTATAAGGAAAAAGAAGCTGTAAAAGAATAGATACGTGTATATATATATATACATATACATATATATATATGTGTGTGTGTGTGTGTGTGTGTGTGTGTAACTGAATCACTTTGCTGTATACCTGAAACTAACACAACATTGTAAATCAATGATATTTCAATTAAAAAACAAGAAAGAAATCCTTCCAATATTTGTATTTCAGGAGACCACTTAATGAATAGAAATATCCTTTTCCATGTGACTTAGGAACTAATAGATAATCCAACTGTTTGCCTATAATAGGGTCAGAGACAGACCTAAATTCCCATTGTTTGACTCATAAATGATTAGCTGAATTGTCTGTCCCTATTGGGACAAACCCAGTCTGGACAAAATACCCACTAACTTGACGTAACCTAACTAGTCTCATTTCTACCCTCATCACAGGCCCTGGGAACTGGAGATGCTTTTGAGCACTGGAAAATGGAATACTCCTTATTTAACAATCCCTCCAGAAATCAGCTGATGTTAGAAAATACATTCCCCAATCAACTGTCTGATGAACCCCACCTGACTTTCTCATTCCTCTTCATCCCATTCTTTCTAGCCTTATTTACTCCTCGTTGTAAAATAAGAGCACTTTCTTTATGTTTCTATGAGTTCAACTTATTTTTTATAGATTCCAAATATAAATGATACCATGCCATGCAGTATTCATCTTTCTCTATCTGGTTTATTTCACTTAATATTACACCCTCTAGTTCCATCCATGTTGTTGAAGACAACAGGATTTTCTTTTTTCTCATGGCTGAATAACATTCCTATATATATATATATATATATATATATATATACCACATTTTCTTTATCCATCCATTCCATCAATAGACAATTAGGTTGTTTCCATATCTTGGCTATTGTGAATAATGCCACAATGAACACAGGAGTACAAATATCTAATATCCTGTTTTCATTTTCTTTGGATATATACCCAGGAGTGGAATTGCTGGATTATATGGTAGTTTTAATTTTTTGAGAAACCTCCATACTGTTTTCCATAGTAGCTGTACCTATTTATACTGCTAGCAAAAGTGCATAAGGGTTCCCTTTTTTCCACATCCTCAACAACACTTGTTATGTCTTGCCTTTTTTAATATTAATAATTCTAAAAAATGTGAGGTGATATCTGGTTGTGGTTTTGATTTGTAATTTCCTGATAATGTGTGATGTTGAGCAACTTTTAATGTATCTGTTGGTCATTTGTATGTCTTCTCAGGAAAAATGTATATTCAGTTTCTCTTCCCAGTTTCAGTCAAATTGTTTATTTGCCATTGAGTAGTCTGAGTTTTTACATATTCAGCTATAAGATGATTAAGGCCTGAAGATCAGATGTATAACATGGTGACTATAACTGATAACAATGTATTTATTATACAATTAAAATTTGCTGAGAGCAGACCTTCAAGATGGCAGAGGAGTAAGACATGGAGACCACCTTCCTCCCCACAAATACATCAAAAATACATCTGCATGTGGAACAACTCCTACAGAACACCTACTGAATGCTGGCAGAAGAACTCAGACTTCCCAAAAGGCAAGAAACTCCCCACATACCTGGGTAGGGCAAAAGAAAAAACAGAGACAAAAGAATAGGGATGGGATCTGTACCTCTGAGAGGGAGCTGTGAAGGAGGAAAGGTTTCCACACAATGGAAGCTCCTTCACTGGTAGAGATGGAGGAGGGCAAGGGGGAAGCTTTGGAGCCATGGAGGAGAGCACAGCCACAGGGGTGCAGAGGGCAAAGCAGAGAGATTCCTGCACAGAGGATTGGTGCTGACCAGCACTCACCAGCCTGAGAGGCTTGTATGCTCACCCATTTTGGCGGGTGGGGACTGGGAGCTGAGGCTCTGGCTTCAGAGGTCAGATCCCAGATAGGACTGGGGTTGGCTTCATAAACACAGCCTGAAGGGGGCTAGTGTGCCACAGCTAGCTGGGAGAGAGTCCAGGTAAAATTCTGGAACTGCCTGAGAGGCAAGAGACCATTATTTTAGAGTGCATGAGGAGAGGGGATTCAGAGCACAGCCTAAACGAGCTCCAGAGACAGGTGAGAGTGCAGCAATCAGCGCAACACCAGAGACAGGCATGAAATGCTAAGGCGGCTGCTGCACCCACCAAGAAGCCTGGGTACAAGCATAGGTCATTATCCACACCTCCCCTCCTGGGAGCCTGTGCAGCCTGCTACTGGCAGGGTCCCATGATGCAGGGACAACTTCCCTGGGAGAACACACTGCATGCCTCAGCTGTTGCAACATCATGCCGGCCTCTGCCACTGCAAGTACACCCCACATTCAGTACTCCTCCCTCCCCCTGGTATGAGTGAACCAGAGCCCCCTAATCAGCTGCTATTTTAACACCATCCTGTCTGAGTGAAGAACAAACTCTCTCAGGAGAAATACAAGCACAGGCAGAGCTAAATCCAAAGCTGAACTGCAGGTGCTGTGCGAACACAGAAGAGAAAGGGAAATTTCTCCCAGCAGCCTCAAGAGCAGTGGATTAAATCTCCACAATCAATTTGATGAACCCTGCATCTGTGGAATACCTGAATAGACAGTGAACATCCCAAAATTGAGGTGGTGGACTTTGGGAACAACTGCAGAATTGTGGTTGGCAGTATGTGACTGACTAGTGTCTGATTTATAGGTTTATCTTAGTTTAGTATTTAGAGCTTATTATCAGTGGTAAATTTGTTTATTGATTTGGTTGCTCTATTCCTACCACAGAGCAGAAAAATGAAAAAAAGAATAAAAAGTATTGAGGAAAGTCTCACAGACTTCTGGGACCACATTAAACACACCAACATTTGAATTATAGGACCCAGAAGAAGAGAAAAAGAAAGGGTCTGAGAAAATACTTGAAGAAATTATAATTGAAATCTTCCCTAATATGGGAAAGGAAACAGTCAATAAAGTCCAGGAAACACAGAGAGTCAGTCCCATACAGGATAAATCCAAGGAGAAATATGCCAAGACACATATTAATCAAACTATCAAAAATTAAATACAAAGAAAAAATACTAGAAGCAGCGAGGGGAAAACAACAAATAACATACAAGGGAATCCCCATAAGGTTAACAGCTGATCTTTCAGCAGAAATTCTGCAAGGCAGAAGGGAGTGGCAGGACATATTTAAAGTGATGAAGGAGAAAAACCTACAACTAAGATAACTCTGCCCAGGAAGGATCTAACTCAATTTGACAGAGAAATTAAAACCTTTACAGACAAGAAAAAACTAAGAGAATTCAGCACCACCAAACCAGGTCTACAACAAATGATCAAGGAACTTCTCGAGACAGGAAACACAAGAGAAGGAAAAGACCTACAATAACAAACCCAAAACAATTAAGAAAATGGTAATAGGTACATATATATCGATAACTACCTTAAAAGTAAATGGATTAAATGCTCCAACCAAAAAACAGAGACTAGCTGAATGGATAAAAAACAAGACTATAGGGCTTCCCTGGTGGCGCAGTGATTGGGAGTCCACTTGCTGATGCAGGGGACACGGGTTTATGCCCCAGTCCAGGAGGATCCCACATACTGCAGAGTGGCTGGACCCATGAGCTATGGTCGCTGAGCCTGCACGTCTGGAGCCTGTGCTCTGCAGCGGGAGATGCCACGGCAGTGAGAGGCCTGTGTAACACAAAAAACAAACAAACAAACAAACAAAAAACAGGACCATATACATGCTGTCTACAAAAGACCCACTTCAGACCTAGGAACACAGACAGACTGAAAGTGAGGGGATGGAGAAAGATATTCCATGTAAATGGAAATCAAAAGAAAGCTGGAGTAGCAATTCTCATATCAGACAAAATAGACTTTAAAATAAAGACTATTACAAAGACAAAGAAGGACACTACATAATGATCAAAGGATCAATCCAAGAAGAAGATATAACAATTGTAAATATCTATGCACCCAACATAGGAGCACTTCAATACATAAGACAAAAGCTAACAGCCATAAAAGGGGAAATTGACAGTAACACAATCATTGTAGGGGACTTTAACACCCCACATTCACCAATGGACAGATCATCCAAAATGAAAATAAAGAAGGAAACAAAAGGTTTAAATGATACATTAAACAAGATGTACTTAATTGATATTTATAGGACACTCTATCCAGAAACAACAGAATACACTTTCTTCTCAAGTGTTCATGGAACATTCTCCATGATAGATCATATCTTGGGTCACAAATCAAGACTTGGTAAATTTTGGAAAATTGAAATCACATCAAGTATCTTTTCCAACCACAGCAGTATGAGACTAGATACCACTTACAGGAAAAAAACCTGTAAAAATTACATATGGAGGCTAAACAATACATTACTAAATAACCAGGAGATCACTGAAGAAATCAACGAGGAAATAATAAAACCTAGAAAAAAATGACAGTGAAAAACCTGATGACCCAAAACCTATGGGATACAGCAAAAGAAGTCCTAAGAGGAAAGTTTATAGCAATAAAATCCTACCTCAGGAAATAAGACACATCTCAAATAAACAACCTAACCTTATACCTGAAGCAATTAGAGAAAGAAGAACAAACAAAACCCAAAGTTAGAAGAAGGAAAGAAATAATAAAGATCAGATCAGAAATAAATGAAAAAGAAATGAAGGAAATGATAGCAAAGATCAAAGAAACTAAAAGCTGGTTCTTTGAGAAGATAAACAAAATTGATAAACTTTTAGTCAGTCTCATCAAGAAAAAAAGAGGGAAGACTCAATTCAATAGAATTAGAAATGAAAAAGGAGAAGTTACAATTGACACTGCAGAAATACAAAGGATTATGAGAGATTGCTAAAAGCAACTATATGCCAATAAAATGGACAACGTGGAAAAAATGGACAAATTCTTAGAAAAGCACAACATTCCGAGACTGAATCAGGAAGAAATAGAAAATATAAACAAACCAATCACAAACACTGAAATTGAAACTGTGATTAAAAATCTTCTAACAAACAAAAGCACAGGACAAGATGACCTCACAGGTGAATTGTATCAAACATTTAGAGAAGAGCTACCACCCATCCTTCTAAAACTCTTCCAAAATATAGCAGAAGGAGGAACACTACCAAAATCATTTTATGAGGCCACCATCACCCTGATAACAAAACCAGAGAAAGATGTCACAAAAAAAGAAAATTACTGGCCAATATCACTGATGAACATAGATGCAAAAATCCTCAACAAAACACTAACAAACAGTTTCCAACAGAACATTAAAACGATCATACACTATGATCAAGTGGGGTTTATCCCAGGAATGCAAGGATTCTTCAATATATGCAAATCAACCAGTGTGGTACACCATATTAACAAATTGAAGTTTAAAAAAATCATATGATCATCTCAATAGATGCAGAAAAAAAAACTTTCGTCAAAATTCAACACCCATTTATGATAAAAACCCTTCAGAAAGTATACATAGAGGGACCTTACCTCAACATAATAAAAGCCATATGTGACATACCCACAGCCAACATCGTTCTCAATGGTGAAAAACTGAAACCATTTTCATTAAGATCAGGAACAAGACACAGTTGCCCACTCTCAGCACCATTATTCAACATAGTTTTGGCAGTTTTAGCCACAGAAATCAGAGAAGAAAAAGAAATAGAAGGAATGCAAATCAGAAAAGAAGAAGTAAAACTGTCACTGTTTGCAGGTGACATGATACTATACATAGAGAATCCTAAAGATGCTCCAGAAAACTACAAGAGCTAATCAATGAATTTGGTATAGTAGCAGGATACAAAATTAATGCACAGAAATTCCTTGCATTCCTAGACACTAATGATGAAAAATCTGAAGGAGAAATTAAGGAAACACTCCCATTTACCATTGCAACAAAAAGAATAAAACACCTAGGAATAAATCTACCTAAGGAGACAAAAGTCCTGTATGCAGAAAACTATAAGATACTGATGAAAGAAATTAAATATGATACAAACAGATGGTGAGTTATACCATGTTCTTGAATTGGAAGAATCAACATTGTGAAAAAGACTATACTACACAAAGCAATCTACAGATTCAATGCAATCCCTATCAAACTACCAATGGCATTTTTCACAGGACTAGAACAAAAAATTGTACAATTTGTATGGAAACACAAAAGACCCTGAATAGGTAAAGCAACCCTGAGAAAGAAAAATGGAGCTGGAAGAATCAGGCTCCCTGACTTCAGACTATACTACAAAGCTACAATCACCATGACAGTATGCTACTGGTGCAAAAACAGAAATATAGATCAATGGAACAGGATAGAAAGCCCAGAGATTAACCCATACACATATGGTCACCTTATCTTTGATAAAGGAGGCAAGAACATACGATGGAGAAAAGACAGCCTCTTCAATAAGTGGTGCTGGGAAAACTGGACAGCTACATGTAAAAGAGTGAAATTAAAACACTCCCTAACACCATATAAAAATAAACTCAAAATGGGTTAAAGACCTAAATGTAAGGCCAGGCACTATAAAACTTTTAGAGGAAAACACAGGCAGAACACTCTATGACGTAAATCACAGCAAGATCCTTTTTGACCCACCTCCTAGAGAAATGGAAATAAAAACAAAAATAAACAAATGGGACTTAATGAAACTTAAAAACTTTTGCATAGCAAAGGAAGCCATAAACAAGATGAAAAGACAACTCTCAGAATGGGAGAAAATATTAGCAAAAGAAGCAACTGACAAAAGATTAATCTCTAAAACAAGCAGCTTATGTGACTCAATATCAAAAAATCAAACAACCCAATCCAAAAATGGGCAGAAGACCTAAATAGACATTTCTCCAAAGAAGATATGAAGATTGCCAACAGACACATGAAAGGATGCTCAACATCACTAATCATCAGACAAATGCAAATCAAATCTACAATGAGGTATCACCTCACATGGTCAGAATGGCCATCATCAAAAAATCTACAAACAATAAATGCTGGAGAGGGTGTGGAGAAAAGGGAACCCTCTTGTGCTGTTGGTGGGAATGTAAATTGATACAGCCACAATGGAGAACAGTATGGAGGTTCCTTAAAAAACTAAAAATAGAACTACCATATGACCCACTACTGGGCATAAACCCTGAGAAAACCATAACTCAACAAGAGTCATGTACCACAATGTTCATTGCAGCTCTTTTTACAATAGCTAGGACATGAAAACAACCTAAATGTCCATCAACAGATGAATGGATAAAGAAGATGTGGCACATATATACAATGGAATATTACTCAGCCATAAAAAGAAACGAAATTGGGTTATTTGTATTGAGGAGGATGGACTGTCATACAGAGTGAAGTAAGTCAGAAAGAGGAAAACAAATACTGTATGCTAATACATATATATGGAATGTAAAAAAAATGTTATTACTAACCTATGTGCAGGACAGGAATTACGATGCAGACAGGCATAGAGAATGGACTTGAAGACACAGGGAGGGGGAAGGGTAAGCTGGGACAAAGTGAGAGTGTGTCATGGTCTTATGTATGCTCCCAAATGTAAAATACCTAGTGAGAAGCAGCTGAATAGCACAGGGAGATCAGCTCGGTGCTTTGTGTCCAACTAGAGGGGTGGGATAAGGAGGGTGAGAGGGAGATGCAAGAGAGAGGAGATATGGGGATATATGTATACATTTAGCTGATTCACTTTATTATACAGCAACCACTAACACAACATTGTAAAGCAATTATACTCCAATAAAGATGTTAAAAAAATTTTTGCTGAGAGTACAACTTAAATATGTATATTTATATACACACATATATATATACACACAGAGAGAGACAGAGTTAGGGAGACAAAAAGAGAGAAAGATATAAATAAATATATTTATAAAGATACACAGAGAGAGACGAGAACTTTCATGTTCTAGTGAAAGGATAAATTTTTCTATAATTCTTTTTAAAACTGTATCTGCAAATAAGGGATAAAACAGTATTTTTAAACTTTATTTTCTTTTAAAATAAATTCAATTTTCACTAAGAAACCATAAAGGGCCTAGAAAAATATTGCATACATTTATTCATGGGTTAAGGAAAGCTTTTCTTTGTAGTACACAAAGATAGGAAACTCCAAGAACTGATAAATCTGGTACATGAAAAAATATGTACGTGTATATGCATGTATATATATATATATATGTCAATTTGGGCTGCTTTAATAAATTACCATTGACTGGGTGGCTTAAACAACAAGTTGTGGAGGCTGGAAATCCATAATCATGGTGTCAGCATGGTTGTGTTCTGGTGAAAGCCCTCTTCAGGTTTGCAGAAAGTTGACTTCTCACTGTATCCTCACATGGTGGAAAAAGTGAGCTAGCTCTCTGGCCCCTTCTGATAAGGGTATCAACCTCATTCATGAGGGATCCACCCTCATACCTAATTGCCTCTCAAAGATCCCACCTCCAAATACCATTACATTGGGGATTAGATTTCAACATAGGTATTTGGCAGGGAGGGGACTCAAACATTCAGTCCATAACTATATATAAAATGCAAGTACACACACATATTTATATATGTGCATGTATATAAATATGTGATGTGTATATATATACAAACACATAATATATAAATACATTTTATATATATATAATATAATATATATATATAGTTTATATGTATATATATATATATATATATATATATATATATATACAAATAAACTATATATATAAAGATTAAAAGAACAAAGTCTCTGAAAATAGTTTGAACCCTATGTTTTGAGCAAGTGCTAAAGCCTTAATTGGTCCTTATATGTGTAAATTGTATATGACACCACTCCAAGGGACAAAATTTGCATTCATAGTGCTTGTAGATTTGTTGATGTGAATACTGTAGATTTGTAAACTTGACAGTTTGCTGGCAGATTGTAGGCAGTGAAGTGTCCTGAAGAGGAGCTGTTTCTAATTTGTGGAATGTGCTATTTTGGGGGAATGATTGTTGATCCTGTCAGAGGAGAGAACGCACTCCAATTTTTACTATGTACCGCACTTTTATATTCAGGTTTACATCATTTGCCAGTTGAAATTATGAAAACAATATAATATGATGCTGTTCAAGTGAATATTTACAAACATCAGGCTCTGCTGTTTCCTGAGTCAACTTCCCCAGCAACAGCAAGGCCACAGCCCAGCCTTTCAGCATCTCAGAAAGTTTCCTGCCATTTAGCATCCTAAAATAAAGGAAAATAATTATAAAAGTTGAAATAAAAATAAAGCCCCATCTGATGAAATTGAATTGAATTCAGTGCCACTGTTACTAAAGTAATGAAATCAAAAATATGAGATGCTATTTTAGTGCTACCAAAATAAAAAGTTAAAAATAATAAAAATCCTACTTTCGTAAGGGTAGGAAATTGCTAATCTTTAACATCATTAATGCTTATATAAATTGACTATTTTTCCTGAAACAAATTTTATAATATTTCAAACTTTTAAAAAATATTATCATTTAATTCTAGGAACTCACCATAAATAAATAATATTCAGAGATACAAATGAAGATGTATATATAACAATACTATTATTTTTAATGCAAAAAAACTATAAATCTCTTGATTAAAAATGAAAATATTTATTAAATTGGAAGTTTAAAACACATTTCCATGTTTAATAAGGAGGTAAAATTTTGTAAATATGATCATTATTACATTTTAATAATATACAATATATTTAAGTTATCTAATAGATTACATAATCTATAGCTATACTATATAATATCTTATCTGTTAGACCTAAAATGTTGTATATTATGTTATGATATATACTATATCATGTATAATATATTATCATGTAAGATATATTGTATATTATCTTAACATATTATATAATAAAATATATGGTATATAATACATTATATACCATATATATAATTTACTGTATTTGATTACATTATAAATTTACTAAATATAGTATAATTAAATGTGATATACTTTATATAATATATATATTTATATATTTAGCTTCTGCTATCGATTGAAGATTTGTGTCCTCCTCAAATTCATATGTTGACACCCTAACCCCCAATGTGACTATATTTAGGCCCCTATCTCGGGCCTTTAAGGAGATAATTAAGGTTAAGTGAGGTCATAAGAGTAGGGTCCTCATCCGATAGGTTTAGTGTCCTTAAAAGAAGCAATACCAGAGAACTTACTCTTGCCCCAGGTGCCTGCACACAGAGGTAAGGCCATGTCAGTGCACAGCAAGAAGGTTGCCATCTGCAAACCAGGAAGTAAGCTCTCACCAGGAACCAAATCTGTCAGCACTTTGATCTTGAATTTCCCAGGCTCCAGAAACTGTGAGAAACAAATTTCTGTTGTTTAAGTCACCCAGTCTGTAATATTTTGCCATGGCAGTGTGAGCTAAAATAGCTTCTTCCAGATTTTCAAATTTTCTACATTTAAAATTTTTATAATGATTTTGGTTGTTTTACGTAGAGCTTCCCAGATTTTTTTATGCTTTAGCAGCAGTCTCAGAATACCAAATAAAGGTAGGCTGAACAATAAAGGCATTTAGTCTCTCAGTCAATCAGGAGTAAATTTAGTGGAAAGCAGCTCCAGTCTTGGTCCAGTGGCTCAGTGATATCATGAAAGACCTTGTCTCTTCTCATCTTTCTCCCTGCAATCCTCAGAAGATCATTCAACCTCAGAATTGAAAGACAGTTTCTATGATCAGGTCCTTATTAGATATCACTCAAGATAGGAAGAAGGGAGATAGATGGAATAATTGGGTTTTTGTGGCCACAACCTGAGTCTTATCCCCACCTACAATAAGGCAATTATTGGCAATGGATTATAAATATTTATACCTTGGGTCTTGGTTCACTTCTAAAAATTATATTTTATGGCTAAAGAACAAATTTGCATTTAGGGGACATCATTATTTGAAGTGTAGTCCAATATCATATCACATTATCAACTCTAGCTCACTGTCAGGATGGCTGCCAACAAAATAATATCAGCACCTCACAACCATGACTTAGATTTAGATGAGCGTGAAAACAAAGAGAAGGTTTTTTTTTTTTTTTTTGTATTGTTGCAAAATCAAAGTTCTGCGAGAATGTTCCAAACAGGGCTAGTTTCTGTTCCCACCCATGTGTCCAGGGACCTGCCAATCTGTTGTGGATGCTGTGGTCTCCATCCGCCCTTCAGGATAGAGCCACACATTCCCCAACTGCCAGCAGTGTTTGTTCAAAATGATAATCATATGAGACTATATTTTTTCTCATGGTTTCTCTACAAGTTTCCATTTCCAAATTATTAAATAAGAATATCCTTTTGCTCCCATACGAGTTTAAAAAAATGAATATATCTCAGTTGGCATGAGGTTACTTTTCTAAGGCAAAAAACATTTAATGTATTATATAGTTTGGTTTTATTAGTGTAAACTGTCACCCCAAACATTCATAACAGTCTTCAATACCTATAAATGCTTTGTGGAAATCAGGGAGTGAAGTCCAGATAAGGTAAAATCTAGGATAAGAAAAAGAAAAGAGCCATGGAAGATGTGATGGGTAAAATAATAGTCCTTCAAAGATGTCCATATCCTAATCCCTGGAACCTTTGAATATGTTACCTCCCATGGCAAAAAGAAATTAAGGTTAGCAGATGAAATAAAGGTTGCTAAATCAGCTGACCTTAAAATAGGAAGAATATCCTGATTATCTGTACAGGCCCAATGTAATCACAATGGCCTTTTAAAATAGAAGAGCTTAGCCAAAGAGGTCATCAGAGTGATGCAGTGTGAAGGTCTCAACCCACTCTTAGAGGGTTGATAGAGGAAGGAGGCCAGGACACAAGGAACATGGCAGGCCTCTGGAAACTGGAAAGTGCAAGAGATCTCTCCCCTAGAGCCTCAAGAAAGGAATGCAGCCCTGCTGACACGTTGATTTTAGCCCTGTGACACTTCTGACCTCTAAAATGTTGAGATAATAAATTTACTTTGTCTGAAGTCACTATGTTTGTGACAATTTGGTATGAGAGCAATAGGAAACTAACACAGAAGGCTGGATGCGATTGGGTTAGGGATTGAACCCACGGGAATGTAAGGGCACAAAAATACACAGAAATTTGGGGTAGGGGGAGCATGGGGATTGCCCAGAGAATAGAAGTGGGAGAATTGAGCCAACTTCATATATGCCTCAAAAGGTAAGTTAACCTTACCTTAACACTAACTCAAGATTTAGCTGTAAAAGAAGGCCCTGCTTCTGTTTCTATTATGACTATTGCTATTGTTACCACTGGTGCACTGCCTGACTTTGGACATTTATATTTTCATTTTATCCAGTTCTGGGTTTGGATTCATGATCCTATGTTCACCCTACCCTCTAAAATCAATCTCAAGGCTATAATTTCTCTTTGGCCATGTTTTCCACAAAGACCACAGCCCAGCTCATCTTCTAAAGCTGCAGTTTTCAAACTGAAGTATGCTAAAAACGGAGATATCCAGAGACTAGCCTGGGGTGAAGCAAGGGCATATAATCTCCAAAAATAATCTTCAGGAAATATCAGCATTTTTTAAAACATCTTTATTGAGGTATAATTGCTTTACAGTGTTGTGTTAGCTGCTGCTGTATAATAAAGTGAATCAGCTATACGTATACATATAACCCCATATCCCCTCCCTCTTTTGTCTCCCTCCCACCCTCCCTATCCCACCCCTCTAGGTGGTCACAAAGCACCAAGAGAGCTGATCTCCCTGTGCTATGCGGCTGCTTCCCACTAGCTATCTATTTTACCTTGGTAGTGTATATATGTCAGTGCCACTCTCTTACCCTTCCCCCTCCCCGTGTCCTTAGGTCCATTCTCTATGTCTTCATCTTTATTCCTGTTCTGCCCCTAGGTTCTTCAGAACCTTTTTTTTTTTTTTTAGATTCCATATATATGTGTTGGCATACAGTATTTGTTTTTCTCTTTCTGACTTACTTCACTCTGTATGATAGACTCTAGGTCCATCCACCTCACTGCAATAACTCAATTAGTTTTACTGTATGACCTTAAAGAATTTGTTTTTTGACATTAAAACTGGGCAAGTGGGGCTTCCCTGGTGGCGCAGTGGTTAAGAATCCACCTGCAATTCAGGGGACACGGGTTTGAGCCCTGGTCCTGGAAGATCTCACATGCCGCGGAGCAACAAAGCCCGTGTGTCACAACTACTGAGCCTGCGCTCTAGAGCCCGCAAGCCACAACTACGGAAGCCCGCGTGCCTAGAGCCCATGCTTCGCTACAAGAAAAGCCAACACTATGAGAAGCCCACGCACCGCAACGAAGAGTAGCCCCTGCTGGCTGCAACTAGAGAAAGCACACACCCAGCAAGGAAGACCCAACGCAGCCAAAATTAAATTAATTAATTAAAAAAAAAAAAACTGGGCAAGCAAAACTACAGACCTAGCTTTCTGGTTTAGCCAATCTAATACTTTTTTTCTTCTTTCATGAATATACAATATTTATATGCAATCAGGCATTGGAATATTGGCTATTTTTGTGCTCTGATGTGGCATCAGTGACATTAATATTGTAGCCTAGAGATAGATGCCACTTGAGCCCATGTTTATTCTGCCATAAATTAACAGTCAAGGCTCATCAGAAGACCAATCCAGATTTAAAGGGTGGTGTAGTGGGTTGAATGACTGCCTCCCCAAAGATATGTCTATGTCCTAGTAACCGGACTCTGTGAATGTAACATTATTTGGGAAAAGGGTCTTTGCAGATGTAATTAAATTAAAGGATCTTGTGATGAGACCATCCTGGATATCCTCAGGCAAACCTTGAAACCAATGATAAGGGTCCTTATAAAGGACCAAATAGGAGAAGGTACAGACAGAGAAGAGGAGAGTCCATGTGAGGATGGAGGCAAAACTTGGAGTGAAGCAGCCACAAAGGAATGCTGGTAGCCACCAGAAGATGGAACACACAAGGAAAGATTCTTCTCTAGAGTCTTCAGAAGAACTATGACACTACTGACACCTTAATTTCAGAGTCTGGCAGTCAGAACCATAAGATAATAAATCTTGGTTGTTTTAAGTCTCCAAATTTATGGTAATTTGTTACCATGGCCAGAGGATATAGCTTGCACTTCCTGATGGGAGGTATAAGAAACAAAGTCTCTTTGCAAAGGGGTAGGCATGGGAATGGGTGAAACTATTGCAGACATATTTGAAAACAATCTATCACATGTAGGAAATCAATGCTCTTGCAGCAACATTTGAAACTCATTTTCATTAAAAATGAAAAGTTGAATGAAACTAAGAATTTTATTCAATTAAAATGAGGGATGCCTTGCCTAGAAAAAATACATTTAAAAGTGCAAGTCAACATGCAAATTTTTAAAGGCTCAAATTTTCTTATTTATCAGTTTCATTATCTTCTAGGAAGAGCTTATGTAAGAGGAGAATATTTGGTTAATTTTTTTAAAATTTTATAGATGGGGCTTCCCTGGTGGCGCAGTGGTTGAGAGTCCGCCTGCCGATGCAGGGGACACGGGTTCGTGCCCCGGTGTGGGAGGATCCCACATGCCGCGGAGCGGCTGGGCCCGTGAGCCATGGCCGCTGAGCCTGCGCGTCCGGAGCCTGTTGCTCCGCAACGGGAGAGGCCACAACAGTGAGAGGCCCGCGTACCGCAAAAAAAAAAAAATAAATAAATAAAATTTTATAGATGAATTAGTTTTGCATTAAAAAGCAGCATAACTGAAAAAGATGACTTTACTTTGAAAAGCTAATGATGCATTTAATTGGTATACTTGAGCTATAGATTGATAGTTTCTTAACTCATAGTAGCTATTACATTTATATTTTGCTTATATTTATAATAATAGTCTCTACAGAATAATTAATTTACAAATTGCTCTATGGAAAAAGAGATGTAGAAGATATTTTAATAAGTTATGTGAATTTCTTTAGCAAGAAAAACTGACCATTAAAAAAAATAATAATAAATGCTGGAACCATGCCCAGATGGCGCTAAATTTATGGGGAGCCAAAGAATGTGAGTGGCATCTCTAAATAAAATTTTTGTAAACCTAGATTATTACCTGCATTAATCACCAATGATGTCTCAAATGTATTGTCCCTTAATTATCACAAGGTAGTCAATATAATGATAAAATTGGAAGTTTTGTGCAAAGAAAACCCAGTGGTTTTAACACTCATGTTTGAAACAAATGTATAATAAATTAGAAAGAATGTTTGCAAAGGCACCTTGCTACACCTGTCAGCACATAGAAGGTGTTGACAGTTTTTGAACCTAGGGTTTAATTCTTGTTGCTGATTTTGCTTCTTCCTTATGAAGGAGAAAAATATAAGAAGACACAAAGGACTTTAAGGTTTAATTAATGAAATGAATTCAGTCTTCTCCTTAATAAGTAACACCCCACCAAGTTGGGTATCTTTGTGGACATGTTTCCAAGGTTTAATAATCCTAAAGAGCAACTTCAAGACAAAAACTATAAATTTGTTTATGATTTAAAGCAAAACTGAAAAAACAATAAGTCAATAAAACTACAAAAACAATAAAGTGTGGGAACCGAATGAGGAGAAATTATTATTGGGATTGTAGTCTGATTGGAACTCAATTTATTTATATGCAGTTTAAATTACAGCTTCAATGGGAAGGTAAAGAATAACATTGCCAATTATTTTCCTTCACTAAAAAACAGTTTGGTGATTATTGCCCTGAAGCACTAGGAAAGATTGACCAGTGGATCAAAAACTTGTTCAGTTCACCACAGAGCAAAAAACTTCATGTTTTCCTCCCCACTCTCCCACCACCCCTCAAAATAAAATTTCCACTAATGTCTTATTTATTGGTTTCTTAGGTAACATAACTTAGTTATTAACTGATCATAGTGATTGAAAAAAGTAACATTACTTACAGTTATGTATTAATGTAAGGCTAAGTTATCAAAATACTATGAAAATATAGCAATGAAAAAACTTGCTAGAATGATGTCACCTATTATAATCTCAGCCCATTTCTTTTAGTTGATACATTCAGTGTCAGAGCTGCTCCTCCTTTTACTGTTAAATAGGAAATTCATTCATATGATGTTTGTTGATAACTTAAAATATTGTATATTAAAACAAATATCATAGGTTTTTCATGAATAACTTCAAACAGAACCATCCAGCTTGCAATATTCATATATGCTATGCTTCTAGATTCCCAATGCTTGAGTTCACTTACCCCTCAGCTATTAGGTTTGAGAAGTTTGAGGCACACTGTTCCAATACATGTTTGTTGCTATATTTTGTTTTTGTCAAACTGTTTTGGGGGCACTTTTCTGACCTCATCTATTTTATAGACAGTTAACAATCTACTCTGAAGTTCTTTGGGATGTTGTATTTATATCAGCCCCACACACTTTGGGGGAGAAAAGAGTATCATTAATGGACATGATGTCGGTAAGAGCTGCATTATTTCTGAAAATCTCTCTAACTTCTTTGCTTTAATTGTTCATCTTGACAACTTACTCATGTACTTACTCAGTGCAGCCACTATATATATTTGCAGTGAAGTTAAAAACTCCCTATCTGGGAGTACCAAAGGCTTTATATATGTATAAATGAAAAATATCTCATCCACTTATTTCTTCATCCATACACACACACACACGCTTACCTTTGGATAACATTTGCAGATCAACATTAATTTACAGTTAAAGCTGATGTTGTTATGGGAAGTTCACTGATGACACTATGAAATCCAATCTTTCTCCAGCTTTCATGTGAGAACTTCTATTACTAGAAGACCTTTTTACCTTCTTTAAAACTCCTTGAGTTTGAGGCTTAACTTTTATCAGTTAATATAATGCCCTTTCTAAGATTTCATTGACTCCCAGAAGGACACTGTCATATTTTTTACACAGTTCATATCTTTACCTAGATTATAAGTATATTTAGTGTCTTTATATGTCCAAAGTATATTTGGTGTCTTTATATGTTCAAAAGACTCATGTTAAAATAAACACTAACTTAGTCCTTCATGTACTAAATTCTAAAGTCCTTCGTGTATTAAATTCCGTATATGTAGATTGGAAGGATTTTATTTGCTGCATTTTGATACATAAAGCAACAGTATTCACCATATATCAGTTTAGTCTTTGGCATTTTCCATTTAGTATTTCTAGAAATGCTGTAATTTTATAATATAAAAAGGCAAGACTCAAGTGGAAATGTCAAAACTATTTTTATTGAAGAGATGATCAATTCCTGGTGGCATTGTTACAAACTGCCAAAAGGTTTGTTTTTTAGTTCAACATATAATAGGTTCAACATATAATAGGTGACTTTCCAAATAATACATTACCCTGAAGAATAACACCTAATCAGAGATATGCCAATCCCAGCTGCTGTCTTCTAAAAGTATACCAAAAAGAACAGAGAAATTGTTATTTATAGTCAAATTTCAATTTTTTAGAATTGTTATCTTGTCGACATATTACTTCTATGGTTTGCTTCACATTCTTCTAGATAAACTATTTCTAGTCTTTTCAAGTTCTGTACTCTTTTGAAGAAACTGAAGGTAAACAACATAAAATTCAAGTCATCTAACATGGTTTTGGCATATCCATACATACTTATCTGTGGTGAACATGGCATTTAAGGTAAGTGGATAAAATAAACTTGGTTACTTGTTTATTATTGTTTTCCATAGTTTCTGTACTGGCTTACAAATAATTAGGATTTATCTGTTTTTAGATAACTGACATTATACAATGAAGGATCCCTTGATTCTTATCCATGTAAGTTCCATATTAATGGTATATTTTTTTCATGTTTTGACATTGGACAAGCACCAATGCATCTCCTTGCAAGAGACATTGTTACAATTTTGTAAAAATATATCACGTTAGTAAAACTGAAAGGAATTTTGGCACTTTGACATGATGTATTCATTGTGTGAGCTTTCAGTATTTCCTTGATAAATGTAAAGGCTTATTAAGTGAGCTGCTGTAGGATAAAAGAGTCACAAAGTTTGTTTCATTTATACTTTTAAATTCAAATCTCCCTCAGACAATTTGTGTTTGCTCAGTCGTTTAATAACATTTATTGTGTTCCTACCACAGGCCAAGCTCTCTTTGACGGACTAGGGATCCACAGTAAACCAAACCAAAATCACTATTCTAATGGATTTTACACTTATGTGTGTTGGGGCAAGGGAGTATTAAATAGAAAAATTAGATATGTGAATAACTTGATAATGCTTCAGTTGTTGATATAAAAAAAGGCATGGTAAGGGAGATAGTGGTACCTGGATGAGTATTGCTAATTGATAGGAGATGTAAGGAAAGGGAGGCCTCTCTGATAAGTAGAGATTTCAAGTAAGAAAATGAGCCCTGAAGAAAATCCTGTCAAAAAGCCTACCAGGCACAGCTGGTACAGTAATGCAAGGGAAGGAAATAGAACTTGTTTACCATTGTTGAGGAATAATAAGAGCACAGTGTGCCTAGGGTGCTTTACATTTTTATCACCAATGTTAGGATTTAACAATAATCTTTTCACTTACAAACATTTTAAAAATTACCAAGCATTTGCATATAGTATGTTGTTGATTGACACTATATGCCTAAAGTATGATTGATAATTATTATCCCAATATTATAAAGGAGGAAAATGAAGTCCAAATATTTTAAAGGCCCTACCTCCATTCTCACAACTGCTGAGTGATGAAGCTGAAACTATAATTCAAATCTCCTGATTCCTGGCCCATTTTTCTCCCCATTATTTTATATTTTGTATCAAAGTTAGACTAGACTGGGTCTTGATTAGTCTCTGAAATACTCAGTCCAAGACTTGAGAATCTGGAAACAAAACCTCTATTTGAAAGTGCATGCCTTGAGCAACTATAATGCCCATCTGTTGAAAGCTTTACATTTTAGAGAGGAAACTAAGGCCAAGAGATATATTACTGAAGCTTATAAGGCACTTAAATTTAAAATAGTTTTTCTCTAAAGAGGTAGCATATTCATTGATCTTATATAAAAAAAGTTATCAACTGTAATTCAATAGTTAATTGACATGACATTTTAAATTATTTGAGCCCAAATACCCAGGATATATCAGAGTGTCTATTTAACATCCTCTGAACATAACATATGCCATCCTTCTATCAATATTTTATTCTTTTTATACCATCTACCTAGAATACATTTACATTCTCTCTATTTTGGAAAGTTTTATCTGTTGTTTGAGATATCATTCATGGTACCACTCTGCCAATCATAAGAGTTTCATGTAGCTCAGAATGCACTTAATGCTTGTGTTTACTACTCATTTTGCCACTAAGATATGCTCTTTTTTATCGTTACTTAATGTTTAAATGTATCTGTCTTAACACAAATGAAAAATTTATGGATTGTTTGCATTTCCAACCTCTTTATTTTATACACACACACAAGCTTATACATATGTATGCATATATGCAGTTGTATATATGATAACCTCTTAGCAAAAATGGATGGTGTTGATGATTATGATTAAAAAAGAATGATTTCAACTAGAATAATTGATTATACAAAACTGAAGGATCTTGTAGAATCTTATAATTTTAGTGTCCATTTTAAGTTAAACTTACAAGTTTAATGTCCTGTTCAAATAAAGTGCTTACTAATCTCTTTTTGGAAATGCAGGAGGGAGTGGGTGGGAGAAAATTAAAATTATAGTGCCTGCTATATAAATGCTTTCATTTTTCTCAAATTTATTTTCAGGTACTAAAGTGACACATAAATACATTATTCTTTAAAAATTCAAGTATTAGAGGGACGTTCAAGATGGCAGAGGAGTAAGACATGGAGATCACCGTCCTCCCCACAAATACATCAGAAATACTTCTACATGTGGAACAACTCCTACAGAACACCTCCTGAACACTGGCAGAAGACCTCAGACTTCCCAAAAGACAAGAAAATCCCCACGTACCTGGGTAGGGCAAAAGGAAACACAGAGACAAAAGAATAGGGACAGGACCTGACCAATGGGAGGGAGCTGTGAAGGGGGAAAGGTTTCCACACACTAGGAAGCCCCTTTGTGGGCGGAGACAAGGGGTGGGTGGGTGCTTCATATTCATTAGTTGAGTATTCTTACTGAGACCTTTCTACATTTACACACATACCTGTGCATCCACAGATGAATTCTTACTATTTTGGTTTGTGACAGATTAGATTGATAGATAGATTATAGATAGGTTGATAGATGTAAAATGTATATATATCTAATGTTTATATAATATGAATAATATCACTTTTATATATTTTTATGCAACTTCTTTTTTTTACACACTATTTCTTGGAAATATTTTATGATTCTACATCCTGATGTACATCATTCTTTTTAAATGCTGCACAGTATTCCACAATAAGGAATACTACAGTGAGTGTATTGAGTCATTCTTTTAAAGAAGAAATTTAAGATGTTTCCAGGACTTCCTTTATGTAAGAATCAGAGAATTATTCTCCTTGAAACTCTCTGCAAGAATCTCTTATTTTTGAGCTAAACATTAACAGTTCCTTTACCAGCTGGAACCTTATTCTACCTAATTATGTCTCAAGGTTTTAATAACCTGGCACACAGAGGGAATAAGTTTCATATTTATTCCAAAACAATTTTTAAAAGAAAGGAAATGTATATTATATATTCAATGTGAATCATCTCTTAAACCAAGTTTTGTTTTGTTTTTGCTTTTCTTTGTTTTTGTTCTTTTTGGAATTGGGAATGAATAACGTAATGAATAACATAACCTAAACCAAGATGTTTACTAACAAAAGAAAAATTTCTAATAGCATATGTAGGGTCAAGGTGATAATTTAAAACACAATGAACTCAAAAAATGTGAAAAAAATTAGCAATCATACAGTCATGCCCTCTAATAATCAGTGAATCACAGAGAAATAATAACTCACTTTTTATTGAGGAGCTTCCTATTGATTTAAGTAACTCATCACATAGGAATTAACTAGAGACTCAGATATTCAGATAGACAAAAATGTTTTGGTTTTAAGTGTGAATTCAGAAGGCACATAACCAAGGAGGAGAAAAACTATGTTTAATATTGCCCAAGGTACTTTCCAGGAAGTAGCTCTGAATCTGCTTTGCAGGGTGAATTTTTTACAATTTAGAATAGTGAATGACAAATCTAAGACCATGGTTATCTCCTGCTGAAGTCATGGTACTGAACCAGACAGCACCACACATAAAACATGAAATGAAGAAGAAACCAACCAATAAAGCAAAGCATTCACTGAACTTTGTATTTCAAAAGACAGATGAGGGCTTCCCTGGTGGCACAGCGGTTGAGAGTTCCTGCCAATGCAGGGGACACAGGTTCGTGCCGTGGTCCGGGAAGATCCCACATGCCGCGGAGCGGCTAGGCCTGTGAGCCATGGCCGCTGAGCCTGCGCATCCAGAGCCTGTTGCTCTGCAACAGGAGAGGCCGCAACAGTGAGAGGTCCGCGTACCGTTAAAAAAAAAAAAAAAAAAAAAGATGAAATCAGAACGACACAAGTCCTATCTTGAGAAAATAGCACAGAAGCCTAGAATGGGGAGTGGAATTTGGCTAAGTTAAAATATAGCAGAATAATCTTAAGAATTTCTAATTCCTAGCTGAATTTTTGGCTCCAGATAGTGGTTTACAAACATAGAATTTTTCAACCAATTGAATAAAATGAAATATAAAGAATGAAATCAATTTTAAATGAAAGATAAAAGGGAAAGTGAGAGCAAGAGAGGCAGAAAGAGATTATTTAGGGGACCCAAACACAAAGCCCTGGAGAAATTATAGACCAAATAACTTATAGTCCTTCAGTATGGTGGGCAACCTATAATTTGAGAAGATTTTAAATCACAAGGGCATCTCAAATAAGCCTACCTTGGTGTATAAGTTGTGCAAAATGAACACTATTTGACACACATTGGGAAAAAATAACCATTATTTATCTCAGTTAGTCCTGTAACAGTACCACAACACATGTTATGGAGTCCAAGCTTATACTGCTCGCCACAGATCAGGCCAATAAATCAAGAGATGAGTTGTCGGGGCAAGGAATAGTGGCTATATTCAGAAAGTCAGCAGACCCAGAAGATGGTGGACTAGTGTCCCAGAGAACCATCTTCCCGAAGTCAGAGTTCAGGCTTATTTTATACTAAAAGGGGAGGGGGTAAAGTTTTGGTTCCAGCCGGACTCCAGAGGGGATGTGTTAATTTCTTCCCTCCTGCCGCCATTCACAGGTGGGCCTGGTCAGGATGTTTCCTGTGAGCTAAACAATGGTATTTTAGGTTAATGCTCATTATCTGTGAGGCAGGATACCCAGAGATGGGTCATTATGTATATTTTAAGCTTATAGGCACATCTCTTTATTGATTAACTTGTTCTTCCCTATTACACACACATTTTACCTAGCATTATATAGTTGACTTGACTTTATGGGTAATAAGCCTGGTTTATGCTAGATTAAATGAATAATGGCAATGGACATTGTTCGAACACTTATTATGTGTTAAGCAACACACTAGGTATTGTGCATAGATATACTCATTTAAGTATCACAACAGCCACACCAGGAGATATTATTAAGCCCATGTTTTAGATGAGAAAATTATAGCATAGAGGAAAAAACAAGAGAGAAACAAGGAGAAGATAAAGAGAGCAAGAAAAAAATAATGTGGACTTATATTCAAAGATCCATGAAAACTGAAATAAATTATTTAGGCTATTTCTTCAAGGCTGATACACTCCAAGATGGTTGTCCCACTTCTAAACTGCTCATAAAATACATCACTACATAGAAATTAAATGAATTAGCTCTAGAAAGACTTTCATTTAAAGTCATTTACTGAAAAGTGAGCCAACTATTGATTTCTGGAAAGAGCTAGTAGAAATTAAATATCCAGATACAAAAGGAGTAACAAATGATTAATACCAATATTTGTCAAACATATTCATGAGGATCATTGTGCTTGGTCAAAATTTTATGTTGTCTTTTCCTGATAAGCACTTAGTGGAGTGTTTCACATTTTTCTGGAAATATATTTATGCTTAATTTAAAGGAAGATGGATCTAAACCAGAGATCTAAGAGTTTCTTAAAATGGTGGCATGTTGCAATCTGATATTTAGGTTATATGTACAACTGGATTTTGTGAAATTAAGGCTACAAAGTATTGCATTGCATTTAGAAGAGGAAAACTTTTTACTTGAAATATTTCCCAAGATTCCTCCCTGACAATCAATTCCCTGGATTTCCTTTTCTTTTTACATTTTTTTTGTGAAGAAAAGATATAGCTGCACTTTCCCAAAGGAGGTCAAATTAGCCAAATTTCAAATTTTGTGAAAAATGCAAACATTAGTAAACATCATAAATTCTAAAGAGATGTTTAGTAATATTTTTGTCAGCAAATTATTCTATAATACATACTAGGTCTGAGACACGTTCCCCTAAGATTCTGTGCAATTTGAAGAAATCTTGAAGTATAGGAACTCTGTAATCATAAGACATTAAAAAAAAAATCAGAACTGGTGATTAGGAAAATGGGCATTTATGATTGAAACATTAGGAGAACTGGTTATTCCACTGTGGTGTAAAAATAACTCTCCTGTTTAGGGTTCACTTTCACAAGACTCCCTTCCTTCCTGTTATATCCCTTACTCTAACTTCAATAGCTTTGTCATGTGCTTTGCTTTATTTAATTCTTAAAATTCACTGCTAGAGCATTCTTACCATGGAATTGTCCAATCATCAAGGCACCTACCTATATTATTGTCCAATCATTAAGACACTTAAATTATTTTAATTTCCTGAATATTTTTTCTTTATAACCAAAGTAATTACAAACGAAAAAGAAAATAGCTTAGGAATGCATTATCACACTTGATTGAACAAACATTGCCAAATTATTTTCTACCTGCCCTACACAACTTTCCTTGTTCTTCTTTTTTTTTTTCTTTTTCCCTCTAAGCAATATAATAAAAAGTATTTTATGAATCAGATAGAGTCAGGAGCTTTTTTCCTACTATAGATATCATGTTAATTGAAACTGGGCCCACCCCATTCTGGTACATTGTCTAGTTAGTAATCATTAATGTATGTACCTCTTTTCTGGTTAAATGTGACCCTTGTCATGAGTTACCCTCTAAATATTTATCCTATTCTACAATGTAGAGTAAGTTGGGATTCAAGATTTTTCCCCACTCTCTTGACTTTCATGAGTTCTATTAATCAAAGAAATACTTCTTTTAGTTTAAGCAACAAATCTCAGAGAATAATTCTTTTTTTCTTCTATGATACCTCATAAAGTGTTCTGACAGGCAGTAAATTCTCAAATAGTTACAAAATAACAGTGAGTTTCCCTGTTTCATATTCAGTCACAAGGGTACAATTTTCCATTTACCCATTTTGTTATATAGTACACATATTGGAAACTCATTTTTGTTTAATGTGATGTAAACTGGTCTCACTACGAAGTGAGTATCTTCACTCAGACAACTCAGCAATCTCATTTGTCTGCCTAGACAAGCTAATCTGATTGTAATCCTGTCACTTATCTTTTAATTTCTTTTGAAGTTGATGTATATCTGAAGTGGCATTCAGCTGGGAATCACATAGGTAAAATTGATTTTTATCACATTTAAATGTTTCAGGACCTGGGCAAGTGTTTTTAGATATACAATCTTAAACCATCTTGGGTGAGAGTACAACAGATAAACTGTGGGCATAAACTCAAGTGGTGAAATATAACAAGATTCTAATAATGCAAACAGAGACAGAAGTAGAGTTCTGGGATTCTGATCCCCATTGATATTTTTTTAGAGTGAATTGGCCATAGATAATTGTCAAAAAAACAGAATATTTTATTATAGAACTAGAGAAGCTATTGCTGTTCAAACAATGCCCAGATGCCTTCTTCCTCTTGAATTGAATCCATCTACAATACCAAAAACAAATATTAGGGAAAACAACAATCTTTCATTTCTAAACTAGATTCATGAGAAAAACTGATGAGAGCAGAAATTAATAGCCAAGCCATTTCAAATGAGGCACACAAACTGGAATTTTACTTTGATACACACTGGTTGAGCAGGAAAAACTAGAAACCATAAGAGGTAATAGTGATTTTATTTAATTCATGATCTTGCACAAACTACTTGATCTGAGAAAGAGCCAAGGAGGCTTCAGTTTCAGGATAACAAATTAGATAACCTCCCAAAGTCCCTTCGTCAGGAATTGAGTGCTGAAAGCATTTACCATGATGAGGGGGACCCATGAGGAGAGGTCCAGGTAAGGATAATGGGAGAATGGCCAGCCATGCAATTAGAAGGCAAAATTCAGAACCATGATGAAAATCATCTGGTAGTAGAAATCACAGCAGATGGCTGAACTTAGGGAGGGTGATCAATCACAGCATTGTTTGTAGTAACTAAAAATTGGAAATAACTAAATGCCCATCATTAGAGAAATAGATGAATAGAATGTGGAATACTAATGGAATAATTAACAGTAGTGTATATAGTGAGACATAGAGATGCACACACATGTACACATACACACACACAGAAAATTAGGGAGAGAGACGTCAAGAACAAAATAAAGTGAAAAATCAAGTCGCATTATTATCCCTATTTTTTTAATCTCACTCTCCAAAGTAAAATTGTTACAAATAAATATACATGTATGTAAAGGGATAAACACAGATTAGAACTGTATACACTAACTTCCTGATGGTATTGGTCTCTGGAAACATGGGCAGAGATTCTTTAAAAGGAAATAGGGGCTTCCCTGGTGGCACAGTGGTTGAGAGTCTGCCTGCCGATGCAGGGGACACGGGTTCGTGCCCCGGTCCATGTAGATCCCACATGCCACGGAGCGGCTGGGCCCATGAGCCATGGCCGCTGAGCCTGTGCATCTGGGGCTTGTGCTCCACAACGGGAGAGGCCGCAGCAGTGAGAGGCCTGCGTACCGCCAAAAAAAAACAAAACAAAAAGGAAATAGGATTATAAATATTATTCTTTGTGCTTTTCTGTATTTGTGCATTATTTAGGCAATGAAAAGCAAGGAAAGAAAGAAAACACAATGAAGTAGATGATACCAAGAGAACCAGACACTTTGTATAAGGACTTCCAGAGCATTACTGTAAAGAGCAAACTGATTCATATGTGTTACTGGAGAAATCAGTTATGAGAGGAAATGCCGTCAGTCTCACTTGCTGTAGGTGATTGCATTATTCAGGACTCTTGGTTGCAAATAACAGAAACCAATGTTAACGTTATTAAACAATGAGGGCATTAGACTGAGGTGACTCCAATGCCTTGGTAGCCTCCATAAGCCAAAAAAAAACTAAGCCAGAGTCCACTGACTAAGCCAGAGTTCACTTGAATTTGAGAAAGTGAAATTTGAGAACAACCAATCACAGCCAAGCTTTCCCAAACAAGGCAACCACTTAAGCTCCAACCAAGCAATTTGTTTTGTTTTGTTTTTTTTTTGCTTTGCTTTCCTTCTGCACCTTCTCTATATAAACCTTTCCCCAATCTCCTCCTGTCAGTGGAGCCACTCCTAACCACTTTCGGCATGGCACTGCCCCGTTGAAGTTGACATATACTCGAATAAACTGAAAATTTGAATGGGCCTCAATTTATCTTTAGCACCCATTAATGCTAACTTAAACATGTGGAACATATCTTAAAAATCCAAGTACATTTTACAGGTAGGCTCAGGATAGTGCTGGATCATCGGAAATAACTTAAAACTCAGATGTCATCAGAACTCGCTCAGTTTTGCCCAAACCTACCCAAATTGGATCTTTTATTCACCTCTGATTCAGTTAAATTGCATCTCAATGATTGTATACAATACCCATCATTCTTTCAGTTTTAAATAGGCACATAGGTCCTTGACACCTATTCTGTCATTCCCCCTTCAAGGCTGAGTATAAAATTTTAAAATAGAATTTATAGTACTGTTGTTAGTATCTACCCTTAATAGTCAATTCTTAATTGACTATTATTTTCATATAATATTCGTATAACTATTTTATAAATATGATTGTTGCTAGTCATGAAATTTTAGTTCATTCCAGGATTCTATATCTTAGCCTTATTAAGAAAGAGAGAACTACTTAGTGTAGTGATTTTGAGTATCCCACATGATATATTTGTTTTTATTTAAAATCTGTGCTTGGGTTAATTCAATAATGGAAGTTAAGGAACAGCGAATTCAGTCATTTGAGGACTTTTTGTCATTCTATTTAGAGATATTCTTTTATTGACTAACAAAGTATTTTGTGCTTGGCTGAGATGAAGGATCATTTAACCACCCCAGAGAGACATTTCAAAATTTGTATATTTCGGGTTTCCCTGGTGGTGCAGTGGTTGAGAGTCCACCTGCCGATGCAGGGGACACGGTTTCGTGCCCCAGTCCGGGAAGATCCCACATGTCGCAGAGCGGCTAGGCCCATGAGCCATGGCTGTTGAGCCTGTGCGTCCGGAGCCTGTGCTCCACAATGGGAGAGGCCACAACAGTGAGAGGACCACATACCAAAAAAAAAAAAAAAAAAAAAAAAAAAATTGTATATCTCATAGAATCATTAAATTCGATGTACATTATCTTTTACTTTGAGGTATTTTGATTAACATAAACTAAGAAGGTTTCAGTGGAAACAAATGAAAAATGTAATAGTTCATCAAAAAAGTGAAAGCATAACACACTACAATGAATTTGCAATTAAAGTTTCATTTTTTACATTTTTTGAACATGCATTTATGTTTAGAAATATACCTACTTCATATCTCTTCTGTTTCTCTTAGCAGCCTCAAGGGTGCCAGAATGAAGATGAGAAATCATCAAACTCACTTAGCCATTCCAATTTATTATTTGTTATTATTTTTTACTTTTTTTTTCTTTTGTTGGGTTCACTTTTGGCTATTGAAGTTATGATTTATCCTATTCTTAGAACTGCTTAACTTCACAAAGCATTTCCAAGACCTAAAAATTACAAATATAAGTATACATTTTCCTAGTGGGAAGGAAGAATAAATGGAAGAAAGTGTGATTGCTAGATTATTGTAGACCTGTGCATATGTAAAGATATATAGAGAAATATAGGTATAGACAGTGAAATGGAGCTCCCAGAAGGAGATGAGAACAAGAATAGGGTAGAGAGAATATTTGAAAAGATAATGGCTAAGAATTTCTAAATTTAATGAAAATATTTTAACCTGTGCATGTTGTAACCAAGATGGTCAGTGAACCTCACACATAATATATACAATAAAATCTATACCTAGGCACATCACAGTTAAATGGCTATAAAGTGAAAATGAATAGAAAATTTCATCATTGGGCAAAGACAAAAAAGCACATAAGATACAGAACAATAATGAGAGTTAAGACAGACATCTCATTAGAAACAGTTAAGATCAGAGGGCAATGATACAGAGTTATTAAAGGCTTATAGAAAAAAAATGCCAAACAAGAATTTTATATCCAGTGAAAATATGCTTCAAAAATGAAAAGAAAATAAGGACTTTTTTTCAAACATACAGAAGCTGAATGTATATGCTTCTAAGCAGAACTTTATTGCAAAATATGACAAAATTAGTTCTTCATGCTGAAGGAAAATGACAGAAAGCAGAACTCTGGATGTTAACAAAGAAATAAAAACACCACCAAGGGTATTCATATGCATAAATAAAGCAGATTTTTAAAATTATGCTTATTTTTATAGATATATGTGTATGTATTCATTTATAAACATATGTGTGTTTATATATACATGTTTGTGTGAGTGTATGTGGCTATATATATTGTGAAAATTACTAAAAAATAAAATATATAAATAAAAAAATAACAGAACTAAAGAGAGAAAAAGATAAACCACAATCCCAGCTGGATATATAATGTTCTTCATGGGAACTGATTTTTTTGAAATAGAAGAAAATTAGTATGACATAGAAGATTTGAGTAGGATTATTAACCAATTTATTTGGTGTGGAAAGATTACTATACATAACAAAAACAAAGTTCACATTTTTTTCAAGTGCATATTGAACATTCACCAAGATTGATCATATGTTGAGCCAAAGAACAAAACTTAGTAAATTTCAAAGGACCAAAATATACAAGGTGTATATAAAGCAATGATGAAATATTATTTCATTTTCATTAGAATAGCTAGAATTTAAAAGTCTGACAATATCAAATACTGGCAAAAATGTAGAACACCACGAATTTTCATCGTTGCTGGTAGAGGTGTAAAATGGTAGACTTTGGAGCATTGTTCCGATAATGTTATCAATGTCTGACAAAATTGAATAAATATCTCCCTTAAATCAGCACCAGAGAATAGATAAACAATTTGCATTATAGTCATATCATGAGATACCACTAATAATAAACATTTTTTTGAATGAAAGAAGTCAAAAGTAACTGCTCCTTGGAGAATAGGAATTGACTGTTAGCAAAGGAAGGAAACTTTTTGGGATGATGGAAATGTTTTGTATCTTGTTTTGCATGGTGATTACATTATTGCATAAATTCAACAAACGTTCAAATGTCGAATGTTTAAAACCTGTGCAGTTTTATGTAAATTACACCTAGATAGACAAATACAACAACAAAGAAAAAGTGAAATTACAACAATTCCAATCAAGAAGTATTTATTGAATGAATACCAGCAGGGTCTAATGGTGATGGAGGTGTATTTAATGCCAGCAACACAATACTCCTAATCTCCTCTCAAGCAACTAATATTTTAATTACAGTGAAAGAGTACACACACAAGTTAAATAATAATTTTAAATACAAATGTAAGTGATAGAACAAAACAGTCTATGATTAACTGTAAGTTGAAGTCTTGCCTTCATCTTCAGAGCAGAGAATAAGAACACTTTGAAACTGAGGAATTAAAAAGACTTCTTGGAAGTGATATATTTGAGCCTGGCATTTCAACATTAGTTAAGATTTGGTTGAAGGAGACAAAATAAAATAAAGACTGTATAGTCATTACCTCTTAAATTTTACTACTTTTTCTGAAACATGGGTAAATTAGTTTCTGATCATTACTGCAAAAAATTACCACAGACATAGTGTCTCAAAGCAACACAAATGTATTATAATTATGGAGGTCAGCAGCCCATAAAGGGTTTCACTAGGCTAAAATCAAAATGTTGCAGGTTGACATTCCTTCTGAGGGATCTAGAGGAGAATTCGTTTGCCTTTTCTAGCTTCTAGAGATTGTCTGGCATATGATAAAATTATAAACATTCCCATTCAAAAAGGGAGAAAATAAGAGGAAAAAAAGGAAGTCACCAGTACCAAGCAATTTCAAAATCCAGCCTGGAAAATCCCATTTTGTTTCAGAGTTCTGGAAATAATCCTCTTGTGATTCCGGGCCCATGGCTCCACCATTAGCTGAGTGGTATTACCACCTGTTTCCTATCTGTAAAATTGGTGGGGAGAGGGTCTTATATCTGTCAAGTAGACAATGTTCACACATTACAAGGATTAGGATGTAGGCATCATTGGGAGACCATTTTTTTCTGCCTACTGTGATGGGCTTTAAAAAATTCCTATGATTCTAGTTAGCAGAATTTCCTCACTTGATTAAAGTAGTGTAAACATATTAACTTTCCAAATTATAAACCTGAGAGGTGCTTTAAAAAAAGAAGAAGAAGATGAGGAAGGATTTTTCTTTCACTATATCAGGGAAAATCATTTTTTCACTCTGGGAGGAATTATCCCATTGACCCCAGCAGTGACTATTTGTATACCAAGATTTTGTCAAACCTAGAATGTTATTCCACTCCCTACAAAAATCCTTAAAAGATCACTCCTTCAAATCTTTCAGAAAGCAGTTTATTGCATGGGTGTTTTAGTTACCTATTGCTGTATAATGATTTACATCAAAATTTAATTACTTTAAACAAAAATAAACATTTATTATTTCATGGTTTCTGTGGATTAGGAATTTGGGAATAGCTGGCTGGTTCTAGCATGGGGTATCTCATGAAGTTACAGTCAAGATGTGTGCGCTGCAGTCATTTACAAGCTTGATTATGCCTGGAGGATCCAACTGCATGATGGCTTATTCATGGCTGACAAGTTGGTTCTGCCTCTTAGTAGGGGGTTTTGGTTTCTTGCCACTTGTATATCTCAATAGTGCTGTTTGCAAGTTTCCTTGGGGGGCCATCTTGGAGATGGCTGCCACCATAAGCAATACAGAATTATAGGGAAATCTGTCAGACAGAAGCTTAGCTGTGAAACAAATCCCCACAGGCAGTGAGGAGAAAGTGTCCATGATCTATAAAGGATTTGAAATCAGTATTAAAAAAATATTTCGATTCTGTCTTCTAGAATTATCCTTACATTTGCCTTTGGGAAAGAAGACTAAGAAGAAGTATTCAGAAGGCTTCTTGAAAAATAGAATACTGTTGATATGTACATCATATAAGTGGAAATTGATCTAAACCACTGAAAATATTTGCTCCATATCTAGTATCTGAAGCCTTGATACAGCATCTATCAACTGCGTGCTTATGGAATTAGCCTTGCAAAAGTAGGCACAGCTTCTAAAGACTCATTTCGACACATTTTCCAAAAATGCATTGTTTGAATGGGAATTTAGCCAGTATTTTTAAAATCCCCTTGGCTCTAAATTTAACATTATGAAATAATCATAATTGAAAGGAAATGTAAGAGGTCATCTAATGTTTTCTCTAAGCAGAGCAGTTAAGGTAGTATTCAAAACAACTGGATAATTATTTGGATTTGTGTTCTAAATCTTGCCTTTTGCTGGTGGTAACAGTGACCTATGGTGCTGCCCCCAAGGCTAAAGTTGTTCCTACATTGTAACATAAGGTAAGGTATGTTTATTTAGCTTTTTTGGAAAGATTCAGTAAAAGTAGGTGATGCTTGAGATTGAGGACCAGAATATGGTTAAATAATTAAAAACTCTTTGTTCTGCTTCATCTAAAGGCTT
This sequence comes from Neophocaena asiaeorientalis asiaeorientalis, assembly GCF_003031525.2. Taxonomy (NCBI): domain Eukaryota; kingdom Metazoa; phylum Chordata; class Mammalia; order Artiodactyla; family Phocoenidae; genus Neophocaena; species Neophocaena asiaeorientalis. The sequence continues at coordinate 557,210 of NW_020175529.1, forward strand.
ATGGTCTGATTTTTGCAATGTTCCTTTTTAGAAAAAGTAAAAATAACAAACGACAACTGTTGGCCTTAGAAGGTAAAAACCTCATAATCCTTGGGATACTCATTCAACAAAGATATATGCAGTACTTATTTTTCCTAATATGGGGCTGGACATTATAGAAAAATTGTACAAAACAATACAACACCCTCAACCTCAAGAAACTCTATGTGCCGATGTAGAAAACAAACTTCTCATTACCAAGGAAGGGGAGGAGTGTGGGATGAACTGGGAGATTGGAAATGACATATATACACTACTATATATAAAATAGATAACTAATGATAACCTACTGTATAGCACAGGGAACTCTACTCAATGCTCTGTGGTGACCTAAATGGGAAGGGAATCTAAAAAAGAGGGGATATTTGTATACATATAACGATTCACTTTGCTGTACAGCAGAAACTATCACAACATTGTAAAACAACTATACTCCAATAAAAATTAATTTAAAAACTGTATGTGAAGGGTCCTGACGCTTGTTGGTTCAGATATGTCCATTACCCTCTTGCTCGCTAGATTCCCCTTGGTAGATCCTGGGCAAAAAGGAGTCAGAAGAGAATGAAAATATCAGCTTTATTTAAGGCTACCCAAAATGCAGATGCATTAGTAAAGGTGGAAGAGGACAGCACTGGGACATGTTGCCAAAGTGTGGTGGATATCTATTACTCTTTTTTTTTTTTTTTTTTTTTTTTGGGGATGTGGGATCTTCCCGGACCGGGGCACGAACACGTGCCCCCTGCATCGTCAGGCGGACTCTCAACCACTGCGCCACCAGGGAAGCCCTATTACTCTTTTAACTTCCTCCTCTCAGCCCCCAGCCCTGATCCAGTAATTCAGCACTGATTTCTCTCCATTTGCCCACATTTAGGCTAAATCTGACAAAACAGATGCTTATCCAGTACAAGAGCAAGAACTGTTTATCCTTAGGGATTAATATGCATTTTATCTCCCTGTCTGAATGTCTCAAGATAAACCTAGAGCTACGCAGCAGTTTCTCCCACTGTGACAGCCTCTTAGTCACCTTAAATAGTCTTGGGATGCATCTGCCATCTGACACTTAAGGTCTCTTTCATTAACATATCTCAGCCCCTGAGTCCTGCTAGTGATGCACGTGGCGTGATTTTGCAGTCACTGAAATTTACAGCCAAACTCAAACAAATGAATAGGAAGATTTTAGGAGGAGCCCAACACCTCATCCGGTATGACTTTATTAATTTATATCTAGCTAGAGAGAAAAAGAAAGCAAATTACAGCACAAGAGCTCCAGAGAATCCTATAGAGTATGTATTAAAAAGTTGTTTTGAAACATAGGAAATATGAAATGGGAATGAATTAAATTGATACCATTTCATTTCACTAATGAGTATATCCTTAAACAACTATTTGCCATCTGGATAGCTGCCGATACAAAAACTCCTTCAATAAAGAATTGCTATTCCCTTGTTTATTAGAGTCGTATTTTTTACATACCTGTTCTCTTGCAGGTTTTCAGTTAAAAATGTAAATGCATTAAAATAAAAAGTTTAAAGGTCAAAACTTTAAAATATTTTAGATTACCCATGGTAATATGAATTAATTAGATTAACATATAATTATTGAAACCTACATTAATATGTAGGAGGAAACTGACATAGATTAAGGGAAGCTGAAATATTCTAATGACTTTAAGAATATTATTATGCAATAACTCAGTTTCTAATACTGCAGAGAACTAATAGACTCAGGTAATAATACCCTCGCAGCAAGATTCTCTTTGCTTTAATTTTATCATTGCCAACTCTTAAACAAAACACAGTACTGATGGTAAGTACATACACCTGCATAAACACACATACAATAAGCACACTCACAGACTAGAATGTGTTTATTTTTGGAAATCAGTCATCTTTCATTATATATTTTGTGATCAATGCCTAAGGAAAGAATAGGTGGCACGTATAATTAGCACTTCTAAACAATAATAATAAAAAGTATCAAAGGTTAAGAAGTTAAGAATTAAAATGAAGTCCTGCCTTTCAATCCTAGTGGTTAAACCATTTTTGGTCAAATGTAATAGTCACCATAAAGAGTAGATATATCACAGCTTCCCTGTTAGCACTGGCTAAATATTATTGCTCTGCTATTTCAACAGCAAACTGCAGGCCTTTGGAGCCAGCAGGCTCTCCTCAAGGACTTGCTGATGTGGAGCAAAAATATTTTAGTGTGAAAAAACTACTCCCTAGTGCACTTGTTTGCAAACTGCTGAATTTCTAGATAACTTTATGTTCGAGGACTATTTTTGATAGTGCAGATCTGGTGCTGAAATCCCTCTAAAAGAATCAACACTTCTTTTTTTTTTTCTTTTTTACTCACAGCATGACAAACCCAGTAGAAACACAAAGCTGCTTGGGTAGCAATCTTTTATTTTGTACAGTAATTTGTTGTGTTGAACCCAGACTTCACTGTTTTGTGCTTGCAAAACAGTAAAAAGCAATCAAGTGAAATGAAAATTAATATGAAACTCAAATACTCAACAGCTTTCAACTTAGTAGACTCAATTGCCAAAAGAATGTAAAGAAAAGCTTTAACACTGCTGTTAATTATGCTTTTCTTGCCAGGAACACTTTTGGCATTACCTAGAAACTGTAAAGAATTGTTTTATTTCATCCAGAAATTTCTGTGTAATTTAATTACTGTTTATTTCTGTTTTATCTTCATCTGCTTTAACATAAAATCTAGCAACTAAGCAAATACTTTTCTTAATGTTTCTGTTGAGATGTACACTAAACTGAAGTCCTTTTAAATTCCTTGATAAAGTCTAGTTGAAGTAAGAGTAAATTTATTTTTCAATTGTTGTAATTTATATAGATTAAATTAACTTTTAGCTTTGTGTTGTCTACTGGGAATATGATTTTGCATAGCTAATTATATCTACTTGTTCTAATACGCTTCTAACACACGAGATTTTAAATATGTTTAGGAAAGTGAAATTAATATTATAGATAATTGAGACTGTTACATAGTCTTGTGTTTACACTATAGCCATTCATTAGGAAAATTTTACCATTCATAGATGATGGGATGACATATTTTATATTATGCTCTAGGATAGAAAAGATAAGCAAGACATCGTGCTTTCTTCATGGAATTCAATATCTAGTGAGGGGATACACATTCAAACAAATAATTACAATAAAAAATACTAAGTATTGTGAGTGTTTTTTATTAAATCAACATATTTTGTTCTATCGTCAGGCACTTAAGACCCATCTGCAATGTGATTTTTTTTATTCCTCTGGATAACAGACACAAATAAGTCAGGAATTTGGTGAATAAGTTTTTCTTATTACATTTTTAAATCACATTAGGTACAGCATTAACTGCCCAATTTACTACCATTTCCACCACTCCCTATGCCATCCAGAAGGCCAGAGTATCTCTTTGGTTACCAAAGTCATTTTAGTTTGAGACCCTGAAGTGGTAGTGCCTTTAATAAATCACATAAACATGCATGTTGACCAACTAAACTAAACTTGATTGGATTTCTAGCCCAAATATTCAATTACAATTGGATAACTGACAAATCTGCACTTTACTTTTCAAAATAAGAACACATGCCATCCTTTATATGCTAAAGTGACATTCCTGACCTACCATCTGCCTTAAGAATTTTTCCTAGTTGAGAATAGATTTTTGCTGATCCATATACACCTGGTCCCTTTTGTGATAAAAAGCATATATTTTGGAGACCGCTGGCCAAAGTTAGGGGCATGCTGTGTGGATGTGGAACAGGGCACAGTTAACTGGACCACATGGGGAGTGGGCTGTGGCCTCATTAGTTATATACTGTAATCAGTTGAACTCAATAGTCACTAACAGCTTTATTGAAAACCAACAATATGCTCAGCTCTCTGCTGTGACTATACTCTTTCTTTTAGTGTGTTGAACGAAAGATTCTCTATAACAAATATCAAACTTGCTCTTTTGTTCTCTCTTATTTCTGGTGATACAAGGTCTCACTACTTACCTTTTCTTCTATTTTTCTCCATGTTTTTCTCCTTCAGTTTGCTTTTTCTTTTCCTTTTCTGTTTTGGCCATGCCATGCAGCTGTGGGATCTTAGTTCCCTAACGAACTTGGGCCCTGGGCACTGAAAGTGTGGGAGTCCTAACCACTGCTGGACTGCCAGGGAATTCCCATTCAGTTTGCTTTCTGATGTCCATATTTCTCTGGGTCCTTTCTTATCCCAACCACTCATGTTATTTATGAGCAATTAGTGGTCTATCCTGAAATACACTTATGTCACATAGCTTCCAAGAATAGGTCTTAGGCAATATCAATCACTCAATGGGGGCTAAGAAGAGAGTTAGACTTCGAAATGGAACTTTTCTTACCAAAAAATATTAGTACAGTTATCTCCCTAAATTAATTTGATCCTTCACGTATTGTGATGGTTACAGTGAGGAATACCAATGATTTTCCACAGTCGCATAACAACTTTTAGTTTTAGGCTCATGGACATTTCAAGCTGGAAAAATTCTTAGAGTGTGTCTAACCCACTGAAATCCAAAAAGACTAAATAATTTTTCACCATTAGAAAAGCTGGCTAATGACAGAGTTTTGCATTAGTTAAGGTATAAGCTAAGCTGCTGTTATATAGAGACCAAAATGGAGTTAAGTGTATATTTCCATTATCAAAAGGACTAAGAAAACATCATCTATTACTAGATAAGTAGCAGCCTCTGCTATAGCAGAATTCTAAAGAATTCTTGTCTTTATTACAAGGTTAGGAGTCTTTATAGAAAAACAGCCTTACAACTTGAATAACATTCTATTGTTAAAAACTTTTTATATTATTAAAATTTCATATCAGAACATCATCTCTGTGGTCATCATCTAAAGACCTTAGATGGTCTTTCCTCGTATCTTTTGTGATCTCTTCATACTACTCTTTATGTGAGAAAAAGTAAAAAATTTAACATATACATAGTATATATATATAGTATACTAAAGATATAGTAAATATTCAAGTGTCCAATGTTTGAACCTAATTAAGAAAATTAGATAGAGGTAAAGGTTCATTGACATGAGTCTTAAATCATTACTGTATTAAATTACAATATTATGACATTTGAACCCATGTAAAGGAATTTCTACATTTATTGTAAAATTAACTTATACTACAAAATAGTATTCTAAAACACTTTACATATGTCACTGGACAAATTCTACTGTCTGGAATATTTGAAAAAATTAGTTCCCCAAATTAATTTGTAAATAAATTGTTGAATGTACAAATGAGTGAATCGACCAAGAAAACTTTTTATTATGTCTTAACTATAGTAACCTGTACAGATAAAATACTTCAGAACTACTTGTTGAATAAATAAGTTCCTTGTGAGATGGTTACCTACTGACTTTGTTTCTTAGATCATTAAAAACAACTTTCATTCCTTCTGACTTTGCATTAAGAATGTGGGGGCTTCCCTGGTGGCGCAGTGGTTGAGAGTCCGCCTGCCGATGCAGGGGACATGGATTCGTGCCCCGGTACGGGAAGATCCCACATGCTGTGGAGCAGCTGGGCCCGTGAGCCATGGCCGCTGACCCTGTGCGTCCGGAGCCTGTGCTCTGCAACGGGAGAGGCCACGACAGTGAGAGGCCCGCGTACCGCAAAAAAAAAAAAGAAAAAAGAAAAAAGAAAAAGAAAAATAATTTGGTAATCAGAATATGTGTGAATCTATACTAAATCCAAAGCTTGGCTGATCTTTTTCTCCCAACTATTTAAATGCCCCCATTTTTCATATCAAAACTTAGAGGGTGAGTGATATAAATGTCCTTCTACACATATCAACAAAATATCCTAAGGCATTTGCTGTCTCTACACCCAGGAGTATCAACAGACTCCAGTAACTTTTGTCCTCTGGCTACTACTTGTATAACATAAGGTAGTACATTTGCTATATTTTTCCAAGACTCCCAAAGCCATCTCCTTCTCTTTCTTTTTCTTTTTTTTTTTTTCCCCCATGAGCTTCCTGTCATTTGTCTCCCTGGAAAGGTTTCCCAATGATATGCTGTGAGAGTTCTTTAAAGAGGTTCTGCCTTTCTTTCTAGGCTTTAGGGTGGGGATTGAAAGAAAAAAAAAAGGTCCCATTGCTGGAGACAGTGGGATGTATAGTACAGTTGGTCTATCAAGTCTAGTCTCTTTGTTTCCTTTTCTCTTTGAAAAGCTCTAGGCTAGAGCCACAACCCATTTTTTTGCTTCATGCCTCCAGCAGGGCCTCAGACCAGCTGACTAGCTGTCACCACATCCTTTGGAACAGGAATTCTTCCTTTTATAGGGTTTAGCTGTCATTGCCCAGACATTTTATGCAGTATGATTACTTCTCTGCTTCCCACAAACACAACCTACTTTTAGAAGAACTGTATCTATTGTTTTCAAACTGTTGACAACTTTAAGACATTATATGCAAAGATTTCAAAATACAGAAATGATTTTTGAAAACATGCCATTTAACCTAGTGGGAGCACTAAGGATACATTAAAATATATAACAGATGATTTTATTGTAAAATTTCTAAATCTAATAACTTACTTCCTGTCTTTTACAAATTCAGTTTCAAGAGCATTTCCAAGGTCTGGTTAATAAAAAGTAACTTCTTCATTAGTGTTTGTTTCTATTAGCTATAAGCTGGTGACATCAGTACTTCTCTGTTTCTTGAGTTTATATTTTAAAGCAAATTTAAAACTATAGGGTTATTTTGCTTTCTATTTTGTTAAGTCACTGCAAATTTCAAGCACGTAAATGAAGAATAAACTACAGAGTGATAATATTTCTATAGCTCTGTTCTTTGACATATATTGAAAGCATACAAATGGAAATTGGTTTTATTAGGACGGCATGCGTAATTGCATTAGAATTTTTCATGTAAACCAATTTTCATGACTCAATGGAATTTCTGCATAAAATGTCTCTGAAGCCAAATTAGCCAAAATAGAACCAATCAAAATTTCATAAATTAAATTTAAGGATATATATGTTCACAAATTTGCAAAATTAATGAAACTTGTTTTTTCTGAAATTAAAACATATAGAAATAAAAGGAAAACAAGGAAAAAAAGACACAGGACACCAGTTGGGGAAAAAAAAGACTTTAGTAGAAGATGGTACAACTTCCTTCCAATATTTGAAGAGCTGTTCAGTGGACATGTCTTATATTTTTGAGGGCCAAAGAGTAGACATAATAATATTAGATAAAAATCACAGAAAATTGATTACATTTTACTATGGGGGTTTTCAATAAGAGTTATTAAGTAGCTAATCAGCTGCCTTATGAGGTTGTGTAGATCCTATCAGATAAATCCTATTGCGAGACTTACCAACAAAATGTCGTTTCATCAAGGGTTACACTGAACCAAGCCAATTGTATGCCAAAAAAAAAAAAGTGCTCACATAAGAAGTTTGATTTGATATATATATGCGTATGTGTATACACATACATATATTATATATATTATATAGGCATCGTGTCCCAGAAGCCCTTATTAAAATGAATACATAAATAACCTAGGTATGCCTTCTAGACCTACCCCATTATCATATTAGAATGTCCCAGATTATCAGAACAACTTGTTGACATAAATAAAAGTGATTATTGAGTTTACTGCTGACTACAGCAGCAGCGAGCCCTGGGAGGCAAGAAAGTACCTGTGGATGAGAATACAGCCCTAGAAGAGGCTTCATTAACAGAAAGGATCAGAGACTGACTTAAAGAAAAATCCCATTTGCCTGTTTTGCCCAAAGCATTAAAAGTCCTTATTCATGTACTCTCACAGGAACTCACTCTTTTATCAAGTGTATGTGGAGCCTGATTATGTGCCAGATACTCTTCCGGACTGTGAGAAAAGTGCAATGAACATAACAGGCAAAGCTGCTGTTCACGTGGTGTTTAAAGTCAGCTTGGGGATCCCTAAGAATATAATTTAAAGCAAAACATTGAGGTATTATTCAGAGAATTGAAATAAAAAGTATCTCATCAAACTCTTATAAAAGTTGAGACAAAACAATAAAATTATATGACTATTTGAAGTGTCTCATCTTCCTTTACCAAGAAACTGTCATAGGAATACAGATGAAGAATCCTAGGGGCAGGACAGGAATAAAGACGCAGACATAGAGAATGGACTTGAGGACACAAGGAGAGGGAAGGGTAAGCTGGGACAAAGTGAGAGAGTGGCATGGACATATATACACTACCAAGTGTAAAATAGATAGCTAGTGGCAAGCAGCCGCATAGCACAGGGAGATCAGCTCAGTGCTTTGTGTCCATCTAGAAGGGTGGGATAGGGAGGGTGGGAGGGAGATGCAAGGGGGAGGAGATATGGGGATATATGTATATGTATAGCTTTGTTATAAAGCAGAAACTAACACACCATTGTAAAGCAATTATATTCCAATAAAGATGTTAAAAAAAAGGATTCTCGATATTACAGTATATTGATTGATCTTAAAAAAATATTTGGAACAACACTCATTAATTTCGTAACAACTCATTTATATTTCTGTAATTTTTTGAATAGGTAATTTGCTCAAAAAGTTAATAAATTCAAAAACATACATAAAGTAGAAAGTATAGAGTTAAAATTACCCTCCCAGCTTTGTCCCATATTCACCCACTGCCCTTGCTACCTCCCCTGAAAGTACAGTAACCATTATTATTAATCTTCTTTGTGTTAATGTAGGCAAATATTAGTATAAAAAATTTTTATGCAAAAGATAAAGTAACATTCATATTATTCTGTACTGTTTTCACTTAATATATCTTAGCAATCTTTCGATATTAGTCCATAAAGAGCTTTCATTTTCATTTTCATAGCTGTGTAGTATTCTATTCTGTGGATGAATCACAGTTTATATAAATAGTCCTATTTTGATAGACATTTGTTTTATTTTTCATCATTTGTTATCAAAAATAATGTTGAGTAAATAACACTTTTTCATGCATTATTTCCAAAATGCAAGGGTATTTGTACAGTGTAATCCTAGAAACAGAATTGTTTAAAATGGATATGGGTTTGCAGTCTTGATTAATTTTGCTAAAGTGACCTGCACAGAGATACACTAATTTACCCTCATAAATTGAGTGCGTAACAGTTATCTATTAGTTTTTTCATGTTATGTTGATACTTTTTTGGATTTTTGCTGATATAGAATGTAAAAAAATCGTATCTCAGTGTGATTTAGTTTGGACTCTTGCATGGTCCAAATTGTTTTCAGCAGTCTTTATTCTAGAAAGATCATTTGGCTAGATAGAAAACCTTGGTTCACACTTTTCCTCTTTAAGTATCACAGATGTTGTTTCCCTGTCTTCATTGGTTGAATTTTGCTGTAGGGAAATATGCTGGTTTTAACTTTACCCTTTAAGAGGTTCTGCCTTAATTTTTTTCATTTTATTATGATGCATCTTGATGTTGACCATTCCAGGTCAATTATTCCTCATTCATAACTTAACAATATAGTTTTCATATCCTAACAATGTAAATTTTGTTTTATTTTATTTTTCTTGAAATGTATCATGAGTTTCATCTTCAAATATACTTTTGTACTTCAAATACACTTATGATTAAATAATAATACATTTTCTGGTTTTCTTCTCTGGGTACCACACATTTACTTATGTTGGACCACCTTTGCGAATCTTCTGTAATTATTGCTTTTGTCTTCTATCTTTATTTCTGCTTTTCTCATTTTTATTCTTTTTCCTTATACTGTAGCTCTCCCTTATGCTCCTAAATCCCTGTTTATTTTATTTTTCTAATAATATTGTTTATTTCTGCTCCTTCATTCTGATTTTACCACTTTTGTTTCATCTCATTTTGTTATCTAGTATCACTTTCCTGAGGTTTTGCATCTCTGCTGTTTGGTTTTCCTTCAAAAAGTTGATGCTTCATTTTTTCTTAAAAATTCTTGGTGAAATGTTAGTTTATAATTTTCACCTGCTTTCTCAAACAACAAATTTTGGGTGTAATTGTTTTGTCTTTTTAAAAATTCTGCATCCTTTTTATAACTTCTTATGATATATATTTTTTAATGCTGTCCTTGTTATTTTTCTTATTACCCTTTATTAAATGAGTTGTCTTTTTCTTGACTGACTAGCCCATTTCAGAAGAATCTCATGGAGCCTACGGAAAGTAGGATACCAGGATCACCTTCCTGGCTTCACACAATAAAGCTTCCTTCCTTTGGTATGCAAAGGAAACATCTTGCAAATACAACTTTGTTAAACTCTGTGTGGCTCTGCCTCCTCTTTCCCTATGGTTTTGTGCCCAGGAGGGCTTCTCTTGCTGTCCCTCTTAACCCCAATTTCCACAACTATTACTGTCCACAAGAGATTCAGTACTTATACTTTATAATCATGCCCTCATCTTCAGGAACTGTGTTTTGCTGGTCTTTTCTGAGATCTGCCACCACTTGGCCCCTTTTCCACTTTTTTTTTTTAGTATACTTCCTCCAGTTCAGTTTTTTGCCCTATTCCAGATTTTTTTAATAGAACTTACTCTTATTTTGAAATCCCTGAATTAAGTCTTTCTTCAACTTTCTTTCAAAATGGGAATTTCTTCTTTTGAATTACTGGAAGGAAAGGGGATAGATAAAAATTTACACAGTTATGCTCTTTCCAGAAGGCCCTATATTGATGATTTCATTTAAAAAAATAAATAGTTAACCAGGAAATATTGGAACGGGAGATAAACGGATTTTGTCTATTGGGTCTCAGTTCTTCAAATTGGTAGTAAGCCCTGATCCAGACATCAAGCTTTATTCTTTTATTAACTTTTGTTAGGATCAGGTATAGAGAAACATTGTTCTTGAGGAATTAAAACCTTATTTGAAAGAGTAAATGAAAATCCTATGTTTTTTTTAAGCAGCATTATTTTTCTTTACTACTACAAAATAGACAGATGCTATGAAAGCCCAATGTCAGCAAGTTAATTTTTGATACTGATAAAATAAAAAACAAATGGACAGCAGCCGTGAAAATTCCCTGAGCAGACGAAACCAGTTTAGTCATACAAGCCAAACTTAGTTTAGCTTATTTTGCAAGGCTAGATTGACCTGAGTCATGTCTTGTTTACACCTCTGGAAATCGTAAGCAAAGCTTAAACTGTTTCCGAAGGTTGATATGAGGTAACCACTGACCAATTCTCTTTCATTTAAGAAAAATCTAATATTATAAACAATCACTGTGAAGAATAAACAGTCACCGCCTTCTCAGTATATAAGCTGCTTTGTAACAATATATCCCTGAGGCTCATTCCATGTCTTGGTTTGAGTGCTCCCAGGCTACAAACTGTTTTTTTGGTATTTGCACAATAAACTTTTGCTAATTACTTCTTCAGCATGTAAAAAATTAATACACAAAAACCTCAATTAAATAGTGTCAGGAGACCAAAGGGGGAGCTTTCACACCCTGCGATAAGAGCAGAGCCCAACAGGAAAGACTCCTCTTCTTTGGCAAGGATGTAGCCAATGAAACTTCAGCTCTCCCAACTTCCTCATTCCTCTCTATAAAAGTGTTCTTCCTTTGCCATGAAGGTACTTGCTCACCCTTGTTGCAGACCCTGGATTGCAATTCTTTGCTGATCCCAAAGAAACCCAACTTTTTTGGAGAGATATCTGGCATTCTATTTCTTTTAGGTTAACAGGTGATACAGTAGCTTTACATCTGTTATTTCTGAACTTTCTACAATACTTTTAACTTGACTGCAATGTAGTTCGAAAACTCATAAAATTTGAGATTAAATTTTCAACTCCACCATTCCTTCTTTATTCTGCATTTCACTAATTGCACCTACAATCAACCAGTTTCCTGCTCAAGAGGTTAATTGTTTGCACCTGCATTTTTGCACCTGAAATTTTGGTGACCTTTTGCAATCAGTATGCATGTCTTTATTTACATTTCCAACTTGCTAATCTTACCAGATACTAGGTTTTTTGCTTAAACTCTTCAAAAATTTTTTGTGTTTCCAAGGTGAATTTGGAGGCAAGCAATAGATGAGCTGACAATGATTTAGTCCAAAAGTTGAGTTATTTTTAATTAAAATAATGATGACATTTTCCAAAAGAACAGTCGTTACAAATAGAACAAACTTAGAGATCAATTTTAAAGGGTTATATACACTTATTATATATTAAAAATACTGTTTTAAAAAACAATAGCTCATCTCCTAAATCTTAGAAATTATGTCTATTTTTGTATTTACATGTGTCATGGAAGGTTAAAAGGTTATATTGAAAATATGCCCTTTATGCAGGCTAAATGATTACCTCCATAAGAAGGATTAATAATTGGGGCTCCTGGACCCTTGAGATTTTTATCTTTTGCCAAATGATGTCTAAGTTCAAGTCATGATAATTTGAAATGAAGTCAAACAGACAAACCACTTAACCTGAGTTGAAAATTAATGGTTGGAAATGAATTAACTCCCTAAATATTTAATTACTTACAGATATAAAAGTCAGTGGTCAGGATCAAAGGTAATCTTTTGACACACTATTGCTCAGGAGGGTCTTTCATGACAAAATCTTTAATTTATTTTTAGGAAGTATATATAAGAAAGTAAATTTTTAAAAGTAATAAGTCAAATGGCAACTCCAGTTTGTTCTGAGAATTACTTGGATCTTATGGTCTCTGTTCTATTGCTATTTTTTTTAAAGTGTTGCTAGTAGATGCTGCAATCCCACTAGCATAAACCTAAGAAAAATATTAACTTGTTGAGATCTTGAGAACTAAAAGTTAATAAACTAACCAAAACTGACCAAATGTACTGTCATCTCTGAGGCCAGATAGATTTGTTTGTACATTTCCTGTGTCTGTTACTGTCATTTATGAAGATGAATTTTCAAAGGAGGAAAGGGAAGATAGATTTATTACATATTTTTCTATTATCCTTCTTGTTACGGGATTTGCCAAGTCTATGGCGCTTGACCAAAAATTGTATTTTCTGAATCATGCTTAGGTGGTCTGCTATTGTTCAAATTGAAGGAGCTCATAGGAAATTGCCCCTGAGAAATGCTGCAATGTGTTTGCTGTAAAGAAGTTAATGGAACCAGATTCACTGGGCTATACATTGTTCTTTTTATCAGAACCCTGGAGAAAACACCTCTGGATTTTTCCAGATTAGTCGGGTTTCCTGTGAGTCAGAAGTTAATTTCTGTCTTATGGATACTAGGAAAGTCTTGACTTGATTGATTTTCCTCTTCTTGTTGGTTACCAGGAAGTTTAAAGCCAACTTTTTAAAAGAGATTAACATGTTTGATATGCATTTTATGTATCCACCATCTTATTTCCCTGCATGTATTTTCTCTTTGCTCCTCATTTTCCTTATTTATATAGTATGTAGAGATATAACAGCCACCTCAAAAATAGGTATATTCTCTAATAGAACCTCAGTTTCAGAAGAACCTTGGATCAAAGAAGCATTAACTGTGATTATTAGCACTCTAACATTTCTAACATTTTTAGAGCCAGTGGAAAAATAGGAAAAAATAGGAAGTTAATGTGAAGAGAGATGGCAGTTGCTTTGTGAACCTCATGCTTCCTCCTGTAGACTAAAATTGTCTACAATGTGTGTGTGTGTGTGTGTGTGTGTGTGTACACCTATGTGATAGGCATAATGGTTGCTCACACACCACTGCCTTGCTAACAGAGCTTTGATTTTCTCAAGACATCAAGAAGAGATCCCTTGATCTCAGAGAAAGTGGGCATAAAACTTCTTGTTTAGAGAGTGGTCATTTTCCATTTCTTGTGAAAGAGATAAAGGAGAATTCTGCTAAGGGTCTTTGTGTAAAACTTTCACAAGCAGGAAAGTGGCATGAGAAGCTGTCTTACAGCTTTGGCTTACATCCCTGACTTAGATAGAGGTCTTGATATCTGGAGCTATAGTAGCCTTCTTGTAGCCGTGAGCCAACAAACTTAAGACTAAAACGCCAAAATTCTGAGGATCATAGAGTAGAAACATGGAAAAATCCTGGGTTCTTTATGATACACGGAATAACTGAAATCACACTACAAACTTTTTATCTCTAAACTAATTGCTGTGTAGAAGAAAAACAATATTTTTAATAGTACTTATATATTTTTTTAATTGTTACTTGCAATTGAATGTGTTCCTGATGATACAGTCTTGGAAGACAAAGGTTAGGAAGTCTAGCAAATTTTTCTTAGTGATTGATAACAGAAAGAAGACTTATCTCTTCTACAGTCTCAATATTGAAGTTCATTACAATTTCTTATATGATAGGTAGTCTGACAACTTTCTCTACATTTATTGGTAACTGTCACAGAAAAATATCTGATTATCAGGGAAGACAAACCAACAGATATTTTTCCTTTATTTTCATATTTTTATTTTTAAGCTTTTAAATTTATAAATAAATTATAATTTATAATTATAAATTATAATTTTTAGCAGTTAATAATGAACTCCACTAGCTATTCTTCCAAAATTGATATTTTTGATGCAGATATCCTTTGTATTTTTGAGGTAGACTTATCCAATTTAAATTTATTTCAAATAAACAATGGGAGGCCATTTTTCATTGAACACACACTATAACTTAGTGTGTTTTGCAAAGGAAAACCCGGCACTTCTTGCGTTAATTTTGGATCAGAAATGGAACAATAGGCCCAGAAACAAGAGAATTTCAGAAAGAAAACCTATAGAGAATTTCAGAACCTCTCTACAGAAATGAAAAGGAAAGTAAATTTATGGAAGTCATTAACATTACAAACAGTGAAAACTATAGTGGAAAGAGTATGAAATAAAGTGCAGAACAGTGAAGAAGAATGTGACATTAGGCAATGAAACAGCAGAAAAAAATCAAAGATGTGATAGATCATAGATAATATTTAAAAAACATTTATCATTTGCCTAACATTATGCCAAAAAAATTGCATAGTTTTATTTAAGACTTACAACCACCTTACTAACTAAGTTATATTAATTATTCCCATTTTACGAGTAAGAAAACTGAGCTCTGGAGAGATTCACAGTTACACAGCTAACAATTAAAACAAGGATCGACTTGTGTCTTAGCATAATTGTAAAGTCTATCCTCATAACAGTCATATTATGGTGCTCCCAGTAAATACATTAGGACAGCAGTGTGTATTCCTATACAGATCACATCTGCATTTTTGTCTAGCATACGTTTGTATATTCATCTATGCCCACAATTCTATTTTCCCACTAATGCTTCAGAGATTTTAGAACTAAAGTCAAATGTTATAATTTGACTATTCATGTAATACAAAATTTTACCATTGTACATATCAGCCAAAGTGTTTTCAGCAACCATTTTCATTTCTGCTCCTCAATTAATGTTAATCACAGTGATTATGCTAATCTAGGTTGTATACAGTATACAAGAAATAACAAGGAGAACCATTTTAGACTAAACAGCCAAAACAAGCTCCATAGTAGACACAAATACTTGAATTGTAAATAATTTGAATCAGGTCATATGCTGAATAAACAGCAAACATTTAAATATCAAAGAACAAGCAGAATTTTCTCTTTATAATAGTACATTTTAGTATTTAACTCTTGATGTTTATACTTTCACATTATTTCTGCCCTTTATGTACTTCTACACTATTCTGAAACAATATATGAATCTGAAAAAATAATAACAGTTTTGTCTAAACAAACATTCAAGTTGATTTCTACCAATGGTACTGACTGTCCATTATGTAATATAACACAGGATGATGGTGAATTGCACACACACTCTTTGGGGAGCTAAAAAGGTGACTATCAGTGCTTGGTAGCAAAAGGCAAATTCAGCTGTGAAAAAAATTGGAGCCTGAGGAAAATGTGCTCTCCTACATACACTTAGAAAATATTCTTCCATGTTTAGAACCAGTTGGAAAAATGTAATGAAGTTCTACAATCAAAAAATACAATGATACATTACAGTCTATAGTATTCAATCTGTTCCCACACGGTTGCCAGCTCTCAAAACCAACATGGCAACATGACATCTATTCAGCCCAGGAACTTCAAGCTGATGCTTTTTTCTTGCAAAATCATGCATGGTGGCAAATAAACCAACCCCTATTTTATTTAAAAAAATTAATATTTTGTACATCAAAAACTTTTTTTCATTAATTTTGATGTGCTTAATATTTTGCTTTATAATATTATTTATCTTGATGACTAAGTGTTTGGGCTTCTTAAACTTTGTACCTGCAGTAAGTGCCTCACTCATTTCAATTAATCCCAGTCCTATACTATATGAATCTATTCTAATTTTATATGCTAAGAATCATAGAAAAGTCCAGGCATGCCCAATGAACATTCTCTATAAATCTGATACTCAATGACACATTGTGGTATGTCTTTTGGGGAGTTGCCAAAAAAGAAATCATGGCAAGTAATAACCTGAACTAAAGTTTTTCTCTAAAAATGGAATAGGACTAAGAGGGGGAAGACAATTGTCCTATTTTCATGACCTTAGAAACAGCATGCAGGTAAAGGTCTAAAGCTATTTTACAGTCTTCTTTTGTAAGAAGCTTTTTTTTTTTTTTTTTAAGTAAAGGAGATTTGGCTACTGGAGAGTAAAAATTAAGCAAATTTATTAGAACAATCGCCTCCAAATATGTGTTGTCCTTTGCAAAGTGGTCATCATATTTATTTATTAATTCCAATGATGTTCCTATCAGCAGTTTGAAATTCACTCCCGCAACTTGCTCTCAGAGCTAGATTATGAGCCTTAGGAGTGAAGCAGTCTTGTTAATCTAGAGGCACAACACATTTTGTCTTAAAATAATTTTGCCAATTTCAGTGCCTAACACTTACATGAGAAGAATGTTGACTATTACTAGAAACCAAGTCTACTCGCAAAGAATGGCCACATGCCAAGATTGATTGAATTTAAACGATTGAGCAAGCTTCAAAGGATATTCCAAAAGAAGAAATTAGAAAATATATGAATATAAATGAATTCTGGAATAAGAGAATGGGTGCCAGCTTTTAAGAAACTAGTTCACACTTGTTTATCAATGCTCGAATAGGTTTGCCAAAAATTAAGTTGAATTATTTTATTGTCATACCTTATATCTTATTTGCAGCTGATGTCCTCCAATAGTCTACGGGTTGTTAGTTATGCTGGTTTTCTACAGTAAAATCATAGAGTAAAAAGAGAAAAAAAAAAAGAAAGAAACAACCAAACACAAGATGTACATATAGTCACATACAGTCAGTAATACCCTTGAAAATTCCCAGACGTTAAGTTCAAGTTAGCAGGCAGTTGAAGGTATAACTTCCATTCCTGGAATAAGTTGTGATTTCTTTAAGCTGAGCACTGGATGAAGTAGTTGGATTGTATTTAAGAGCACATTGCCAAAAGTACATATCTCTAAATACTAGAAACCCACTCGGTATGGTGATCATTTCACACTATGTTACATATGTGGGAACCCAGGCCAAGTAATGGAAAAACATCTTTACATTCTAGTTTTTCATGGTAGTTCTGGGACATTTGTTTATTGAGTAGAATGTGTGTAAAATAGCTTACACCATTTAGAAGGATATTTGTTTCCTCTATCTTGTGTGTGTGTGTAAGGTATGAATTAATTTTTGCAAGTGAAATGCAGCTATGAAGTAACCTCACTGTATTTAATTGAAGACAGATTTATTTTTAAACTTGCTTGATATAGATAAGCTGGACCTCATTAAAATTAAAAAACTTCTACTCTGAAAAATACAATGTCAAGAGAATGAGAAGACGAGCCACAGACCAGGAGAAAATATTTGCCAATCTGAAAAAGCTACATACTGTAGGGAGCATTTTTACTGTATGTGTCCATCTATATGAGATTCTGAAAAAGGCAAAGCTATGGAGACAGTAAAAAACCAATGGTTTTTAGGGACTGTGAGGTTTGCAGGGGGAGAAACAGGCAGAGTTCAGAGGATTTTTTAGGACAGTGAAAATACTCTGTATGACACCGTATGTCATTACACATTTATTCAAACCCACAGAATGTGCAATGCCAAGAGTGAACCCCAAGGTAAACTATGGACTTTGGATGGTTATGATGTGTCAATGTAGGCTCATCAGTTGCCACAAATATACCATAATGGGGGAGGCCTATGCATGTGTGGAAGCAAGTGGTAGATGGGAGATTTCTGTACCTTCCCTTCCATGTTCCTGTGAACCTAAAACTGCTCTAAAAAAAGTTAATAAAAAAGAAAAAAGTATATGAATGTACAATAACTAAAAGAAAAAAAGTAAATAACCCAGTTCTACCACTTTTTATTTGAGTGACTCAGTAATTAGATAACATTCTGAAGTTTTGCTTATTCATCTGATAAAAAAAACAGAGTAAGAAGCAAGTGAAATTATATATATATATATTTATATATAATGTATATTAAAGTGTATTTTTAAAGCATTATAATAGCAATTTTCATCTGAAATAAATATAAATACAATATACTAATTTGAATTATTTTATACATATTAAATAATCTTCAAAAATTCTTACAATTAATTTGTTGTAGTATAATAAAAACACAGATATATATAATTTTCAACCCCCCCAAATTAATGGATATATAGAATCTATCTCCCTTATAGGTAGCATAACACTAGCTAATATCAAATCACAAAAAGAAATCAGGAGATCTAGCATGTTCTTCACCTTAGCAAATTATTTTTTCCATGGTGTTTTATTCAGTGTTTTTTTCTACTCTTCCTTTCCACACATATTTGTTTTGTGCAACATTTTATGAAGTTGAAATTAGAACTGAAGATTTACAATGTATTACTAATTATTGATTGTTTTAGCAGTAGACAAAAAAGTGTGTCTTCGAAAAGTTCCAGATCTGACTACTTCAGCAACTGTGGCATGATTTACCAGTTATGTTTAACAATAAAGGATATCACACAATACTCAAGGCTGAGACACACTGCCAGCTTATCAGTCAATGAAGCACTAGTCAGTTTCCTACTCACCACACACTCTCATGGATGCTGTGGGAGAAGAGGAAATTATTGGTGACCGACTCTACTTTCAACTGCTTTTAGTATTTCTGATGTAAAGGAAGTCTTTTCTGACCTTCACTTTCCCACCTTCTAATAACTGTAAATGCTTTTGCTTCTAAATACCTAGAATGGATTCTATGATCTGCCAAACTCTGACTCTCCAATTTGGTCTCCAGAAGTCAAGCCTGTCCCTGAGGCCTTGACCACTAGGCCAGGCAGATGATTCAAGGGGAGCCAATCAGAGTTCCTTTCTTTGGGATTTAGAACTGCGAACAGGAGATACCAGTCTCAGCTGGGGTTAGAGAGAGAGATTTCGAATTCTGGAAGGCTCTTAATTTCCTGTTACAGTGCGTGCACTTCTTCCTTATGAGTTCCCTAAAACACACTTTTATGTCCTTAGAACAAATTCTCCCTTGTGACTTAATCTAGTTCAAATTTGTTTTTACTGTTTGGAACAAAATGTTCTAATTTATGTAAAGTTACTTTTATTTATTTATTCTTATTGGAATATAGTTGATTTACAATGTTGTGTTAGTTTTAGGTGCACAGCAAAGTGATTCAGTTATACAAATACATACATTCATGCTTTTTTATATTCTTTTCTCATATAGGTTTTCACAGAATATTGAGTAGAATTCCCTGTGCTATACAGTAAATCCTTGTTGGTTATCTGTCTTATACATAATAGTGTGTGTGAACAGCTACTTTTAAATTGATAGCTCTTATCAAGTGAGTGGATATGTCCAAAATAGTAAAGACACTTAAGTAAATGGTTAAAAACACGTGACTGCCCATATACAAGCTCTCAGCAATACCCAGATATGTCTGGGATTAAGAGGCACATTCCAGTCTGAAATGCTTGGGGAGCATAGCACATTCTTTGACCCACTCTGAGTTAGAGATATCAGGGCCATGAGGTTTCATGGGGCGGTAGATTTGCCAGGTGATTTTTATAAAACTCAAGATTATTGGTCTGTTTATACATATTTCCTGAACTTTTTTGTCCCTTCAGGGTATGTCTAATATAATAAATCGAAAATAATCCCTTGCTCCATGAATGGAGTTGGAAGAAAAACTTTTATTACATTCCAATTCTGAGTGAACTAAGAAAAAACTTCAGATCAAAATTAAAAGCTGAATAGATTTCATAAGAGAAAATATATACAATAAAAAGCTTTGTTATTAGCTATTTTATCAATTGGAAATCTCAAGAACACTGCATCCTGACATGCCCCATGCATATCTGGTCTCTGAAAATTAGAGAGATCGACAACAGGGTTAAGATATTTTGAAGGATGTCTGACTAAAAGGCAAAGCTAAAATGATGTCTGTTTGCTTAATCTAAGTAGCTAAAACTAGAGGGGAAAATAAATTCCTCTAGGAAATGCCACACAGTGGAAGCCAGAGCACTTCAAAAGTCCAGAGGAAAAGGTAGGAATTTTTAATACAGAAGTTGATTAGAAATGTAAGAACTCAGAAGTTTTTCTCAAAAGGAGAAGGGTTAGGAAATTTACAAGGAAATCATTTCTAATCAGGGCAGAGACCTGGTGAATTAAGTGCCAGCTCACCTGGAAGCCTCAGAGATTCTAGCCATTGGTTTGAAACAGGAGATCCATTTCTGGCCTTTATGGTGACTTCATCTCAGAAGAGGTATAATCAAGGGAGGAAGGAACAATGTGATTTCACCAAAGTGATGATGGAGGAGGGAGATTGGATTCCAAAGCCCAATTATGGCTTCAACTTATTCTCTGTGAAGGAATCAGGAGCAGTAGCTAAAGAATCAGTATTTTATGATTTTCTAAACCTCTCTGTTAATTTTGTTATTACCTATATTTTTTCATGTGAAGAATATCAGAGGCCTCTGTGAAGAAAAAGGTCTGCATGGTTGTGTAGGTTAATAAAGAACTAGAGAGGCTGTATCCCACAACAAGAGAAGTCAGTTGAAAAGTCAAAAGAACATAATCTAGATGGAAGCAGCTATCAAATGTAGGAGAGGACAAGACCAGAGTGAATCCCTACAAGTGAAAGATAAGGATTTGGAGCTTGCTGAAATAAAGAAGCAACCATGATGACCAGAAGACCCACATGTAGTAAAGGAGAACAAACACTGAGCTTAAAAAGCCAGGGCTGTTTGTCAAGACTGAGCCGGCTTTGGTCTTTGGGACAAGTCCGTCACTCAAGTCTGCTGGTCACACTTCAGTTGTGTGACTGGCTAAGTTAGGCAACTTCTTTGTGCCTCAGTTTCCTCACCTGTAAAGAGTAAATAAAATAATACCAGATTAATAAGAGTTGGGAGATTCTAATGTTAACTAGTGTTTGAGGACAACCTTTTAGCATAGAGGCTATTACATAACAGGAATCAATAAGAGGTATTAGAGAACAGAAGAAAACAAATATCGAGTGACCTCTGCATCAGAACGTATGCATGATTGATTCATTTCTTGAGCCAACATCTAATTTGTCTTAACATGGGATTAAACATGATTTTAGTCTAAAGAATATAGATATTAAAACAAACAAGCAAAAACCACAATTAAAGGAGTTCAACATATTGAAAACATGCATGTGAAAATAAAGCAAAAAAATTATCCATGGAGAAATGACTGATTTTACTACTGAGCTAGGAGATACACAAGATAAACCTGAAACATCATAAGTAGTGTCAAAAAGAAAGTGCTAGGGGCAGAGAGAATGAAAATGATGAGAGTTTGGGGGTAAGTCAAATGGAAGCAGGGACCAAGTAAAAGGACCTCCAATGGACTAAGCTGTAACAATTTGTGCAACAAAATAACTAAAATAGTACTGAATTATAATCCAAAGTATAAAATAAATATCCATGAATCCATACTGATATAAATAATTACATAAATAAATAAATAGGGAAGAAAAGACAAATCTCCCATGCAGATGAATCTCAATTTATGTAGATATTCCTCCCCCAAGGAGATGGAACATGAGTAGTCATTACTGAGCATGGGCTTCCAAAAAAGGTGGTATAGAAAAAAGAGTAACTTTACAGTAGAGAAACGTAACAAGCACTACTTCAGCCTGGAGCTCAAAGTCAATAGCAGCAATGATGTCATACTGATAGTGTGTACCTTAGATATGATGTGATGAAAAGCATACTTCCCCTCTGTGCTCTTCCTGCCAAAACCCATAACTAGTGTCTAACTGTCAAATTCCAACTGAAATATTCTCCAAAATACCTGACCAGACCTCCTCAAAATATTAAGATCATCAAAAACAATGAATGTCTGAGAAATTTTCACTGTCAAAGGAGCCTAAGGAGACATTAAGACTAAATGTAGTAGTATAAAATAAATAAGCTACTAGGCTATATTGTACAACACAGGAAATATAGCCAATATTTTATAATAACTATAAATGGAGTATAACTTTTAAAAATTGTGAATCACTGTGTATATACCTGAAATTTATATAATACTGTACATCAACTATACCTCAGTAAAAAACAAAAGCAAAAAAGACTAAATGTGTGGTATGATATCCTGGATGGGATCCTGAAACAGAAAAGGACATAAAATAAGAATTAAGGAAATCTGAATAAAGTATGGTCTTTAGTTAATAAGAATGTATATATCAATATTGGTTCATTAATTATGACAAATGTATTATACTAATTTAAGATGTTAATAGGGGGAGTAGATGTGATACTATAGGAACTCTCTGTATTATCTTTACAATTTTTCTGTAAATCTAGAAATATTATAAAATAGAAAGCTTATTGAGACATACTATAAAACAGTGAGATAAGCATTTTCCCTCTCTAATATAAACTTCCTGGGGGCAAGAACACTGTTAGGTGTAACTTTCTATCCCCTATATCAACATCTAGCATAGTCTCTAGAACATATTGGTATCTGGACAAGTTGGTTGAACAAATCAATGAATGCAGGAAAATAGGTACTAATTATCAACAATACTGAGTTTAAAGTCATAAATTATGCCTGGGAGTTTCAGGAAAGTTTTTATAAAATGATAACCAGTAATTTATAGAGTAATATTTATGTATGATGAATATTCCAGAAAGAGCTAAAACCATTATGTACTTTATCTCTTCCCATGTTAAAATGACATTGTGTCATATTAATAGTTAACTCTTTCCCCTTGTCTCAGACTTACCACCTGTTTTTACTATAGTTCAGACATAATGGTCCTCAACTTAATTTGTTCTTTAAATGGGCCAATTTCCTTCTTGTTCCAAATCTCAACCCATCACATCCACCCCGCCTTCCCTCCTCCTTGCTTTCTCCCTCCCACTCTTTACCTAATCAATTCTTACTCAGTCTTTTAATCTCAGGTTAACTGTCATTTCCTCCAGGAGTGACTCCCTGTCTCCTGGGACTAAGCTAGGTTTCTGTTTTTGTTTTTACTATTATATATTACCCTCTATCTTTGTGTTTCTCCCATATCTCTTATATCATTGCGAATACACACGCATGCACCCACACATACACATCTAACGACTGCAAACTCTACAAGAGCAAGGATTACATTAGTTTTGTTCACGCTTGTATCTCCTGCATCTAGCATGATATCTGAGACATGATAGGACACAATACTTACTTGTCATATGACAATGAATGAAAATACATTAAATAGAAATAGAAATTTTAAAAAAGTTATGAAAAATAACAGACAAATGAGTTATCAATTTAACTCCTCTACACCCCCAAAGCCATCTTTCCTATCTCTCCCTCTAGCTATTTACTGTAGTTTCATATCTTCTTATCACTCATTTTACTCCAAAATAACATACTTTGCAACTGCTCCCTAGTATTCTCTCTCTATATATAATATGCTATCAGTCCTTAAATTACTTAATATAAGAAAGCTATTATGGGCACACATGATAATCCTTTATGTGAGCTAGAAATCCACATACACACAGAAAGAAATTAAAAGGACATATTGTTTACTGACCTTGCAGCCTAGTTTAAATTTGCTTCAATTAAAGGGACTCCTTGGAACACAAAAGCTATGTTTTTCAGCTCCATGTGCACGTACTGCACTACATGAAATACTTGGCTGGGTTCAGCGTCTGAATCCAAAAATATCTCCTTATGTTATTATGACTGCTGCTATCTCTTACAAAATTAGCTGAGCCGTGGAGATAAGAATGTTCTTCTGTTTCACACATGACATGCACACCCATAAACGTGGCATGAGAGAATAAAGGGAGAGGGGCAGACACACACAGAGCTTTCCTAACCTGGAGCACAAAAGCAATTTTGATCATAAATATTCTGTTCTCTATCTACAGAGTAGTGAGACCCAGTCACAGGATCCTATAGAAATTTACCCAGTGCTAGTTGAATTGATTTATCCTTCCAGAATTTAAAAAATAAAAATTAAAAATTTTTAAAAAGGCTTCAAATATCTAAGTTAGGGTAAATGTGTTAATATATTTTAGCTTTTTTTTTTTTTTTTTTTTTTTTTTTTTTTTTTAGAAGCCCTATTTTAGCTTTTTTAGACCATTAAAAATCAGACATTTTGCTTTGCAGAATATCATTAGTTCTATGAGAAAAGTAGGGTTTGGGAAACTCAATTTTGAGGGCATTAAGATAGGAGATAGAAAATACCTTATATAAGGCAAAATGGCTTAATTTGATCTTATCCTGATTTCATGTAGTCAGAGACCACTCTAATTAAATCTAATTGCCTCAGTTATTAATCAGAGCTTGTGCACTCTTAAGAACGTAAAATGTCCCTAAAAGCAGATATATTTAGTCTATTTACAACTCAAGGGTCTACTAGAAAAATGCAGCAAACTGTGGTTTTACCTGGGTAGGGAGCTCAGGAAAGTGACCAGAGGACATTGGGGGAACTCTTCCCCTTTTTATCAGTAAATACCCATTTTGCAACTAGGAGAGAGATTAAAACAACACATTTAATTTAGGAATTTGAACTAAATACCTCTATTTGCATGCAAAATATATTGGACCATTTAAAGTGGCAAAATATTAGGGAACATGAAGATATGTAAATACAATGAATTTATAATTTCATCCTAGTAAAATAATTCTTAAATCCCTAATTCATGCCAATCTATGAAATCCTGCATACATTTTTACTTATTGCAAAAATTTCCACAAAGGCTACTTAGTAGAATTGCTTTCTGGGGACAGGTGGCATATCAACACTTAAGAGTAACAAAACATCAAATTCTATAATATCCACAAGTCCAGTAAATATCCAGAGGGGTTATTCTACCTGGGTGCCCTCTGGGGCCAGGAAAAGTGCAATCACTTACCTATAGGAGACTAAATCTAGTAAGGCAGATGCTTGCATAAAATCACTAAAATGGAATGTGATACATAATTTAACAAAAATATGTAGACTGTACTATAGGAACTTGGATGAAGGAGCAATTAATTCTGCACCATCAAGGGTAGTTTCAGAGAGCTGTTCCTTGAACTGGGCTATAAAGAGAAGAAAATGCCTTCTAAAAATAGTGTAAAATGCATAATGATTATCCCCAGAGGATATCTAGGGATTATTTGGCCTCTCTAAACCATACCCCTCCAAAAATATTAATTTATTCATTTTAAAATTGAGGTACAATTAACATATAACATTGTATAACTTCATAGTGTATAATGTGTTGATGTGGCACATTTATGTATTGCAATATGACTGCCACCATGGAAGGGAACTTTAGCCATGCATCAAAGAGGGGATATCTCAAAATCTGAAATCTGGGGACTTCCCTGGTGGCTCAGTGGATAAGACTCCAAGTTCCCAATGCAGGGGCCCAGGTTCAATTCCCTACTCAGGGAACTAGATCCCACATGCATGCCACAACTAAGAGTTAGCATGCCACAGCTAAGGAGCCCACGAGCTGCAATTAAGACCCAGTGCAACCAAATAAGTAAATAAATATTTTTTTAAAAGTCTGAAATCTATCCTAATTTACTTAGGTTTCACTTGGTTTGTAGGACCAAATTTGCTTTTATCTGAATGCACACAGTCATTCAGAAACACACTTTTCCCAAGAATAGAATCGTCCAAAGACACACAGTCACACAAAGATAATGTGAAAAATACTCTCACTTATAAAAACTCTTGATTTTCAAGATGCATTCAATAAAATTTCTTAAAAAACAGATAGAAATATAGATGATTTAAGTAATTCCCTCCAAAAACATAAATAATCTTAAGTTTAAACATGTTTTTAAATTCATGGTAAAAGTTATTAAAGACTGTGCTGTAACCTTAAGTCCATGTTAAGCATCTCAGGTTAGCCACACATTAAGGAATGAAGTAAACAATCTCAGATGACTCAAAATGATTCCCATTGACTACTGTTGAAAAGAGTATAAAGATGCTTTTGTACATTAAGTGTGAGCAATATTCAATCATGGAGATAGTCTAGGCTGAGCCAATGGAAATTAAAGAAAACAGAGATAAAGAAATGGTTGTGGAGCAAAGATGATAAAATGAGGGCTCATCTGACATCAGATGCCTCTTTACATTCTTTGCAACTTTTCCAACAACCATAAAGTAGGTAGAGTCTACATAATGTGGATGAGAAAGTAAGTTTCCAATAGGTTAAATAATGGGTCTCTGGACTCCATCAGTGAGTAGAGTGCTGGGCTTCAAAATCATCACGACCTCATTTAGAAGCCAGTGTCTCTTGTAGCTACAATATTATTCTGGATTTAACTTCTATGCAAGAAAACTGAGAATGATGAGCAGTGTCATAGCAAATTTTAGTTGGTTGATTGCAGTGAAAACCATGTGGAAAACCCTGTGATTTATATATGTTAAAGACATTCTGAAAAATGCAGGATCTACACTGTCCAATCTTTATGGTTAAAGATCTTTTCTTCTACACTCATGCCCTAATTTTATAGTTAAATAATAGATAGTGACAGAAAAAAATAGAGTGACAGATATATTCCAGTGGAATAGCAGGATGCTGTCCTTCATTTCATCTCATAGAAAGCACACACACACACACACACACACACACACACACACACACACACACTCACACTTTTTTATACTGAATTTAAAAAGCAAAAGAACAAAGTAGGCTCTAATTCAGGGCACTGGCATTAACCTAGAAACTTTTTCTTTATCATGTTGGAAAATTGCACCACACTTAACAAGTTGTGGTTTAACTTCATTACTTTCATACACTTCATTAGCTTAGAGAAAGTTAAGTGGAAATAATCTGTGCATATATTATAGTCCTATCGAAAAGAGATCAATCTCTTGAGCTGAAAATATATTCATAAGATTTTACTTTCTTTATATTTAATGAAGAAGAAATCAAATTACTTTTACTTTCTAAGGGAAAAAATCTCAGATGATGTATTTGGATATCTAATTAAAATGCTTATGTACCTTGCCTAATTAAAACTAGACACTTATTCAAAATAACAGGATGTCTAATGTATCTATTTATAAATAACTCAGAAGAAATGCCTAGAAACTAGGAGAAGCAGAGTAACTGAACTCTGTTCATGCATTAACCTTCATTTCCCTCCACCCTTTTCACAGGAACACCTTGTGTAAAACAAGCCCTGTCCTAATCAAGCTTTTTAACAAACTTCCAGTGGTAACAAGCATAAAGGCAAAACATCTAAAGCTAAGAGCTTAATTTTTTTTTCAGCCTCAAGTGTTATGACCACAACCCAGAAACGCATTAGTCACGCGGGGATTAGAAGATGGCTTTTTTAAAAGGACTTGAACGATTTCATGAATGCAAAATGAATCCCAAGAGCCTGCCTATTCTTGATTTGCTTAAATGTCTTTAATCATAGAAAGAGCTTCTATCTGAGAAGAGAGAAACTACTTGTAAAAATCCTAGACAAATCTTGGATGGGGATCTGAGGCATGCCATAATGTTTCTAAATATTTGAATGAATAGAATAGGTTAATGGAATTTTGCCTGGAATAAGGAAGAACTCAAACTTGTTTTTAAGACTCTTCACAAGAACTTTCCTAGAACCTAGGTCAAAATCCATTGTGTTGCAGTCTGCTGTCTTCATGGCCTTTATAAACTCTCAGATATGATTCATGTTTATCCTCTCAGGTTTTGAATATTAGGAGCTACAATTTCAGAGCCAATCAAAAAAGAAAGTGTTGTGTTTAACTGCAATAATTTTGTACGTCCCCCATGGAAATTATAGATGTCTATAGATATTTTTGAGAGAGTTGTTTTTTCTACAAGATAATAGGAATAGAATAGAATGGAGAGGTAATTTTGTGAATTCATCCTTTCTAAAACAGGCTAAGACATCTGAATGTGTTCACAGTGAAATTAGAAGGCCATTCATTTGAGGATTATGTTAGAGAACAGGCCGTTAAGAAACTTTCCAATAAAGCTTCCTATAAAGTAGTTAAAAGGCTGTTTTTTTTTCCTCCCACATTTCCCCTTTTCCCTCCTTCCCTCCCTCTTTGTTTCCCTCTTTCTTTTCATCTTTTGTCCTTCCTTCCTTTGTCACATGTTGTTGGGCATCGACTATGTGCCATGAACTGGGTTAATTAAATGCTGAATATTGTAGACACCCTGTCTGTCCTCTGGGAACTGAGAATCTAGTTGAGGAGTCTGTTCATGTCATTGATCTCAATGACCAACTGAATCCATCTTGGAGACTACAAAAATAAAAATCAAACCTTCATTCTTCCTGTTAGTGAGGCTTTCAGTTGGTAAGTTAATATTATCTATGATCAACTTCAACTCCATTTATAAATCTTGAAATCAGTTCTACCTCACCTCAAAGATTGGCTACCCACCAATATTTCAATCCCAGACTTTCCTCCAGCTTTTCTTTAAGATTCAGAAAAAATAAATAAAAGTACAATGACCCCTGAAAGAGCATGACAACATTTTAATTAGCCTTACTTCAGATTTGCTTATGCCGACATTAGGTCCTTATAATTCTAAAACTGACCATTCTACATGTATTTCTAAGATTTGAATACGCATATTGATTGACTTGGGTTTATTTTTTGCAAACCCTATATCTTGAATTTTTATTAATCTCACTTTTGAAGTTTGAGTTCTATCAATTATAAACAAACATACGTAGAAGTTATAACTCACAGAAATTCAGTAGTCTTATGTAGGCCCAAAACTATGCTCATAGAATCCCCAGAATCATTTAAGTCTCCTTGCAAAGATGCAGTGCCATAAACCTGTGTACTCTGTCCAACTGGGACCACCTCTGAAGTCAGCTTCTCCCTGACCTCTGAAGTACCACTAGATTATTCAAGAGAGTGAGATGCCTCTGATTTATAGGAAATATTTTTTGAAGGAGATGTTCATCCAAAGCATTAGAAAGTCTCTTTCCCTCCTGAAAGGGTGTGTGCAAATAGTCAACTATCCTGTGTCTGAAGGGCTGAAGTGAATGTTACTTCACTTGTCAATGAGCTGGTAGCACACAGCAGTGAAGGGCAGAGTCTAGAGGCCAATGGCCTGGGTTTGAATTGGTAATTCACTGTTGGGTGACCTTGGGCAACTTGCTGAAACTATTTGTGTCTCAGATTCCTCACTGGGAAAGTGAGATAATGGTAATTAATTTTCTCATAGCGTTGTTTTGAAGGTTCTAAGTTAATATTAGTAAAGCTCTTGAAACAGTTCCAGATATATAGTAACACATATATCTATATGTATGCATGTATGTATATACTAGGTTACTTTATGCTATCTTGAAAATGAGCTGTCATTGACTTGAGCAAAGAGACCCAGAAATAAATAATCACATGTCCAAACCTCACCTTTCTCTTGTTGCAGGCAGATATACCTCCTGAATAAGTGGAAACATGGAGAAATACAAGCTGAAGAAGAAAGTTTAGTGTTAAGGTCAGATAATCAAGAACAAGAGAGAAGCCATATGGGAATTACAGTAGAAAAGTCCTGTAAAACTCTCCCTTGCAGATTATTTCTTGTACTAGCTATGGGAGACAGTGCTCACCATGCATCTCTCCCTGAAAAAAACATCTTGAGGGTAATGATTGCTTTTTCTTTTTTCTTTTTTTTTTTCCAAATACAGATCAGAGGCATTATTCTGTCTCTTAGTTACCCTAGTTAGCTCTAGGTAGAGGAAATCGTTCCAGATATGATATTCTTACCTACCACTCTTAAGACACAGGAACAGTTAAGCAAAATTCACACAAAATTTCAAGGAGGAATCCGCTGGTTATTTTAGTATAGAAGAAGGATCCATCTCTCTTTCTACCCCAGCTCAGAGATGTGAGTGACATTACCTCTAAACCTAAATTCACTAAAGTTGTTAGAGAAGGGAAGATTCAAAAAGAATAGAGAGATACGTGGTCTTTTTAATAGCACGGTTTCCTAGAATCTATTTGTGGATTTCATTACTAGATAGTCATATCTATATTGTCTTTAAAAAAAAAAAGAAACACAATGGTAAGTAGCTAAAATAATCCAAAGTGAACAAAATATTCTTCTGACTTTAAATCTCATGTTTATTGCCTAAACAATTTGAGGACTGCTGCCCTTTGATTTATTTCTATTTACTGCATATGGATTCTTCGTCTCACTTAAAAACTCTTAGTGTTTTCGTCAAATAAGAAAAGACAACAGTGTAAAAGAATCATTTCCTCTCATTATAACTATCTTGGAGCTCCAATTGACTCAAAGGAGTCGTGTACAGAAAGAATAAAATGGCTTTTTAAATAGGTAGTAAATGGCTCTGAATATTTTTGCCTTATTGTGTTTAATAAGTGCCATTTAAATTGCTGGACCCAACACTCTCTATTACATTTAATCTTGGTGTAAAAAAGTAAAAATGTCAGGAAAATGTTATCTACACAAAATTAAGACCAGTACAGATAGATGTTTTAATTCAAGCATCATTTGTAGCAATTGATTTATTTTAATCTCAATGGCAGTATGTAATTTCCTGTTAAAATAAAAGCCTTTTCAAAACTATTTGTAGAAAATGCAATGTGAGTCATTCTGGAGTCTAAATTTTCATGCAAATTCACAATCTATCAAATATTTAGCTTTTTTTCAATTACTAAAGTGACTAGAACATTCAAGACTAAGTTAAAAGTATACTACTGGAACTTCCCTGGCAGTTCACTGGTTAAGACTTCACCTACCAATGCAGCAGGTGTGGTTAGATCCCTGATCGAGGGAGCTAAGATCCCATATGCTTACGGCCAAAAAAACAAAACATAAAATGGCCAAAAAACCAAAACGTAAAACAGAAGCAATATTGTGACACATTCAATAAAGACTTTAAAAACTGTCCACATCAAAAAAATCTCTAAAAATAAAAAGTGTACTATTGAAAAGCGATTGTGCTTCTTTTTGACCTGTCTCAGCAAGGAAAGGAGAAAGGAAGGATAAAAGGAAGAAATAGAGGGGTGGTGGAAGGAAGGAGGGAGGGGGAGAGGGAGGAAGGAAGGAAGGAAAAAAGGAAGGAAGAGAGAGAGGAATCAAGGGAAGGAGGAAAGAAAGAAGGGAAGAAAAGGAATGGTATACAGGCTCAGGGTGAGTGGGGAGATAGAAGAAAACAGCGAAAGAGAAAGAGATAGAGAGAGAGAGATTCATTTCTAACAATTTCTTTAATGTATGTGTATAAAATTGATTCTGGTTCAGAACATGAATCACCCTCTGTATTTGGTTTGCTCTTAAATGGTATATTGGATTAGGAAAAAGATGTGTTTTAAAATTCTACATTGATGTGTACCATGTAAGATACCACAAAACATGTATTTCTCAACACTCAATAGTGACCTGGAATTTGGCAAGTTTAAAGAACAAATGACCTTTAGAATAGTGGTTTTCGACTAAGGGCACTTTTGCTCCCCAGTCCCCACTCTGGGAGGGAGGCACATTTGGCAACGGCTGGAGAAATTCTTTTTTAATTTATTTTATTGAAGTATAGTTGATTTACAATGTTGTGTTAATTTCTGGTGTACAACAAAGTGACTTAGTTATACATGTAATTGTAATGACTGAGGAAGAGGTACTACTGGCATCTAGTGGGTAGAAGCCAGAGATGTTCCTAAATACCCTCTGGTGTGATTTATCTGGGCTACAATGTTAATAGTGTCACTGGTGAGAAATCCTGCTCTAGAAAGAAATTCTTGTCCTTTCCTCACAGTGTGTGCTGAGCTAATTAGGGAAATTCTCTGCACGAGGAACAATAATTGAAGCAGATTTGAAAGTCTACATTGGAAGATGATGGGGGATGGTGTTAAACACATAGAAGTATGGACCTTGAAGTCATTCAGATAGGGTTTGGGATTCCTTTCAGTTAATAGCCAAACAGTGTATTTTAATTTGAGTGAGACTCAATTTCTCCATCGAAAATGGAGATAATAAAATCTAATTCTTTTGTTTATTTAGACATGATAATGGGATGATATTAAATTCAAAGCTTGGAACATGGGTAGTTAACAAATAATTGTGGCTTTTATCATTGTTATCTTTATTTTTATCATTCTGAAAGCATAAAATTAAACTCATATTAAGAAATTTCTAGGCCTTCCACCAATTTTCCTCCTATCCCCACAAGTTAACTAGAATTAACATCGCTTATATTACAGCCTATGAAATGGCTGTAAATGTAAATTTATTTTTCATCATAAGCACAGGATCTGCCATCACTCACCCCTTTCTAGTTCTTCCCATATTTACATACTTCTACTATTTCACAAAGACATGCCCTTCTTTATTATAACCTCTTTAGTCATTGCCTAGGTTTAAAAATTTATATTACAGCTAAGCATGCAAGTGGCTATCGGTCTTCAGCTGACAATTAACAATATTAATGTCATCTTATATATGTAGAAATTGAAATGCTGCATAAAAACATTAACAAGAGCAGGCAGAGGATGTGTGTGTTTGTATTGTACAAATTTATTATTATGTATAAAACTCAGACTATATTAATCAGTAATGGGTCTAAGGAAATTTAAAACAAAGAACATTTTGATATATATTAATTTACATTATTCTCAAAGTAACACTAAGGATAAGTGTTATTTCTTGTATGTTCCAGATTCCAAAACAGATATTAAAAGTTATGCCAATGTGTATAATAAATAGTAAAGCTAATCTCAAAGAAAGTCATTATGGCCCACTTTTTTGGCTCTTTGTGTTATTATAAATCATAGTTACTTTTCATGAACAATGAATAAAGATACCTATTAACCAGCAATCAGTCACTCAAAATTAGTACATTAGTGAATGTTGAGACTGTTGTAATATGCTGAGTAATTTAGCAGAAAATGTGCTCAATTACTTCCAAGAATATTGTTCCATTACTACAAGTAATGTCACTCTTGAAATTCTTCAGAATTGGC
The DNA here is from genome assembly GCF_003031525.2 of Neophocaena asiaeorientalis asiaeorientalis. NCBI lineage: Eukaryota > Metazoa > Chordata > Mammalia > Artiodactyla > Phocoenidae > Neophocaena > Neophocaena asiaeorientalis. The sequence continues at coordinate 590,590 of NW_020175529.1, forward strand.
ACATAATATTCCTTATTAAAAAGAGACCACAAAAGCAAAGATAAGATATTATGGTAAGTATCTTACCAATCTGGGGAGTCTTGAGATTTTTACCAATCTTGGGAATATTGGGGAGGCTCTATTCTTTCACTAGCATTTATGTCACAAACAATGTGGGGAAGATGGCTGAGAAACCTGTAGATTCTCTATCTCTGTCTCCATCTCCATCTCTATTTTTATCTATATCTATAGCTTTACAAGAAGATCTATGGGATGAGGATGTACATAAATGCAAGAAGCAAATATTCTACCAAGGAAGTGAAAGAAAAAGAAATAATCCCCTGTGTTTTTTTTTTTTTAATTAAAAAAAAAAAAACTCCTTTGGATTCAAGAAAGAAAATGAGCAATTGTCTGTTTCTCATCCATAAATCAATTCATTCTTCTGCTGTGAGAGAGTGAGATGTGAGGCAAGAAGCCAGGAGAATTTTGTGAAACTCTCTTCTCTAGGAAATGAGAAATGAAGAAATAATATTTATCTCCCAAATTAGTTTCAAGGAATTAGAGAGATGATTCGTGAGCTGAAATAATCAGAGAAAGTGGTAGGGAATCTAAGGCTGATCTAGGCCTTGCACGTGGGCAGAATTTGGAAGCACACATTTTGGGATGAGGGGAAATGCCCTAGAGACTGAAATCTACCAGTCAGGAAAGTTCAGAAAGAGTGAAGATGCCTAACTAGGGCACAGAGTGGTCATGAAGAGATTAAGGAAGATTCAACTGAAAAGGGAAGAAGGTAAAACTATGTGAACAGAACATTGAGAATATGCATCTGTTCTCCGGTATTGTTTTTTTTCTTCAATGAATATCATTAAGCACATATTGCAGGTATTAAGGTTAAAATATTCGATAAAAGTCAGGTAGTAGGTAAACTCTAACAGAGCTCTTTGGAAACAGCCCTGGGGCTCTAGGCTGCAGACACTATGGAATAATCTTCAAGATGACACAATCAGAATCAACAAGCTAAATCATTTTCTGTTTTGGGTTCTCCTCTGAATTGGAGAGAGGGTCAAATTGGCCCAACATGAGTTACCCAACACCAGGCCAGGGGAAAATGGAAACCCTTAGCTGCAAACAACTGGCAAAGAAAAACTGAGGTGATTTTACCAAAAGAAGGTGGAAAGAGTGCTTGGTTGGTGAAAAGGGCAGATGCACACCAATAGTGATGTATCAAAATAAGGTGGAAGAAAGATTAAATAATACACAGTGTGGGTATAAAGAATGGAACTAAGAGGTAGAGCTGTATGATAGGATGTAGGGATGCCTGCCCCTCCTCTTTATTGTGCTCTGGAAATATGGGACACTTGAAGGTACAACCTCTGATTTCTTTATTTTCTTACCTTTAATGTTTAACATTGCTGTTCACTGTGCTTGGAATATTTATTTTCCTCTTATTGTCTAATTCCTCTTTATCTTTCCAGGTTAAACTTTAATGAGCCTCCATTTTCAGCCTCTCCAGCTGCCCCAGCCAGATCAGCCTTTTTATGTTCTAAGAACTATAGATATGTATTTCCTTACTGTGAAACTTATTTTTGCATTTAGTATTACCAATGTTCCAACTAACATGTTCCTTAAATTCATGGAGCATGTCTTCTTCAACTTTGGCATTAAGCAGAGTTACAAATATTTGTTGAAATATATGTGGTATGATGCCTGTAGCTTCCTTCTGCCACTAAAAGCAGCAGATTCAGGAATTTCCTTCTGGTTTGGTTATCATCTTTGCCTTCATCTCACCCTGCACTCAACCGATTGCAGCAGAATGACCAGAAAACAACCAATAGGATGACCATCAACTTATGAGCTCAATCATTCTGCCTAACTCAGTCAGATTGTAACAGAACTGAGACTGAAGTATGTTAATTGAGTTATATTTAAATAGCCACATGTGGATAGTGGCTACCATATTGGACAGAGTATGTCTAAAAAGTACAATTATTGGCCACAGCAGCAAAAATGGCAGCAGAGGCAGAGATGAGCTAAGTCACAGCTTTGGTTAAGAATGGATAAGGGGATCCATGGCAGTCAGGAGATGAATGTAAGTGTTGAAACTGGGTTGTATAATGAATAACAAGTCAGTTCCCTGAGAGACAGGGCTTCAGCTCTAAGATAGACCCTAAACTTTCTTATTTCTCACAACTACTGGAACAACCTGAAAATGTCTCAGCTCTTGGAAACAGAATGACACTAAATAATTCAATCCCAATATTAGGATTTTTTTTTTCTCAGGAAGGGAGATGAGAACAACTTTTGGGTGGTTCATCCCTTTCTTACCTTTACCCCCATTACACTTACTCCCTATCCTTCCACTCTCCACCCCCAAAACACCTGCATACCCTTCCTTCTCTATCATTTCCCCATCCTGAATCTCTTCCAGTTCTTCAAACTTTCATGCTCTCTCAGACCCCCTGTCCTTTATACACAGTTCACGCCTCATCCCCATCCATCCTCATTCCTGATCTTGGATACCTCTTTGAGTAGCTATTCCTACTGCAAAAGTCTAAGACAGATGCCTCACAAGCTATCCTAAACAACTTAGTTTCTCATCTTTGACCATACCAAGTTCTTTTCAGTTTCAATGTTGTTTTTCTCTGGCTATCTCCATGTATTTTATAACTCTATAAGAGAAAAGACCTTCTATTACTTGCTCATTGTACCCCAAATATCCATCACTGTGTTTGATATACCTCATATTATTTTGTTAAGTTAATAAATTACACCCACATTTTCTGGATGAAATGCACAATGTTAAAAAGTTCAGGGGGGAAAAGATATACGAGCAATTTTTCTGCAAGAATATGATACATTTTAAAAAATGTTATTCTGAGTTAAGTTATCCTTATGGACTGGAAAATAAGGAGAAATACCTTTAAAAGTCAGAATGACAATGACCAGTTTAATAGACAATTTTCCAGAAGTTTTTTCCCTCCACAATTGGAGAAGACTGAGAAATGCCATCACATCTTCGAGAACCTGTTATTGAAATGCACTTTCTAATTGGGATCTTAGCCTAGAAATTATGCTACGCTCCACACAGTTATAACCAAAACTTACGCATTGGTTAAAACTGAATTGACTTACAGCTAAGATATAAATTTAGAACTAAGAGGAACATCTAGACATTCCTAGATAGTAGTTGACCACGGTGTGAGTGAAATAAATATGTTCCACCTGGTTCCTCTATGCTAGTTATTTGAAATGTGTGTGGAAGGAGTGACACTTCTGGGAATTCTTTGCCATGGTGTTGTGAGGGATCAAGTAGTGCAGAGGTCAAGGCATTATTTTCATGAGTCCAGTGAAAGCAAGCAAGGCAGATGCCATTTCCAAATTAACTTCTGGTAATTTGGCTACAATCCACTATCCTGAGCAATCTTTTTATATTTGTAATTCAGGTTGATATTAAACCTGAGTATATCTTTCTGTTTACATATCTTCCTGCCCTTCTTGAAGAGTTAAAGTATAAATTGGTGCCTTCATCTCCACTGAAGCACCAGAGCAATGCATGATTCTTTTTCATTGTTGGGTCTGGTTACAATAGAGTGAAGATTATTTTTCCACCTGTGACACTGTCATTATAATCGTCTGACATATTTATAGTCAAGTGGGAGTGTTTCTCTGATGACTTAGAGCCTTTAAACCTGAGGATAACAAAATGCTGGCTATGAAACACATATAAATCCTAAGCAGAGAAAAAAATCAAATCACCTGTTTTACTATTTGTTTTCATCTAATAAAGAAACGAGCCTGGAGTATTCCAGGCAATTTAAGGAAAGAAGTCGACAGGCAGTATACTAAATATCTCGTTATGCATCCCAGTAATTGACATAGCAGAAGCATAGCTCAAATACTACAAAAAAAGACAGTTCACTGAAGGATCAGTTTCTTTGGATTAGGGCTATATTGCTTACCCTGTTCACCCTCTCTTTGCCAATAACATCTATAGCTTTGAAGCGTTTCCCAGTATGGTAGCATTTTCATTTGCCCTTTTTATTTCTTAAACCATGTATGGACTGACAGTACCCATTGTTATGACTGAAAATTTATCTTTTCTTTTCTTCAGTTACGTTGCCAGATTAATTCAGTCAATAAGAACGTCGATTGTTTCTAGTCTAGGCATAGATTAAAAAAATTTTTTTATTTATTTATTTTTGCGATACCCGAGCCTCTCACTGCTGTGGCCTCTCCCATTGCGGACCACAGGCTCTGGATGCACAGGCTCAGTGGCCATGGCTCACAGGCCCAGCCGCTCCGCGGCATGTGGGATCTACATGGACCGGGGCACGAACCCGTGTCCCCTGCATCGGCAGGCGGACTCTCAACCACTGCGCCACCAGGGAAGCCCTAGGCATAGATTTTTATGGTAGCTTTTTCAATAGCTTCATTTCTGGAGGTTTAACAAAATCAACTAGTGCTGACTACTACCCAGTCAACATCTACGATAATTCCTAGATTGAAGGTTCAGAGATAGTCATATTAGAAAATGTATATTGAAATAATACAATTTACAAGATGAAACACTTATCCATATTTTGTATGTTGATCAAACCTTAGATAAATAGGTTCATTGTAGTTGTCGATTTTTTTATGCATGGTTATATGTTAGTTTCCTCAAAATATAAACTTCAAAGTTAATTTACAGGTTTAGCAGTGTTCATATTTAGGTTTTCTATAAAGATTATTTCCTTTACACTAGTTTGGTAACAACAATCTCTGAAGTTATTTAGCATATCATATTTGCTTTCCTGGGAGAGGAAACAGCTGATGTCAAATGTCACACTAGAATGATAATCTAAGATTTTTTTTTTTTTTTGCGGTACGCGGGCCTCTCACTGTTGTGGCCTCTCCCGTTGCAGAGCACAGGCTCCCGACGCGCAGGCTCAGCAGCCATGGCTCACGGCCCCAGCCGCTCCGCAGCATGTGGGATCCTCCCAGACCGGGGCACGAACCCGTGTCCCCTGCATCGGCAGGCGGACTCTCAACCACTGCGCCACCAGGGAAGCCCTAAGATTTTTTTTTAAGCACAGTTTCCTTTGGGGGTATTATCAGATGAAAAGTGTTCAATGTTTTAAAATTAAATTGCTTCTCTTATTATTCCAAAGTTTATTCACTCAACCACAGATAATTTTAGGATACTTCAAAATGTTCACTTTTTTTATTGTTAATGTAAAACATATTCATGTATGTAATTTGGAAAACATAAAAAAAGAACTAAAAAAACCCCACCTCACTCCAAAAATGCCATTACATTCATCACTGTATTTCTTATTTTTATTTTACATATGTCATGCTCTAAATATAAAACTTCATACTATTTGTTACTCAACATAAATAAACTGCATACATAAAATAATCAGCCCTTATCTGTGACATTTAAATCAAAGTATGTTTAAAGCTTTTGATCCAATGAAAAAAAGGAAGTCTTCTACCTCTAAACCAAACTGGGAACTTCCAGTATAAGACACTCTTTTTATCTTTCTTCTGAAATGGACAACGATGATGCCTGCATTGAGAAGATTATGAGTTCTTTTCCAGATGCCTGAGGATCTGTTGTACATCAACCTGCATCTCTTAAGGAGTCTACCTATTGTGATCTAGGGATGAGATTTTTACATATCTGGTCAATGGGAAGAAATGATCCTGATAACCAGGGTAATCACATAGTCTAAAATTTGAGGGCGGTTATTAGTGACTTTGCTGGATAAAGCCATATATTAACACTGTCCATGTCAGACAGGGGCATCCTTAAGTAAGGTGTAAGAAAAGGAATTTTAGTGATGAATTCTGAAATTAATCTCAGCTGAAGCCGTTTTTGGTATACCAGGGTGAGGAAACTGTAATTCACTGGTCAAATCCAGCCCAATGCTTTTGTATGTCTCCTCAGCTAAAAATGTTATTTATGCATTTAAATGGTTGAAAAAAAAAAAGAACAGGCATTTGTTTTCTCTCTTCTCATACAAATACCTACACAATATCCTTGATTTTGATTCTTAAATTGCAAAGCCTAAAATATTTGCTATCTAGCCCTTTATAGAAAGTCTGTGTATGCTGGTATCTTCTAGTCCAATCATTCACATTGTTTAAGACTTTGCTTCTTATCCAAATCTCTGATTTGGTTTTTCTCATAGCTGAACTAAAATACGGACCTCTGTAAAAAAGAAAAAAATCCCTTTGGACTCCAGAAAATATAATTGCTCACACAATAGATGGATAAATACTGATTTACAAAATGAACATTTTATTCTATTAAATTCAGCTTCAACTGAGAATTATCACTGAAAACTATTTATGCTGAAAGATTACTTTGATGTCATATTAATAAAACTCAAAACTTTAAAAATTTTCATAGAATACCTGAATCTCTAGAAACTTAGTGGATCACAAATTTCAGTTTAAGAAACACTATTCTAGTATATTCCAGCTGTACCCTAGGGTCTGGAAAAACATTCAAGTAAGTGTTTCTCTCCTAAAGGCAGGTTTTAAAATTATAAGTAAATGACCTAGCCATCTACTTACTTTACTTTACTTTTTTTTCTAGTATTTTTTGCCCTTACTTCCTTTTCATAAATGTATTATAAAATGGTTTAAATACATGGTCAAATTTTTATAACAAGCCATAAAACTATAATAAAAATATTTGATGTACTATTGCATAAAAAACACTTGGAAAAAAAACTGACATTATCCTATCAAGTTACTACTAATTTTGCTAAGTCTGGGATGTTGTAATATACTTTCCATTAAATTACCAAAATAAAACATCTTGTTTCTATCTCTTTCTTTAGACTGCTCATTCAGGCGCTTATTTTAATAGACTATTTTTTTTTCAATTCGGCACTTTAACATTTTTATTTTTCAAAACCCATTCTAATCTTTAAGATTATATCTGCATTTCTCTGTTGACCTCATGCACCTTTCTTATGACCTTTTCGGTGATACATCATTTGAATCATAACTTTTAATAGAAAAAAATAAAACTGAATATCACAAGTGAACTATAATTTTTGTCAGGCATCATCTGAGAATGTTGGGGGTAAATTTTGCATTTATGAACAACTGAGCAACTTCTACATCTTTCCACAGGAAGTTCAGTAAAAAGACATAATTATTTCTTTGTGGGTCACACATATTAAATTCAACCAATGAGTACAATTTACATTTAACTGCAGCAAGACAGGAAAAAAACGAAGTTAGGCCTAAAGGAGAGCATAAATTTTTAGCTTTTCACATTTTATGTTCATATCCTTTCCTCACTCCATGTAGCTTAGAAAATTTATACTATCTTGGTTAATCACCTTCCTCCATGCAGTTTATAAACAAGTATTAAAGTAGGGATAAAGTAAGGATAAAGATTTGTGTATAAAAATAAACATATATAAGTTTAGTCCCTATTCACTCTGACTTCCAAGAACTCGAGTGATATTGTAAATTTCCATTAAAATAAAGCTGATTGGGTTGCAAATCCTCTAGTCCTGGGTTAGCTACCTAACATTCTGCCACCTCCTGGGAAAACTAGCTTTGCTTCTGAAAGAGGAAAAACACAGAACAAATAAACTTCTCAGAGTATGGCAAAGGGCTCTGAGATGAGGACACAAAAAAGTTAAATATAAAGAGAAAAAATTACAAAACCAAAACTCGTGAACAGATTTCTTTATGAAATCAGTCTGTTGAAACCAAAGTAAATTTTGGGAATTCAAACTTATCTGATCAATTTTGATAGTGCTGATTTTTGGTTGTGATCATTCAAGTCCCTAAACCTAGAATGACTCGATATCCAGCCAAGGTCCACCAAAACCTCATTGCCTGATAGATTAGGCCAAGGGTATTCAGCGGGAAAATTAGGCTATGATGTGTTCAGGATTTACAATTTGCTGCCAGAAATTCCATACAAGTTACAATTACTGCCAGAGTATGTTGTGTGATGTCAAGTGAAGATAACTACCTGCCAGTCTGAGTAATTAGTGTCCCCTCCGCTCCCATTCCCAATTTACCAAATGCCTATTTTATTCAGGTAAATGGGAAGAGTTTCTTTTCCTTGTCATCTGTTAAATTATAAAAAATGTTTTCAATAAGCTAGGAGAGAGATGTTAATACTGGCAGAATTTTGTGTTCAATTTATTTTCAGTCTAAGAATAATTTAATACAAGTAAAATCTTTCATACATGGCTATTCTAATAGATTGTTCAGTTTATATCACAGGTATTATGGGAATTTTGCAATCAACCTTACAAAAACATTTGTAAACCATAATGTGTGCTGTATATGTAAGATACTGTTGTGCTAAGTCAAGCTTCTAAGTAACTAGATGGAACTCTTCAAGGAATCAGAGGTGGTAGAATAATCAAACTTAAGTCTTGGAAGCAATACACACAACTTTTGTTGACCTGCTTTATGTCTATCTACTTTCTAAAATGTATCACTCTATTTTTACATGTTTGAGATTTTAAAAAATATTTTAACCAAATGATGCAGTCTCAGGGTAAAATATATTTATTAAATCTAAATTGAGAATTTAAAAGAAAAGTAGTGATTTTATTTTATGTTTTACTGATTTAGGTACTGAAGTTTGGGTCTCACCATTAGATGATCATAAAGCCAAATGAATGCACATATTTCTTCAATTCATTACAACTTGCAGCAGACTTTCTCATCATACTTCACCCTTAATTTCTTCTTTAGAGAAGGAGGGCTGTCAGCCAAAATCAATTTACAAAGATATATTTGATTTAAGAATGAATGTGTCATTCTATGTAAAGTATTTTGAATTTTCAACCAAGAAAGGGAAAAAAATGGTAGGGAAACTTCAAGGCAAGCATCTTCAGAATTTCTACTTTTCACATCCGTAGATTTTAGAAGTACTGTTGTGAGATGGGGCAAACATTCCTTGCAATCTATTAGCTTATATAAAAAGTATTTTCTTTCCTTTTCTAAGTCTCCGAGGTAGATTGGAGAAGAGAAGTTGCTTGTTTGAATAAATAACAATTTAATAAACAACATAACCACTATAGTTAGGGTAATAATCTGACAAAGAAGAGTAAATGCAACAGTTTACCAAAAAAGACAGTAAATGATTGAAAACATATAAAAAGTAGAGAAAGTTCAACTAAAAAAAGTGAGTAAGGTAAAAATTCTAATTTTTGCTTCAAGTTTCTTTATATCTAACATGATATAAGTTTTTTTTTTTTAGTATCTTTTTGTATTCATCATTACTTTAGATTAAAAACCAAATTCCCTTTACAGAGATACATTTTCACTTTGAATTAATTTTATCTGAAATGTAAAATGTCTCTAGATAACACCTGAAAAAAATCAATTTTTATATTACTGATGAGAAGTTCTTCCACTGTAGACTTAAGATTTCAAAGCCAGCTAGGTAAATGTCTCAGGAATTATTTTGATGAAACTGAAGAATCCAAGGTCTATTCCATTATAAGGCAAAGGAATAAACAGTTATGCCCAGTGCCTTCTAAATCAACAATTACTGCAGCGTCATCTTCCTTATTCCATCTTCATTTAGCAGAAATCATACCATTTAAAATCAAACTGGTACATACATCCATTCACTTCTCGTCCAATCTAAATTGAATTACCTGTCAACAGAGAAGTACACTGACAAGTGTGAAGCCATTTGACCATGTTATATTTTAATCTGCAGAGACAAAAATGACAAGCAATTTATTTACATAAAACTGTACAAAAGCAAATTAAATTATGTAAAGTATTTCATAAATAGTTGGACTGGACGAGTGTTTACATTTTGCCATGTTTAGCATAGTTGCGTGCATAGTGACTCATAATAAACGATGATAAATTGTTCTCTGCTTCACTATCAACATCCAAGTAGCAGAACAATAGTCAATGATTAACATTACAAACGGATCGTACCACACTGAATGCAAGTGCTTTAAAATGTAGGAAAAATTGTCTGAAAGTAAACCCTAGGTAGCTGAAAAAATGATGCCTTCCTCCAGATGTTATATATACCTCTGTCCAGGTCACGACTAACAAGCTTTATGATACTCATGATCATCTTCACTCTTTTTTTTTTCCTTAAGGACACATTGTATATTTATTACTGATACAATATACCTAAAACTACTGAGATCTTCAGATTTCTCATGCCTGTTTTAGGATAGCTGTTTGATTCTTTGATTCTTGGCAGTTTCTTCTGGTCTCTGTGTTTTATTTTCCTATAAGACAGCTTCCTAGGGTAGCCTTTCAGCCAGACATCTTCATTACCATCTTAGTTTTCTTCCCATAAAAATAATGCCTCCCTTGTTTTCTGAAACTCAGGCAGCAGGCCAGTCAGAAACCATAATGATATCTGGAGGTTCCGAATGAGCATTAGATTTTAGACTGAAGCTACAGATGTTGTAATACACATAAATTTATATAGTCACTCAATTTATAAATGTGTCCTAATGTATAATGCATGCAAAATTCACTTGAGCTTCTTGTGTACAGAAAACAAATATGGTTTATATACTGTACAACCAAAGTGAAACAGCAGTTAAAAGAAAAATAACAACAAAAAGAAAAAATACAAATTGTAAATCAATATTTTATCTTGCAAAATGGACTGACTTCACCCCTGATAATCTCTGTGTTACTATTACAATAAATGTTTTAGCCTTCTAGACAGAATTAAGCAGCCCATATAAATTTTGTTTTATGAATGAATGATATTGAAGACTGTTCCACTATCTGAGTTTGTCAGAAGGCAAATTTTTAATATATTATTTATTATTTTCAGAAAATAAACATGGATAAATATACAAGATCAAAAAAGGTGAGAATAGCCCATTTCCCCTCATTGTCCAAACCCAACAACCGTTTTTTTACCATAACAACAGTTATAAAAGGCACAGTTGCTTATTTTGCATTCACTCATTTATTACTTTTTTTGTTTCTTTTTATTGATTTTTTTCAAAAGCACTCTATATATGGAGTGGCACAAATTTAACCTATTCAAAATAAAAGTCATACAAACACAAAATATATTTCTGTATCATGCCAACTCATTATAATAATAAACGTTATGATAGCTAATTCTACTAGAATTACTGTAAATACAGTACACTGAAGTTTATTCTTTCATACCCATTTTAGTTCTAAAGAGGCTCACAAGTTAAATGACAATGACATGGCTGTCTTGAATGTTGTGCAGACATCATTGGGGAATGTGGATCCAATTAATCCAAAGAGCCCATATGACCCGTATTAGCTTTATAGACAACAGAAGGGTTTTAAGATAGAGTGAAATGAGCTATCTAATGTTTCAAGTGTCTCATGAAAGAAAGAAAAAAATGCATTAAAATGTTTGCTGCACACATGTGTTATGCAATTGAATATTTCCTTTGTAACGTGCAAGAAAAAATATGTATACATTTCATAAGTATCTTTAGAAGTATTTTGTCTTAATAGGTACTTACAGATTATACAAGGCAGGACTGCTTTAATGCAGTTTCCTAACAAAGTACTAGAATTGTATCTTTCCATAATGTAAATAATAATCAAACATAAACATGTTCAATTATTGATATTTTAGTCCAATGTTTTTGTTTCTTCAATTACATATCTTCTTTCATCCTAACTATTACACATAAACTAACATCAAGATGAAAACTCCATTTAAGAAAGAGCATAAGGAAATGACCCCAAAAGAGTACCCCACCAAACAGAGAAGTGGTTTTCAAAGATAAGCATTTGATGACCTATAGTGAATTAACAACCTATATTCCAGGCTGCTTCATGTTGTAGTCTGAGAAATATTGCAAAGCATGAAACTATCCAGAGCTACATATTTTCTACATTTCACTACAGAGCCATCAAGGCTATGCCTTAACCAGGTTACAAACATTCAGCGATGAGACTGTTTGCTCTCTTCACCCGTTATCCCCTAGTTTGTCCCTGGATTGTCACTTTTTCTGAATGTCTCAGCTCAATTTCCAATTGTATTAAATTATCCTCTGGAGAGGAAGTGACTCAAAACCTGCATATTCTGTTTCTTTATATTACACTGAAAAAAACTGCATATTTTCTAACTTTGAGATGCATATACCATGAGACATGTCACTGCCCAGAACTCATTTCTTTCTTGTTTACTCTGGCTTGGTTTTAGGAGATTATGTTAAATAACATTCAAATCACATTAGTGAGTAAGTCTTTTAGGGTGTCACCTTGTTTCAAAGTTGTGAGTCTCAAAATGTGCCACATTGCACAGGATTGAAAATTAATGCACTTTTGTTAACATGGAAGAGTGCACTGAACACGTAAAAATTGCACTTGGTCACTTGAAATGTGGATAAGACCAGCAAGCATAACCTGACTGTACAATGATTATAGTGAACTTAAAGACTATATGCTGATGTATCTTTCTTTCCCTACCTACCCACAAATATGATTTTAAAAAGTAAAATCTTCCCTGATAATATTTTTGAAACTAAACTTTAACCTCAACTAATTGTCTATTTTAATACCAAAAATATGTCTCATTGACTTTTCATTTTCTGAGCTTTCAAAGAAAATCCATTTTAAAAGAAAATGCATGCTTTCTGGGTATAGAGAAAATGTAAAATAAACTGGTGTTTGAGGGCTTCTGTGCGTGCCTGGGTTCAGTGACTTTTGTTACTTAATGGATTTCCACATCAAGACCAAATCTACTTCATGATTTCCCTGATCTGCTGCATGATCTTCTGCCTGGTAATGACATAATTGTTCCAGTTAGTTGATAATAGTGGTGCTGTTCTGAAAAATATATTTATAATTTTTTACAACTTATAACTAGTGTAATTGATACATGTGGTCAAGATTATGTATATACTAAGAATATTCAATACAGGTATGGGATTGAAATTGATGCTCCTGACTTGAGAAAAACAACATATGCCAATTTGGGACTGCAATCTCCAACCAGGTATTGTTTAGTTTTCAGCCTTTGTTACAATATTAAAGCTGTGATCCTCCCCCAAATGCTGCTTCTAGAGTTCCCCTCTGTAAGGACTGTACCTTTAGAAGGACTCTTATCATTTTTGAGGGATTGCCTTCCATGGTGATTAATCATTTCTGATCACACGTCTGAAATATATTTCACCTGATCTGCTTTCTTTTGACCAACCGGATGACATTCGAACTAAATCAAAGTGACTAAAATCATACTTCTGTTTAGGGATAATGAGAGTGTGCTGTGTTCTGCTAATCAGGCTTGTTACCATGAAGGAAACTTGCAACCATCTTTTTTGTTTGTTTGTTTTCTGGAGGGGGTTGGGGAAGAGAGAGAGCGAGTGTTGGGAATCAGTGAGGGGGTTAGACATGCAAGTAACAAGGATGGTTTCTACATTGTATATTACAATCAGGCTAAACAGTATCACTCACTAAAGGCCCGATCTGGAGGCAGAAGTGGCAGGCAAAGCTTTGTCTCTTTGGTAGCCCCCTCTCTTTGATTACAAGGTTTTGTTTTGTAAGGTTTGTCACCCCTTATCCTCCTTCTCATACATGAAAAAAACTTTGCTGTTGCTTCTTTATAGCCTACAGGTAAACTTCTCTTCTAGTGAGAGTATTGACAGGAGATGGCTTGTATTCCCCCGTTTTTGTAAGGGGAATATCCTCAGTGTTGGCTTCCTCATTTTTGCTGAAACTAGCTGCACTGAAGGTCTCATAGGATGAGGTCAACTTTTTGTTCAGGAGGTTTCTGTTGCGGTCGCCCATGATGGCGGCTTCGCCATTGGCCAGCTTTTCCTGGCTTCCTCTTTCATCAACAGGCATGAAAGTAGATAGTTTGGGCTGGCTCTTCTTCCTCTCTGGAGAAGTGCGGACGGGCATCCAGCAGGAGTCTGAGTGGCCATACTCATCACACTCACGGGTACACTTCCCAGTTAGGGCTACATCTGGAAGAGGTCTTGAATCTGAAATTCAAGGAGACGGAGCCATTAAAGTTGGCCATTTCTCAATAGGTTTTCCTGACCTATATAAAATTGTAGGGGATATATATATATATATATATATATATATTACATTTATATAATAAATATATTACATATCTATATTTCCTTTACCATATTATTTCCCTTTTTTCAACACCCTGCTGTTCATCATCTCATAGAACAGTTTTTATTTCATATCCAATAAAGATAAGGTTTTGCAAAAACACCAAATGTTATAGAAAGAGAGGAATGGACAAACTGATAAATTTAAGTGTGTAGAACAGACAGGTATATATGCATGTGTTACAGGACAGGTACATGTGCATATTCTCAAGTAGAAATAAAGTACACATGTATATTTGTATGGGTACAAATTTTTCCACATGCATAAGGAAAGTTATTGAATCCAAAAAGATAATTTTCTGTATTTATAATTTATCCCAGAAATCGTGTACCTTTGCCAATTGGATTCCTTCCTGCTTCTACATTATTCATAGAATGCAGATATGCAAAACCTTATAGTAAAAATACATTATAAAACATCAGGGTGACTCAGAAGTAGAACCTAAATTGACAGCACATTATGTGGTTAAAAAGTAAAAAAGCAAAGTACTAGTGGGTTCCAAGTGTGAGCACACTAGCAGTATCACCACCTACCCCACTCTAGCCCACACGCTCCTGCCTCCCACCTTGTTAATGACCTAATGTGTGCTGTAGCATAGTCCGTTGAGTGTTCACATAGAAATACATCTGCCAGTGTGTTTGCTGAATGGAAATATTATATGAAATGCAATGTATTGGGTAAATCGAGTCAAAACTTCTACAATTTTGATGAAATGGCTTGTATTCTTAATTAATGATGTTGCCTAATGGAGTGGGAAATGTCTGTCTTCTATTTCTATAAAGCTAAGTTATATCATTATATGTGTCCGTCTTTGGAGAACAGTTATATATTTTCTTACTATTAAAAATATTTTTTTAACAAATTTTGTTTTGGTTTGAAAAAGAGAGTGAGAGAGAGAAAAACCTGCCTCACCTCAACAGATTCTAAGAAAACTACCTCTAGGGTTTTATTTAATAGATTTTACAGTTTCTTTTATTGCCAAAAAAAAAGAACATAATATGACTAATATGACTATGCTCTAATTTATATCATTCAGTACCATTTTATTACAAGGCTTGGGACTTAAAAGACTGACAAATTTAACCTCTGCAAATATATTCACAACCAATGAAATCAGTGAGATTTGCATATGCATCCTGGGTAGACTTGGTTTAAAATAGAATAGGGGGTTATTTAAATTATATCCAATATATTTAAACCCTCTGCTTTTGCCTCCATGCAACATCCTCTGTAGTTTGTAATGATATTCCTATTTTATTATTATTTGTATAAAGATATTTTTAGAATTTTTATCCTGCCAAAACTCCTAAATCAAGGCAGTCCAATACTGCATGTCATTTTTTTTCTATAGTGATGGGTGGATAACTGAAATATTGACATTTGTCAACTCATTGATTTTTGAACCACTGTGACCTGAGATTTTTATGCTGTGTGCTCAGAGTTCAGCAAGGAAATCCCATTATTCTTCATAGGAAATCTAGAATTACTTTTCTCTTTTCCAAAGGTAAATTGCAAAGATAATTATTTATTGTAGTTGCATATGCTGCTATTTGACTTTTAAGTGAGCAGATCCTATTAATTTTATCATCAAAAAATAAAGCACTTTTCTATTTATCTTTTTGTGCTAAATTCCCTCTGTCTCTCAAACACAAATTTTAGATGCATTTTAAAAATCAAACTATTGACAAATTTTGTGAATGGTTTTTGTAATCTGGTCAGTTTAAATGAGCAAATTGAGTTCTTTGGGAATATTTCTTGTCTTGGGGTACTTTGCTTATTTGAAGCTGACCTAAATTCTTTGAACAAACCAAAAAAAAAAAAAAAAAAAAAAAAAAAAAAAAA
>NW_020175529.1:606525-619606 GCF_003031525.2 Neophocaena asiaeorientalis asiaeorientalis
AAAAAAAAAAAAAAAAAAGAAAGAAAGAAAGAAAACCTTATAAAAATGCAAAGTGTGAGATCAGATCTACTTTTTACTCTAAACATTCCTTTTTTTGTCACTGCTTAAATAAATTCAAGCTTTTCTTTTTTCCTTATGCCTACCGAGGACACAAGACAATAATCAGAAATTTTGCTACTGAAATAGAAAAAATCTCTACAAATGTGGTTGTCATTCCCTGCAGAACTGACTCAGAATAGTCTCCAATCATCTCTCTATATTTACTTAAGTCTCACGTAATGTGATAATTTACTTACACAATGACTTACACAGGTCGCTGCTCTTTGGGGATTAATTTGTGTTTCCTGTTTGAAATTCATAGCACCTTGTTTTTCGTTTGTTTGAGATGCATTTAGGGATAGCTCATAGAGCTACCTTAATACTTTAACATCTCTTCCCACCTGTTATACTTAACTTGTGCACCTTGAACTCCCTGTAGCTCATAAAAAAAAATATATTCATTTAGATTGACTCAATTTCCAGTCAACTAGGAGTGAGATACTCTTCAATCCATTCCCTCAGCCTTTACTTCATAGTCTGGGTTATAAGCATGACTTTTAATAAGAATCTCCTGCCATTTCCAAAGTCAAAGTCTTGATTGGGGACCACAGTGGTAGTTGACAAGACTAATTGGTTGAGACATGTTGCAGTGTTTATCATCAAATTTAGAAAATAATCAAGAAAGGCTATAAGAGATTCATCACAAGCAATCAAAACTTCCAATCTTGATGACTCAAATGAATCCTCAAAGAAATGCTAATGATTAACAAACACAATTTATGTTATGATGCAATCTATTAAAGGAAGGCATGAGTAGAATAGTATTTTTCTGTGTTTCTGTATTTTCTTATTTTAATTATTCAAGTAGATATTATATATATGTTTTTTAAAAGACAAAAGTTATATGGGGTCTTACAGAATCATCAAATGCACTTTTTTCTCTCTTTTATAAAAGATATACTCTTAAAATGTCCTGTTTGTTGTGGAATTACAGAGGCAGATCTTCCATAAATAGTAATCCTTCTTAGTCTTTCAGTCTTCCACTAAAGAAAGTGTTTTGTGATATCTAAGAACATTATTTCACGCTTTAGTTTAGTACTCTTCCCTTTCATTTTGACCTGAGTGGAAATGGAAAATAGTTAATCAGAACTCTGTTTACTTGGTATTGAGTAAATCAATTAAAAAAGTAAAATGTTCTGTATCAAAATATAATGGTATTCTTTATCAGCATTTTCCATAACCAACTCAGTTCCTTAGAGGTTCCCCCCTACACACGCACTCAGTCATATCAAATCTTGAAAGGACTGGAAGTAGAAATCGTATTCATTAGCTCTTGTTGTTGCTTTAGCATCATTTGCAGAGTTCTCCATTTTTACCTAGTTATGCTATTTACTAGAAACGTTACATAACTTTAGAAAGTTAAAGTCCTTTCTTAGACATAAAGTTAATTTCCCTCTCGAAAGTAGACAGTTTTCAGCCATCATAATATCAAACAATGTATAACACATAAAATACTTCCCCACATTTCATCTCTTTTACTTATCACCTCAACCCAACAGCGAGGAGGATGGAAACACTGAGGGGTCCAGACTACGGAAGAGCTGAGGGCAAAGAACAAGTGTTTTGACTTTCACTTTAGTGTTTTCACTTTGACTTTAGTGTTTTCCATAATACCATATTGCTTCTTCTTAAAATGTAACAGCAAAGTTATTTAGAGGTCAATTACTGCTACCCACAGCCATAAGAAAAAGCTAGAGTCCCCAAAGAAAGAGAAAAAAAACATATCTGACGAGCACAGGAAATAGATGCCACAAAGACACAAATTTTACTACTTAATGAAAAAAATAATAATTCAACCTTTTTAAAACTATACATTTCCTAAAGTGGAGGTAATTATAACTCACTTAAGAAGTCAAGTTCTTTCTCTGAAAAGAAATGTATTTGCTCTTAAGAGGCAGGGAAATGAGTGGGTGGTGAGAAGATACTGCTGCAATGACCTCAGCAAGTAGCGACAGATAATACGTAGCATCATTAGAAATAAAAAGGAAAGCCCAGATTTACGGAGGCATTTGATGTTTCAAGAAGCTGTCCTATACAATTCAGAAGCCTTTAGAAGTATTATTATAAGAGAGCACTGGAATTGTTAAGACTCTTAAAGACAGCTCTGCACCAGTAAAGATTTTGATGGACTCCGTTATGCATTCTGCCAGAATCCTGGTCACCCATTCCTATTCCAGACCCTTGGCTTGGGGCTGAAGATAAAAGGATATTTCCATTTCCTAAAAGAAGCATGAATATGTTGCATTAGTTTTTAAATATTTCCAGAGGTTTTTTTTGTTTTGTTTTGCTTTAAGCTCAGATACTTAAAGCTATATGCATCAATTGCTTATTTGTTTAATATACAAATAATTATCTGACCGTATGAAATAAACGGATTGCTAATCAATGTGTAGACTCCGAGACAGTCACATCCTTCCTGTGCACTTAGCACATTCTTAACATTATTTGACAAAATTTTGCAAATAAAAAATTGTGCTATTCTCTTCTTTTGAGGAGAAAAATCACACACAGGCACCTTTTCCCTTATTCCTTTTTAAAGTACTTATTTCTCTCTTTATATGTCTTGACTTCCAGTTATCCAAAGATTTCTTTTTCTAGAGACACACCTAATTCTGGTGGAATTTGGTGGACTACAAACAACTTTTACAAAAGGATGAACAACAAATAAAGGCAGATAAAACTGTTGATTTTCCAACAAATAATTTAACATTACCTTTATTTTCTTTAGTCCAAATGAAAATATCATTTTTATTCTAATGATTCAATCAAGTGCTTTATTTTAAAATAGCTGTCAGAAAATGATTTACTTTTGCCTTACATAATAAATCTGAGAACAAATAATTACATAAATCTTTTACTGGAACATTATTATTATAGGCAATAAAATTTAGGTGTGAGGGAGCGAAATCCAAAAATTGAGTACTGAGTCAGACTTGGCTTTTTTATATAAATGGCCTAAAGATCCCTGCCTTTGATCTATTTGGGGAATTAGGGGAAGTTAAAGATAAGCACATAACAGATCATGGAGAAGATGGAAATCACTGACTCAAATAAGCAGTAGGTGATCCTCCAAATATCCCAACACTTTCTGGAAGAAGGGGAAATTTATAGTTTTGCAAGTAAGTGTTATCCAGCGTTACTACAAGGGGGTTAAGATTTCTACATTGTATTCTAATTTATCATGAAATCACTTGATTCAACTGAATTAGAAGAGAATAAAGATCGCTTATCCAACCAACCCTTACTTCACTCTCAATTATACCTCTCCTGAGTGCTTCTCTCAAGACAGAGTGGAACTTGTGAAAAGAACAGGAGATTAGGAGTCCCAGCAGTGCTGAGTGTGATTCTGATCCCATTATGTATAAATTGTGTGACTTTGGATATAATTTCTTTGAGACTCAAGTTCCTCATATGTGAAGTAATAATACCTACTCCCCATGTATTATGGGGATAAATGAGTTAATGTATATAAAGTTTATATCATGGTGTCTGGTGCCTTGTAGATTTTAGGTAAATAGTAGGTCACAGCCCCTGGAGAGATTTAAAGAAGTATAGGTTTTGTTTTTTTTTTTTTTCCTCTCTGCCGTCTTCCCTGAATGAATGGGTATTAAGGGAAAAGGCTCCATAACCAGGATCCCTGAACTCAAATCCTAACTTTGTCACTTAATAAGTATGTAAATTTAAACAAGTTACTTGATTCATTTAAATTTCCTCATCTTTATAAAGAGCATAAGAATGAATTAACTTCTTAGGATTATTATGAAGATTTAATGTGTTAATAAAGGTAAAGTATTTGTAATAATTCTTGACACACAGTGGGCCCTCAGTAAATATTAGAAACTTCAGGTGCACAATCCCTTATCTGCAACTCAGTCCTCAAAATAGCTTTGAAAACCAAAAGCTTTTTTTTTTTCCATAAATTTACAACAAACCTGACTTTCAGTACAAGGTTATTTTTCACCTTTATTTATCTCACATAGTGTGAATATTTATATGTTTTCCGGGAGAAACAGTGTTTAATTAAGGACACTGTCTAAGACTCTTTGATCTTTAAAATTATATACATGCATGATATTACCTTTTCTAATATATGAAAGATTTAATTTTTAAGATTTATTTGTTTCCAAGGGTTTCAGATAACTTACTGTGGACCTAGTAACAATCATCAGTCAAAAGGGCATGTATTTGGAGTTTCTTTTCCAATAGTACTCATGGATTTATGCTGATAGAGTCTGCAGTATGCCAGAGCTACCACCTACTTAGGAAAATACAGTGGTCACTGGTTACTCTATATCAGATGTTCCCCTTAACACTTCTTTATTAAGACTTTGGCAGTGAAGATTTATTCAGAATGTGTCATTATAGTTGCTCAAAACTGAAGGGCAAATGCTCTATTAGTTGCAATTATCTTTACAACCTAAACAGATCAACCTCACAATTAATCACTTTCATTTGAAAGACACTTGCCCCTAAGATGTTGGGCTGTTATCTTGCTTTGCCTGCATGGGCCACAACATAAAAAAAAAAGAGCTCCATTTTAATGACATGTTAAAAATTAGCAATAAGCTAAGACTAAGAGGTTGAAAATCAAGAAAAGACAACAAAAAGCGGTTGTACATGCGGTACACCATTCAGAGATCAAAAACAATGAGACATAAAAGCCATCTAGCATACAAACTATGCAGACTTTATGATGTATGTACGTGCTTGTTTTAAGTTGCAAAATAAGGCCAGACGTTCCTCTCATCTTCCTATACACAACCCTTTGGAGTGTGACATCACTGCCCCTACTGTCGAGATTCTATTTCCACAGCCCTTGAAGCTGGGCTAGCTTTGACAACTGGAGTGATACTGTACAATTTCCAGGAGAGGTCTCAAGAGTCCTAGCAGCTTCTGCTTTTGCCCTTGGAAGACGCCATCTCCATTCTGACAGAAAGCGTGATCTAGCCTCTTTGAAGATGAAACATTTTTTGAGAGACAGACTAAGTTACCTCAGTTGGCCCAGTGGAGCCTACCCCCAGCGAAGCCCCCAAGTGAATGCAGCCACATGAGTGATCCAGGCAAAACTTGCAAAAGAAGCAATAGTCAATCCACAGAAGTGTAAAAGTAATCAATCTTTGTTGTTTGAAGCTCATAAGTTATGCTTGTTTGTTTGATTTTGTCTCTTTAGGGGGTGGGGAGAGTTCCTTGAGGCAGCAATGAGTCACTGAGATCATGATCATGGACATACTATATTATCTGCAGTAAATCAAAAAACACCCTGAGATATGGCAAAAATATATTCTACTTCTTTTATGTCTTCTTATCATGGGCAACAAACTGACCAATATTATGGAAAGCATAAACATTTTCAGGGCTGTAAGCACATTTAATCAGTAGTTCAAGCAGAGGTCTCCCATAGAAAGCTCTGGAAATTTTGGTCCTGTAATTACAGGATTTCACTGCATTTTTCACCTAACAGTGCTCTAGTTCGGGCTGACATGCCAAGACAATATTAAAATGTTTAAACAGGTTTGAAAGCATCAGCAACTTTTCTCTGTACCTTAGGCTAAACTCAGTTAAACAGCAATTGAATGTATCTCAAGAAGCATTTACTGCCCTGAGGCTTAGACCACTGTCATTCTGAATATGGTATTAGCATATACAGTGGAGACTGCAAGCCAAGTCTCAAGCAGTCCTGCTGAATCAACTCAAACATGATTCTGCTGGTTGGTACATGAAAACTGCACTACAGCAGAAAAATATATGGTGGCTGCTGGAGAGTGATCTATTTATGCACATCAGAGCTGGGGCTTCACTTTGATTTCCCTATTCACATATGCAAAATTAGAGGTGGTGGAGGTTAAGGGAGTATTAAGGGAGGAGAGTGAAAGGAGAGGAATTAAATGCTGGAAATGAGAAGATGCTCCAAAATTGATCAGAAGAGTTTATAAAACCCAGAATGACATTGGGGACACTATTACACAAGTTAGCAGTTGATCATCCCACTGAAAATAGACCAAATTCTGGTTGTGTGGGTCATTTATGTTTATTTTTCCACTGCAATAATCAAAGCTTTCATGATTTTTCTTCTGGTCTCTTGGGTTTCCTTAAATTAGAAATTATTTGCTTTGGGTGTCATAGACTAATAATCTGATGAAAAGTGTTAAGTATTGCCTCCCTCCATAAAGCATGTTCCCATAAAATCCACATAAAATTTCAGTGGGGTTCAAGATATCAGAGTAAGGGTTTCAGCATCCTGGTGGATGGAAGAAAGAAGGGTGCATTTTTATACTGATACCTTTTTTCATTTGAGTTTAAATCACTGGTTAAGAAATATTTAACAAATCAACATTCATCCTTGAAATATAGAAATTTACATGTGGTAAATAAATTGCCATTCAAACAGTGACAGAATGATTTAAAATAAACAAACAAAAAAACAAATTCTGAAACACGTATTTAGAAGTAAGGAAAATAATTTAGATTTGATTATGTTAATATTGTACGTAGTTCATTTAAATGCCTAAATCTAAAAACCCCCAACAAGTTATAAGGCTTTGTATTAATAGCAGATTCATACTTGTGGGTGGATTTTACGGATTGCTGATCACTAACTTGAAATGTATTTTCTTTCCTAGAATCTACATCCAACATTTACACCGGTGTCTTGAATTGCCAGCAGCTGGATCTTCACTAACCATGAGAAGGGAGATGAATAGGTGAATTCTTTTCATTAAGGAACTTTATACAAAACAATAATGATACAGAAGAGTTTTTTTTTAATTAATAAAATGTGTTAGCCACTGTACATTGGTTTTACATACAGTAAAGTGTGAAGTGAATGCTTCTAAAAGAGACAAATATCAACTTAGAGTCACTTTCCAGTAATGATCTCAAATCTTCAATGTTTTCAATACTGGCTTAAAAATTGTAAAATATATATCCTCAAGAAATATTAACATTGTCTTTAGGAATGGATATTTATTCTAAAATAATACATAAAGGCTCTATTAACTGTAAGAATATTATCTTTGGATTGTAGTCTTGAAGGCAGTGCCCATTTTATCTTTGCTTCTCCATATAACATGTAATTCTATACAAATAAAAAAGCTGAAAAAAAGGAAACTGGAAAAATCAATTAAAGTATATTTTCTCAAACCTTCTTTCCTCCCATATAAACCATGATAAAGCATTTTTTAATTGAAGTACAGTTGATTTACAATATTGTGTTAGTTTCAAGTGTATAGCAAAGTGATTCAGTTATACATATATATATTTGAATTCTTTTATAGTATAGGTTATTACAAGATATTGAATATGGTTCCCTGTGCTATACAGTAAACATTTGTGGTTTATCTATTTTATATGTAGTGGTGTATATTTGTTAATCCCATACTCCTAATTTACCCCTTCTACTTTCCTCTTGGGTAACCATAAGTTTGTTTTCTATGTCTGTGAGTCTGTTTCTCTTTTGTATATAGATTCATTTGTATTATTTTTTAGATTCCACATGTAAATGATATATAATATTTGTCTTTCTCCATCTGACTTACTTCACTCAGTAAGTGGTGAATTAATGCTGATGGAATCTAGGTCCATCCATGTTGCTGCAAATGTCAATAGTTCATTCTTTTTTATAGTTGAATAATATTTCATTGTGTGTGTATATATGTGTGTGTGTGTGTGTGTGTGTGTGTGTGTGTGTGTGTGTATCTCACATCTTCTTTATCCATTCCTCAGTCGATGGACATTTAGGTTGCTTCCATGTCTTGGCTATTGTAAATAGTGCTGCTGTGAATGTTGGCGTGCATGTATCTTTTTGAATTAGAGTTTTCCTCTTTTACAGATACATGCTTAGGAGTGGGATTACTGGATCATATGGTAGTTCTATTTTTAGATTTTAAGGAGCTGCCATACTGTTTTCCATAGCGGCTGCACCAATTTACATTCCCACCAACAGTGTAGCAGGGTTCCCTCATGATAAAACATTTTTTAAAGTGAGAAGTTACGAAATAGGTTGTATAATAAGTAGCTGGTATTAAATATCTAAACATTTAATGTGAACATGTTAAACATTGAAACAAATTAATTTAGTATTTGGGAATGTTTTAAAAAGAAAGAGAATCACTACAGTAGCCATAATGTGATATAAATTTTTTCTATGTATTTTTTCAATGCATTATTTTGTGTGAAAGTCTAAAATAGACTATGTTAAAGCTCAAATCATGTATGAAATAGAACTGTAACATAATATGATTATTTTTTGTACAGAGAAAAATCATAGCAATTTAGATTTACTAAAGATATTACTTTATTAATTTTTTTCTAAATGTGGCAAAATCACAACACCTGTTCATTTTCTCCTTCAATGTAATGATCCTGAGAAACTATACAATTATTCTAATGATGTGGCCATTTTAAAAACACATTCTCAAGTTATTTGCATGGGAGTACCTATTGAAATATTTATCATACAGAAAGCTTATCTAGTTGAAAATACTCCTGTAACAAGAAGCTGTGTTGTAACAGAATTCTATTAGCTATTATGATTCGGGAGAAAGACAGAGTTCCTCCTTTGTGTTCCTTACTGAGGAAAGTTTCACAAAAACCGTGAGTTCTGAAGTACTTTTGAGAGATGAGGCTCTGAAAGCTTTTTAGTAGGAGCTGAAACAATATTTATGGGGAGAGTTTAAAAACTGTTGGAATGCTGGCTCCTTAACTCTGGTCAATAAGTTGATCAGTTAAACTAAAATTGGCAAACACGATTAGGACCAAAAGAGTGTTGAAGGGCTTGGGAGCTTTGAGCAGGTAAATAAAAGGAAAAGGAAGGAAATGATCTCTGATGACTAGCAGACAGGACTCAATGAGCAGTTCAAGTGGGGGAAATCAATGAAGCAAAACTGGATCAGTTTGCTTCATTGATTTTTGCTGCTCATTGAAATGTTTTCCTTTATTTACTTCCTATTTCTTCAGAGAGTGGCTAAGTCTCACTGTTGAATCTCCCTGTGAGCCTGTGATGAGCAGATAAGCAAGCTCTGGAGATCCTCTTATGCCTACATTATACCTTTTCATGCTCCATGGATTCAGAGGCACTTCAAATACTCCCTGTGACGCTGTAAACGCCTCACTGAGCCCACAACCTTACTGTGGTAGGCAGAAAGATGGTTCCCCTCCTAAAATGTCTACATCCTAGTCCCCAGAACCTGTGAACATGTTAGATCACAGGGCAAAGGAAAATTAAGGTTGCAGGTGGTAATTTTCCTAATAAACTGTCCTTATAATAGGGAGATTATAGGCGGCTAGGATACAAACCAAAGAATATGGACAGGCTCCAGAGACTGGAAAAGGCAAGGAAACAGATTGTCTCCTCAATCTTCCAGAAAGGAAGGCAGTGCTGCTGAGACTTTGATTTTAGCTCCTGGAGACCCATGGTCAGACCTCTGACTTACAGAACTGTAAGAGAATAAATTTTTGTTGTTTTAAGACACTGAGTTTCTAGTAATTTGTTACAGTTGCAATGGCAACTGATACACACTCTCACCACTTCTCTGCTCAGAGTAAGAGAGCGTATATTTGGTCCTTTCTACTCATATTTCATCCATTGAAGGAAATGGAGTGGAAAAATTTTGATTTTCAAAGTTTTCATTGATTCATGTTTACCTAATTTTTGAGTATCTGCTCAGGAATTTTTGTTTTACACTTTTGAAAATTTTGCTACATTCTAGTATCTAATAGTGCAAGTTATTTGTATCTGACCAATCAACAAAGTCCAGCAAAGTGCTAACAGCTCTCCTTTCTGAGTGATAACATCTTCCTCCTCCGTCCCTCAGTGATAGCTGTCTCTGGGATTATTACCAGAGAATCCACTTTAAGGCATTCAAAATTTGGGTAGTGTGATTCCCAAGAAGAGAAAAGAAAGAGAATTTGGCATAACATATAGGAAAGAGAGCCAGGTACCAGGGTGCAAACTTAATGATGACTGTCAGATTATTATGGCACTTTTGACTTCCTGATATTTATTACTTGTGTCACATTTGTCTGTTTGTCCTGTTCCCTCTTAGTAATTAGCAGGAAAGTGCCTAATTAAAAAGCATCCTTATGATAGTTTTAAGAACAGTAAGTAGAATAAGTCTCTCCCTACTTTAAAACCCTCTTCTATAAATTTCGGTATATGTTTCCAACTTCGTATTTTTGCACAGAAATTCCTTCAGGATCAGGATCCTGCCTACCTCTTTCCATTCTTATATGCTCCCATTTGCCACTTCAACAGACCTACTGTAGTTGTCATTACTAGAAAGCCCCTTGCTGTTCCATGTTTTCATAATCCTAATGCGTTGCTTCTTCTGCTATTCATTGCCTTGTCATCTGTCTCCCACAAATCCTTCAAAATCCAGTTTCAGCATTTCAACTTTGAGATTTCTTCTAACCAGGCTGTCTAATTCTGACTTCTTTTTGCCTCTCTAGTCTTCATCCTATGCCTGTCTCTACCACAGCATTTAATGTATTGCACTAAAATCTGTTACCTATTCATGTGACTTTTTCTGTAACATGTAACTCCCTGTGTCTAGGATTCACAAGTTACTTAACTGTGTACTTGGGATGCTAGCACCAAGCCAGTCACATGCTCAATAAGTGCCTTTTGAATGGATGGATCAAAAACAGGTAGGGAGGGCTTCCCTGGTGGTGCAGTGGTTGAGAGTCTGCCTGCCAATGCAGGGGACATGGGTTCGAGCCCTGGTCTGGGAGGATCCCACATGCCACGGAGCAACTGGGCCCATGAGCCACAACTACTGAGCCTGCGTGTCTGGAGCCTGTGCTCCTCAATAAGAGGCCATGACAGTGAGAGGCCCGTGCAGTGTGATGAAGAGTGACCCCGCTCGCTGCAACTGGAGGAAGCCCTCGCACAGAAACGAAGACCCAACACAGCCAAATAAATAAATTAATTAATTAATTAAAAAATAAAACAGGTAGGGAGACATATTGCATGTCATCCCTGATGATTCTGTCTAATTCCACAATGGCCACAGGTAAATGGAGGATAAGGACATATGTTAATTGCAAACACAATGTAATTGGCCAAGAACAGAAGGCGAAGTGTTTCAGTATGTGCAGATCTGAATGAATTTCTTTACTACTCACTCTCCTTACCCTCTTTCAGAGCCTGTCCTATAATCTCTAGTTGAGATTTACTTTCCAACAGAACAATGGAATTGATTGAAATAACCCATGGATATATTTTACAGAAAAAAATGCAGTCCTCATCCTCAGCCTGGGACAGGCTAGTGGGGTCACTGGAAGCAGCAGTGGATGCAAAGTAAATTCTAAGGGGAAAAGCCTATACTTAGTGGTCACAAGACTACGCATATGAACTAATTTGTTAAGCTTCTTTGGTCATGGGTGGTAGCTATTTTATAGTTATTTTAATGTTTTCAGGACCTCTGGTTGGCAGTTATACGAATCTTTCAATAATAAACTTGGGAAATAAAATTTATTTTGGGCTTATACACAGCTTGTATCATAGAAGAAAAATTTCAAAGCATGGAGTCATGAAGGAAAGGTATTCTATGTGATGGAAAATGAAAAGAAGAAAGCTCTCTTCTCTCATTCTTGTAATGTGGGTGTTTTTTAATAGGAACTATTGTAGGCAATACGCCTACCTATCTTAGTTCAATAAATCTTATTTGCCTTTTCATAGCAACCTGATGGGTACATGTTAAGTGAGTAGGATCATGGGCAATTTACATCAGTGCTTTTCAAACAGAGAATCATGATCCTCTGGTTGGTGGTTGAACCCACTTACAAAGTTATAACCAGTTTACACCATGTTCACATTATTTCGTAAATATTTTGTTGTAGTTTTTAAAAAGTATGTGTATGTATATTTATATGCGTGTACTAAGTCCCTATGTAAAATAAATATTTTATTCTGCATCACACTGAATCTATAGTTTAAATCATATCATGTAGAAATCTGTGTATTTCTGGCTACTTCTGAGTAAGCTATATATTATGTGATATTTAATATAAAATATAATTTTAATATGCACACAATGTCATGTGAATTTTAAATTGTATTTTTATCTGTCATTTCAAATTGTACTTCAGAGACTAAAATTTTATCCTCATGAAAAAGGAATTCAGGGGCTTCCCTGGTGGCGCAGTGGTTGAGAGTCCGCCTGCCAATGCAGGGGACACGGGTTCATGCCCCTGTCTGGGAAGATCCCACATGCCACAGAGCGGCTGGGCCCGTGGGCCATGGCCGTTGAGCCTGCGCGTCCGCAGCCTGTGCTCCACAACGGGAGAGGCCACAACAGTGAGAGGCCCGCATACCGCAAAAAAAAAAAAAAAAAGAATTCAGTTAACTCAACAAATAAGAGTTAGTCACATCCTCAATAACCACTTCAGGAAGTCTACTGTAAATACAGTTTCTTACCTTGAGACATTCTGAATTTATAGTTAATTCCCTAGATTCCAATTTTCTAGAATTATGTGTAATCGTGATGAACCTTCTCATAATCCACTTAAATCCTTGGATAGACTTTGATTTATATCAATCAGCAAAATGGCAACAGACCCTTTAAAAAAGGAAGACTTAATATGACTTCTTAAAGTCACATAGACATTAAGATGTAGGACACATTTAAGCTGTCTAATTGTACCGCTGGTCTAATGCCTATGTATTAATCTGTCACAATGTCAAATTACATACATTTAGGGCTTTTTTTCTTTTAAGTAAAACGTTTCTGTGCTTAACAAACTCATAGTTCAAAAAAATTCAGGAGTGCAATTAGAATGTCATCTCTTCTGCAGATGACTTAAGAAAAGCATGAATCAGAACTTAACAGTCAACATAATTTCACAGATAATCGTGGCAAAATTATGGTAATGCAACAACGCAGAGTACAGTGAGATTAGCAGAGAGTGATGATCAACTATTTATCTCTACCTTCTGCCATGCATGCTCTTTATTTAAGTCTCTTTTTTTTTTTTTTTTTTTTTT
>NW_020175529.1:619641-646881 GCF_003031525.2 Neophocaena asiaeorientalis asiaeorientalis
TTTTTTTTTTTTTTTTTTTGCCGATGTTTTCAGTTTTTACTTTGCCAGCAGTGGGCATCGCATAGGAAAAGAGTTTTCATGGTGTAAACAGATTTTTCCATGTGCTCAATGAATTAGCTTCACTGGCTCTTAGGCAAAACAGACTGGCTGGATGGAATTAATTTTAGCAAGCTTTTGTGTTTTGCCCAGGGTCTTGTACAATTCAAATGAATCAATCCTATACCAAAAAAAAAAAAAAAAAAAAAGATAAAACTACAAGTATTGTAATGAAAATCATCACTAAAGCATATGCTTTAGGAGTTTCCTTTAAATGGCATAGTTAAAATTTTTGTGTACTGTATTAATCATTGCATTGTACTCTGTGAGTACTTAAGTGAATTATTTGGTGGGAATTTTGCTAATTTGTCAACCTTCTCTTTCTGCAAATAAGCCAAGGACTAGTGGAATTAGGACTTGGCTATGACAGGACAGGGGAACTCAGGAAATTTCACTATACAGAGAAAATAAGAGACAGACTTTACTGCACAAAGCTGGCATGAAGTTTTCAGTTTCAGGGAAGATAGGTCACACTATTATGGTAACAAAACCTGCAAAAGTAAATTCATTCATTCAAGAAATATTGATGCATCAGGCACTATTCTAAGACATTACAAATATTAACTCATTCAATGCTCACAGCAACCTTGTGGGGCAGGTGGTATATTGCCCCCATTTTACAGATGAGGAAACTAAGGCACAGAGAAGTTAAGTGAGTTGCCCAAAAGTTTGCATATAGTGAGTGTTAATGAGGTTGCAAACCCAGACATTCTGACTTCAAAGCTATGCTCTTAACCGCTATACCACACTCTCTCTCAATCAATAGCACATCAATGTATTATAAACTCATGTTATAAGTAGGAAAAAAGGCATATTTACCTAAGCTGAATTCAAGTAGAAAAGCATTTCTCTATACATAGAAGAAAGCTAGAAAAAGCAATGTCTCTGGACTTCAGATATAGTAGGAATCTCAACAGTCTTAGATTGAAATAAGGGGAACATTTTTAGTTGGGACAAACAGAAAGGTGAAAACTCAATAAATGTGTGTAGAAGTTCCAGGGCCTGAATGACATTGGGACAGCTATCCCTCAGTTGGTCTTTGAATGGGATGAAGAATTTTGTATCTAAGTCAAAATAAGGAGTGTAAACTACTATGTTGGTAAAAAGCCTCAAACTTCTACTATTATTAAAGCCATATTCAGCTAAGAAAAGGTTGCGTCTTCATAATATGTGTCCATTTTTAATTCTACATGGTAGAAAGACACCTCAATTATGAGGTTTTGGATCATTGTCATTCCAGAGACAGAAAAGCCGTGTTTGGAAACCACAGTGTGCTGGGCTGAACTTCTGAGAACAGGAGATGCTGAACCACTCCTTGGTGAACTGAATGTGAGAGTGGAAATAAATGCTTTAAGAATAGAAAAAGAAGTATGGACAGTCATTTCTGGCAAACAAAGCACCAAAGAGATTAGGTAGGACATATTAATCACAATTGGGTTGGTTAAATTGGGAAAGAAAACCTGACTGTACTGATTCTTAAGAGAAAATGAACACAAAGAGATATCTGGGTGATACTTATCTAACTTGATTCCCTGTATTAATCAGGTAACTGATTAATATCCAAAATTTTAGATTATTTGAGAATATATAGTTGCAACCCACGAAGCTGAGATTTAATCTGTAGGGATGGGGAAATCAATGTATATTAAAATATAATGAGGTAAAGAGTGGTGCCTTTAAGTACACTTACATACCTCATACTTTTTCATAATGGTATCTCGGAGCAAAAAACCAGGGAACCATGCACAGTGTAAACTTTTACATTCACTTTGTGAAAACCTTTACTTTCATCTCTTCACTGGAGGGAATCAATGAATCAGAGTGATTAACACCCTGGGATCTGAGCAAAGGAAGTCTGACTGAGTCCACGTTCTTCCATTTACCAGCAATGTAACCTCCGGCAAATTACTTAACAGAGTCTATCGCATTGGGCTGTTATGAGGATTAAATGAGACAAGAGTGTTGAGTGCTTAGCATAAAGATCTACATATAGAAAGACTTAGTATATTTTTCTGCTGTTATCATCACTGTTAGTATATTTTTCTGCTGTTATCATCACTGTTACTCTAACTACTATGCTATGTATCTTTTCCACACATGTATTTGAATGGGAGAATATTGATTCTAAATTATCAAAAATTATATATTTTTAATCAATGTCTTCTTTTCTTGGCATAATTGAAAGGAGTCAAAAGCTTACATTTTTAGAATATTTATCAATTAATTATAGAGAAACAATAGTTTTCGTATATGAAAGATGATAAATTCATGTTTTTGTACTATAAATTATACAGCCAAATACATTTCTTTAAAATAAAGCCCCAGAATAGTAGATTAAAAAAGACATCTTTTAATAAGTTTATTTTAAAATTATTAAAATTAATAAATGTTAAAAATGCATACTACAGGAAGCTTAGAAGAAGAAATGTAAACTAATTTAATTTCAAAGATTAGGTGTACATAAGTTAGTGATTTGTCTGACAAGTAGCATGGTATTTTATAATTACTAGCTGTTCAATGTTAATTGAAACAATCTATTGTTACTTGCAACTATATCATATTAAAGGCTATAAATAATAATTAGTACTCTACTTGACTAGGTATAATCTCTCATTTCCCCCAAAGAAACAATTTTTACATAATTATTATTTTGCTTACTTTAAAATCACCTTTTTTACTGCTTAAATCCTAATTTGCTGCTTTTTTTTATGAAAAGATGGTAAAATTGAGAAAGTTAAAGAGATTATGTGCCTTCAACACAGTATAATCTCTGAATTATTACTTGGGTAGACTTTACAAGTGTATCAGCATTTAAAAGAAAAAAGAGTTTAAAGAATCTTTAAACAGATCAGAAAGTATAAAAGGTGTAGAATCCCAGTTAATGTGAATTAAATTATCTTCAAAAAGAGGGGGAAAAAAGTTAAGAAACAGCTTTCTGTTCTGCATGTTAACTAGCCTAAATAATGCAGAGCTTAAGTGCAAAAGCGAGAGAATTTAAAAGGGAAAACAAATATCTTGAGACTTGTCTTTTAAAGTAACTGTCAAGGAGACTTGTCTCTCTGAATAAAAGCTAGCAGTGACTTACGGGATTCATTTATCCTTTCGGCTGTATTAAAAAATGTCATTTAACTATTTAAAATGTTGTCCAGTCAAAATAAGGACTAATTATCTGCTCATGATATGTCTATATGGCTTCCAAAGAACACACCGGGATTGGGCATGATTAAATGAATTTAAGAATTTCAGTCAGGTTGAGGATACAGAATGAGATGATCTGAGAAGTATGACTAGTGATGCATTATTCATGAATATGGGAAACTAGTAAAATAAAATATGTTGCTTATGGTGTGCCCAGATAGTTAGGGCTAAATATTCCAAAATAGTCAGTATTAGATCTGCTTCTCCTTCTTTGCGTTAAAAAACTTCTGGGTAAATAGTGATTCAGATGTAATAATGATGATATTGAATATTTAACCCCAGGGCTACCAAACAAGAAGAAGCACTATAAACTTTTTTTCCTGTTGGGAAAGATATAATTAAACCTGCTATCTTGTAGATAACTAAAGAGATCCACATTATTTTTTCCTCTTACAAAATGTAACCACTTACAGATGAATCACCAAGCCACTATCATCATGCTAGATTTGCTTATTTTAAACTAACTTTTAAGTAACTGAAAATAAATAAATTTTGATGTATGATATGTCTTACCCTCTCCCTTGGCAGTTTTTCTAAACTGTTCAGTGTGGTTCCTATTTGGAGTTTGGGAGTGTTTTTCTCAATATACAGAAAACTAACAACAGCTACAAATTCTCAACTAGTAATCATATTTTCCTGACTGTATCTCAAAAGATACAGGGACACAAAAAGTCTGTAAAAATAAAATATCTTAAATAGCTAAGCATCCACAGAATATTACACTGCTGCTTGCTACAAACCCAAGATATCAGCATTAAATAAATTATTCTTTAATTAATTATTTTTGAATTTTTAAGCAATCATTTACAGATGATAGTCCTTCTAGTTTGTTCCTCTACAGTGAAGAAAGCTGATCATAGCTATTGATAGTTTCCTCCTCCTCTTCTTTCCTTTCTAGTGCTATTCTGTCATATTTTTAAAAATAGCCTGCTAATTCATATATACCACCTCCTGTCCTAAAAATTTGTCCTAAATGAATATTCTATTCAACCTAAATTGAGTTTGGTTAAAAATGTCTTTTTTTTCTCTTGCAGTACCTGGGCATGGAAATAAGGATAAAATGTGCACAGGGTATAATAGCCCAAATAGCTCAAAATCATCATAAGACTTGATTATTCAGTGCCTGACAAAATTTAGGGCATCTTTTCTATTGAGTAAGAAGATAAAGAGGCGAGTATTGTGCCCATTTCCCAGAGTGCTAAAATATGAAACAGTTGCCAAGTGATTTGCCTAAAACAAAGAAATCTAGAAAGTGAAAGAGGTATAAAGAATTTGGCTAAGCTAGGGATCCTGGAATAGATTGTCATTTTCTACTCCTACAACTCACTGTATGAGCTTATGCAAGCTAATTAACCTTGCTTAACCACTGCCTCCATACTCATTTGTAGAAATGTTGTGAAGAAAAAACATGAATCTGCACCTGAAATTCCTGGACATGTGCACATAAGAAGTTTTCAATAAATATATGTTTAAGAAAGGACAGAATGAAGGGATAAAGGAAGGAAGGTGGGGTCCTCATTTTATCTTCTATTCTTTCCATTATACCTACCTAGTTTTCAGTGAACATATGGCAAATTTAACATAGAGATTGAAAAAATACAAAGAAAGGAAAATAATAGAGTGAAAAAATACTGAAAGGAAGAAACATGGTGGGAAAGTTAGGGAAGACAAAAAACTTAAAAGAAAAAGAGTGAAAGAACACATGAAGGAAGGAGGGAAGCAGGGAGGAAGGAGAAGTAAAGGGCAGGGGAAAAAAGGATGGAAAGAAGGAAAAAAGGAAAGAAAAAAAGAGTATGAGGAAATTAAGGAAGAAGGAAATTAAAACAAACAAACAAAAACAGGCAAAACAAAATAGAGAAAGACAATGAGTCTCTCAGCTAGATGTGTGACCTGTGGAAGAATTTATATTTTTCATTACCTTTATATAGATTTTCAGCTTTGTTTTAAGGTATAGTGTGTGGATTAATTATAAACATTGACTCTCAAGGTTTACAGATTTATGACAGATTTATCTAGGTTAAATCCATTAGTAGCTGTGTTGAAGCTAGTAGTCCCCTTCTTTTATATATGCACAGGCAGGCAGTACTGTAAGGCTAAAACATAATTTTAAAAATGACTCTACAAGATATTAGCCCATTGGCATGAAAAATAACAGAGAATGAGTGAGTTGATCAGTCATTTCCTATCATGAAGAAAGAAAATATATAAAAGCCTTTGAAATGAATCTAAAATTGGAACACAGTAGACAAGTTAATGAAAAACTATGGGCCTGGCAAGAAACAAATAATTGCATTAGGAAAAAAATGTAGATCAATGATAGAGAACACTTGAACATGTTTTAGCATCTTCCCTTCATTTCAAAAAGTTTTTAGCAGTACTCTAACGATTAAAAAAGAGGAGTAGGGCTTCCCTGGTGGCGCAGTGCTTGAGAGTCCACCTGCCGATGCAGGAGACACGGGTTCGTGCCCTGGTCCGGGAAGATCCCACATGCCGCGGAGCGGCTGGGCCCGCGAGCCATGGCCGCTGAGCCTGCGCGTCTGGAGCCTGTGCTCCGCGACGGGAGAGGCCACAACAGTGAGAGGCCCGCATACCGCAAAAAAAAAAAAAAGAGGAGTAACCAACAAGAGCTGTCCTTTACAGTTTTTCCTTTTATTTCTTTTAGGTTGATTTTCAAGTACTGAATCTCATCTAGAGTTTTCAAGATGTTTTAACTAGTCTCTTTATTGTGTTAAAGAACATAGGCAGTTTAAGTTCCTTCAAATTGTAGTGTTTTAAGTGTTTTAAATAAACATCACTATTGGTCAGAATGTCTTCCTGAGGCCCCTCTTTACCTTTAGCTGTTGCTCATTTGCACCATCAGTACCCAAATTGCAGCTTTCTGTTGAGGGCAGAACATCCAAGAACAGATTTTAAATTAGATACTACTCAGGTTGACATCCTGTTCCTTTTTTTTAAGGAGTTTCTAAAGACTAAACATGCTTTGGACTAAAATTTTTTAAAAACTAAAAATATGATAGATTAGCTTCCCAGAAAGAAAGAACTTCCAAATGACTTGGCTAGGCAGAGGCCTATATTTTAGAACAACATTAAAAAATGTTATTTGAGAACTGTTTAATGTTCCAAAAGAAGAACAGCTAATGACCTAAAATTAGTAGATGTTTTAGAGTGTTCCCAGTGGCTGATTTCAATTCCCTTTCAAAGTAAATCTGAGCACTATAATGACAGCAGAACTTTCATCATAATTTACACAAGCTTTGCTACTTTCTTGTCATGGTAGACGTGGATTTAAAACAGAATGGTGGGCTTTTATAAGACTTTGAAGGGTCATCTCACTTAACTGAAGAACTTTACACCAGTGACTTACTCAAGAAATAGTTACCTGGTTCCTCCTATCAAGTGACTGTGGGAATTACACTACTAATTTAAACATGGATGCTGTCTTAAAGATGAAGAGAATCTACGAAAGGTAGACAAGTATATTAGAAAAATTAAGCCTGTTAGAAAGCAATGACTTTCATAACAGAAGTACAATAAATTGTGTGAACTGTTCAAGAAAGAATATACAATATTAATGCTGTTTAACATTAAAATTGACCTTATTATTTTTGGATTTAGAAATTGTCTATTGGAAATTTTTGAATTGTCATAGATCAAATTTGTTCAAATTATGATTGCCTGTTTTTGATCTAGTATTTCATTAACATGTCTGTCATTGTCTTAAATATTTATGAAATAAATAAGCTCTATAAATTCCATTTTTGTATAGAATGTTTGGTAACCACTGGATATATAGATATTAATTCCTTCTTCAAAGTGAATCAAATGCATATCAGTAAAGTCAAGTGACAAGTTGAAGGAGTCCTCCATTTAATAAATAACGTTTTGTTTTTGTCATTGACCCTGTCATTAAAAATGGCAACATTGGTCCATAACAGTCCCCACCCACATTCACAACATACAGCATTAATAACATCTCCACCCATTCTTCCCTACACAGGCTGACCTCCACTTCCAAGTCTTTCCAAATGTCATTACTCAGTATTGGATAAAAGATAAATCCATTTTCTTCATCTCTGAATACGGTGAAAAATATATTTTTTGTAAATTTCAGCCAATTATCTCCATCTGTCATTTTACTCTATAGGGAAACAGATATAGCCTCATCCAAGCTGGAAAATGTGTGTTTTTAGCAATATCATAATGATGCTAATATGCTAGTAAGAAAAAAAAAACATATTGGTTTGATAAATATCCTTCCTAGAATATCACTTGCCACATTTAGATACATGATGAATAATTGTGGAGTAAGTGAATTAATGAATAATAAAATACTTACATCTCAGCATTATGATACTTCTTACTTCTCTGTTGAATGTATTAAATATATACGGGAGTCTTGCACTGTTACCCAGTGAAAAGCTCAGTGCCTTTAACAGAACTAGAGGAAACAAACAGCTCTAATGTACAGCACCCATTGCTGAATTGAACTGGAACCTCTGGTAGCATGGGAGAGGTTAGCCCAGGTAAATTGGTTTACTGACTTTTTACTCAAGACAGATTCCAAAGTGCCTTAACTCTTCCCTGGTTGCTTAAAATTTTAATACACAATTCGGCAAACATATAAAATTCACAGAATTTCAGTCAGAATGCTCTAATTCATGGTTATCATTGGTGTTCATACTTAGCTTGATTTACATATTTTACAATTGTAGTAAGGCTTTTTTTTGTTTTTGTTTTGTTTTGTTTTGTTTTTTTCTACTCAGCCTCCTTTATTCAACTAGCATCTGAAACTATATGGAGAGAAAAGCATAAGCGGCAAGAATTTTCCCAGGATTAAAAAGTCATTGTGACCTGTATGGAGATTTTCAAGCAGTCCCATAAACTAATTGTGCAAATCATAGTGCCAATACCACTGAAAATGCCACCTAAGAGGTCATGACACAAACTCTGTCCACCTCAGTTCTCCCAGATGTTAAGTGATGATATCAGTACAGCCTAGCTAAAGCCTTGGACAAGTGCTGGTGGGCTTCTGTGAAGTTACAAGTTTCTATGAAACCCCAAATGCTCATAAAAGCAGCATTCTGGTTACTGCCTGTAACAGCCAGAGAAGTCTGTAAACAGTGTTTATGGACGTTTTTATAACCAAATTCATTTTGTTAAACCAAAGATGCCTCATGCTTTTCCAGAGAATTACTATTCTTAAGGGTGTCAGATACAATGATGCCTGCAGACTCAACAACAATGAAATGATGCTTCAAGATATTTTGAGCACAAGACAGACTTTTCTTGGGTCAGAGACACTTACTTACTTACGAGGAGGACTTAGTCCTCCTAAGATCATTTCTCTCCCCTCCACTAACCAGGCCTGGTCTTGTAGGAATCTTTTAAAAACTACATCCAAAGAAGGACTTTTATATATTATATAGCTCCCAGGAATAAGAGAATGAAGAGTTGTCACATCATTACCTTTTTTCCTAGGTTCTTTTTAAATAATATTATTTAGGGGGAGACAAAAAGAGAGAAGCATTAAACCATACCTAAGGCATTTGGATACAGTGGAGGTTTTTCTTATCCATTTTGCAAGAAAAGAATAAATGTGAATTCAATAGCGATAACAGACTGAATTCTCTGAGCTGGCAAAATGGATATTTTAAACTGATTTTCTGTTGTGTGAGATCAAATTACTTTTGTTAAACTGCTTTAAAATTCAATATCACTTTCTCCTGTCCATGATTATTAGAAGGAAGGAAAGTGTAGAATATGTATTTTTTAAGAATTCTTTTCCTAGTTGTGTGAGTTACAATAAAGAATTCATTGCATTCTATTAATATTATTACTTATAGTAAAATTTAAGAAAAATAAGAATCCTACAGTTTTCCATATAATGAATGAATATAGCTTATACAATATACATATATGAGAAACTTTTAAAAATCAAATTTGTTACATGACCATACTAGCCACAGAAAATTAAGGAATGAGCTGAAAATAAAAGGAAGAATTCATACTAAATAGCTGCATATAATTCACAATGAAACTGTGAACTTATCACATTAATCATCTTATCAAAGTGCTTTTTCTTTCCCAATTGAATGTATTAAAGGGAATAAAAAATATCCACAATAATAACATAGCAAAAATTCAGAGGATTGATAGTAATACTGAGCACCCTTTAAAAAATCATTGCATACAAAAAAAAATCATCAAATTATAGTTTGTTCATAAGCTTCTCTGTGTTCTTTGTTCAATACACTCAATTCTGTTAAATTGAAGCTAAACATGACAACTTAATTCATGATGTGCTATTTATTTTTTACTGTATTATACTGTGTATGTTGTTTCTTTTATTTGTAGATTTTCAGTAAGTGAAAGTGGGGGAGGGAAAGAAAGAGATCAGAACTGACAGCAAAACTGAATCAGTGCATCCCATGCCAATGAAGTAATGAAAACCCGCACTGTTCCTGCAGCGGCAATAATGAATATAAATAGACAAAGGACGTTGAATAGCTACTGGGAGGAAAAGAATGAAGCATCCATTTCAAGAAAGAACCTTTTTCTGCCATCACAGATAGCTTTGTGGACTGGCTAAATTAGGATGCCATATAACAATTTCATGCTTTAAGAGAAGTCTTTGACAGACAGCTCTCACATATTTTATTTAGGGGATCTGATTTAATAATAGGAGTTCTGCTTGTTATAATAGTTGTACATGCCCAAGTCTCTCTCTCTCTCCTCCTTCCCTCCCTCCCTTCTTTTTCCCCTATCTCTCCCTCTCTCACAAAAGAAGAGTGTTTTGAATACAGATCTGGGTGATTTATAGGATTATAATCATTTTACCTGGGAGGCAGTACCTCACTGGATTCTGGATGTCTAAAATAATATCAATATATTCATTTATTATTTACTCACAGATGCCACACAAATATGTAATAACCCATCACTTAAATGTCAGAAGTAGTAGTATAGTTGTAATTATATGAGATGATTTCTTTGACTAAACAAGTCTTTAATTGAAAAATAAGGACAAAATAATATGAAAACCATTTCAGTGGTAGGCGTATGTACTTATAATGCTTAACTTTGAAATTTATAAAATTGGCTATAAATCGACAATGTATTAAGAGTACAGCAGACTGTCACTACAAGTTATTTTGGGATCTGCAAAATTTCTCATAGCCACATGATCAAAACTCAATAGATAAAATATTCTGTTCTCTTTCTGGGAACATGCTAAAGATAATTCTTGAAATTACACACAATAAAATAAACTTATTGTATTTAAGCAAGATTTTGGATTTGCTTATGCAGTATGATAGTATAAATGGGTAATTTACAGAGTAAGCCATAAAAACGCTTAAGTTTTAGCTCTCCTATGTCACAAAAGTAAAAAGTTAATTTACTAATGTGGAAGAGGAGGAAACAATATGTAATATGGTCCCCTAGATGAGGATTTATTCTGGTTAAGTAAAGGTTTTAAGATGTAATACATAAGCATCGATAATATAATTATTCTGTGGTGGTCTCTCAAAAGAAAGTCAAATGGAGGATTCCTTCAACTTGTCACTTGACTTTGCTAATGTACATCTGATTCATTCTGAAGAAGGAATTTATGTACATACATACATAGGCAGTTACCAAGTATTCTATATAAAAAAAGAATTTATAGAGTTTACTTATTTCCTAAATACTAGACAGCAAGAAACATGCTAATGAAATACTGCACAAAAAAAGCAGTCATAATTTGAATAGATTTTGATCTAGGACAATTAAAAAATGTCCAATAGACAAATTCTAAGTACAGACAAAAGAAGGTCAATTCTAATATTAAATAACATTTTTGCTTCCAATGCTAGACCTGCTCGCTTAAAAAATAACAATAAGGATAAAAAGCGAGCATAAAGGAAAACCTGAAAAAATGAATCAGCTTTTATCTAAATAGGATCTGAACGATTATCCTGAAACTCATGTAGTGTAAAGAATAGCAGTCCTAGACAGTAAATCTGACTATTATCCCAAATAGCATAATTATCTCCTCTCTACTAAATACTCTGTGCTCTTTTCAAAAGGATGGGCAGAGGGACTAATTCTCTGTAGTTATGCAAATCCTGCCTAGAAAGAACACTATCAGTAATAGCCACTGGTCAGTTTATTTCAAGATAATATACCAGGTGCTTTCATTGTCAAAATACCTGCATTATAATTCCATTCCAGTTGCTGTTTTTAATTATGAGGTTCTTCTCAACAGGAAACAATCCCACAGAGAACTGAAACAATTTATTTTAAATACTGTAAACAACAGAGAGGCTTTGCTTCATGGATTTGAGATTCTTCTTCATCCTGAGAGCTCACAGCATGTTACGCCAACTGAACATACAGTATTGATACAGACAGATTCTCATTTCAAAACGTTTTGCCTCGTGAAAGGTCTTAGATAAAGATTCAAAAGGCTTTGATTCTTTGTACTAATTCCTAAATATTATATTTTCTTTGCTTTCCTAGTAATAACGTTTATGGAAATACAAATCATTGTACAAATCAAATACCCCGGTTCTACATAAAATCCAAGGAAAACACTTAGATAAGACACAGCTCTGGACACAAGTCTTCAAAAATACAAATAACTAACTTAGAATAACAAAATGTCTATAGGGTTCTTGTACCACATACTAGCAACTAAACCTTATCTGCTTAAAGAAAGACACAAAATCACCAAAACCTAATCAGTTTAGGCAATTGAGGGAAGGTTTCCTTGCAGGTTAGTAAATAAAAGGGCAGCCAAATAGAATTTAAGGAAACTTCAAGAAAAATAAATATCTCAGTTAACTAACATCTGTCCCCACACTGAACTTCTAGAATTTACAATAACATTTATAGAGTACTTATTATATACTAGCCATGATTTTCAATGCTTATTTATTAACCCCTTTAATTTTTTTTATCTTCACTTTTTTAATCCTAATTTTGATGAGTCACAAAAAGGTTAAGTAGCTTGTCTAAATCACTGTGCTAATAAATGCCCTAGCCTGAAGTTGAACTCAGTCTATCTCCTGAGTACATGGCATACTAAGAGTAAAGTTGAAGCCAATACTTAGAACCTAAAAGAAAAAGATATAAATACAATAATCTTTTGTGGGAATGATTTGACACGGGAGACATTGAGTTAATTATTATAAGGCCCATTAAGGTTGGGACGTGCCTTATCTTCCACTACTTTCTCTTAGGGTGTCCACAACACAGAATTGCTTATTGTTGTCAGAATATATGATGCATGAAACTTCTGTGTCTCTGCGTGGAGTTTCCGTTATTCTCATTTGTTTATCATGGATGGAAACTATGTCTACACATGAAAATTTGGAATAAATATCCATATTATTTAAGATAGTAAATTACTAACAATATTAAACTGCTGCTTAAATATTATTCAATACTGCGAATTATGAAATATGCTTTAGGCCACATGTAAGGTACGTTGAGAAATTGGTTAGTAACTTGTAAGAATAAGTCAATTTTCTAGAATAAGTATGAACCATATATTTTAGAACTGAACCTTTATGAAATCACAAATATACTGACCTCAACCAGAGTAGACCACATGGAGATTGTATGATATCTGTAATGTGAATATTGATATGAAATTCTGTTGATAAATACAGACTTAAATTTAGCAATAGTTTTAAACATGTCATGGCAAAATTTACTACATGAATGTTAACTTGACCCTTAGATGATGTAGATTGCTTTTGGTGTTTTACGTTTTAAGGTTTGTTCTCTGATATCCAAAGCCATGAACTGCTTGGTCAAAACAACAAATTTCGGGGCTTCCCTGGTGGCGCAGGGAAGAATCTGCCTGGTTGAGAATCTGCCTGCCAATGCAGGGGACGCGGGTTTGGGACGCGGGTTCGTGCCCCGGTCCAGGAGGATCCCACATGCCGTGGAGCAGCTGGGCCCGTGAGCCATGGCCGCTGGGCCTGAGCGTCCGGAGCCTGTGCTCCACAGCGGGAGAGGCCACAACAGTGAGAGGACCGGGTATCGCAAGGAAAGAAAAAAAAAAAATTTCCTTCAGCAATATCTTTTGTGGTATACATGAGATGACCAAATCGCTTTCAATCTTTCAGCTTAATCAGCAAACTCATTTTATATCTAATGGAATGTCACATCTTTTATTTTCCATAATTGAACAAATAAAACTTTTGAAGATGCTTTTCAGGAAAAGATGACAAAGCATAAGCGTTGCCAGCAAGTCATTGACACAATCCAAACTTGTAAGAACGTATCAGACATTTGATTAGTCTTTCTTCTCTTTCCACTAAATGGCTTAGTCAAATAAACACATTCTATAGTCTACATTTCCTGTTAAATTTTCCAGGCATGGTAAACTTGCCAGTAGAGAGCCACTAACTGAACTTCAACTTGGTCTCGTAAGTATATAGCACCAATTTTCTTGGCAGGCAAATGACTGACCAGTTAGAATAATCAAAAGCAAATGACTGACCAGTTAGAATGGGCATCATCAGAAAATCTACAAACAACAAATGCTGGAGAGGGTGTGGAGAAAAGGGAACCCTCTTGCACTGTTGGTGGGAATATAAATTGATACAGCCACTATGGAGAACAGTATGGAG
This sequence comes from Neophocaena asiaeorientalis asiaeorientalis, assembly GCF_003031525.2. Taxonomy (NCBI): domain Eukaryota; kingdom Metazoa; phylum Chordata; class Mammalia; order Artiodactyla; family Phocoenidae; genus Neophocaena; species Neophocaena asiaeorientalis. The sequence goes on from NW_020175529.1 coordinate 633,558, forward strand.
GTTCCTTAAAAAAACTAAAAATAGAATTACCATACAATCCAGCAATCCCACTACTGGACATATACCCAGAGAAAACCATAATTCGAAAAGACACATGCACCCCAATGTTCATTGCAACACTATTTACAATAGCCAGGTTGTGGAAGCAACCGAAATGCCCATTGACAGAAGAATGGATAAAGAAGATGTGGTACATATATACAATGGAATATTACTTAACCATAAAAAGGAATGAAATTGTGTCATTTGTAGAGATATGGATGCATCTAGAGACTGTCATACAGAGTGAAGTAAGTCAGAAAGAGAAAAACAAATATCGTATATTAACACATATATATGGAACCTAGAAAAATGGTACAGATGAACCAGTTTGTAGGGCAGAAATTGAGACACAGAAGTAGAGAAAAAACGTATGGACACCAAGGGGGAAAGCGGTAGGGGGTAGGGGTGGGGGTGTGATGAATTGAGAGATTGGGATTGACATGTATACACTGATGTGTATAAAATGGATGACTAATAAGAACCTGCTGTATAAAAATTAAATTAAATTAAAAAAACAAAGAGCAAATGATTGGTTTCATGGTGTTTATTTGCATGGGGAGGCAGTATATCGTGGATGGTAAGAGTGTTGTCACTTTGGAGCTAGTGTCTGTGTTGGAATCACAGCTCCAGTGACCTTGGGAAACTTTTAATACTCTTTGCCTGAGTTTCCTCAGCTGTAAACTGGGCTAAAAGTAGTACCTAGCTCCTACAGTTGCTGTGAATACTGAATGAAATAAGTAATACATAAAACAAACCTAGAACAGACTTAGGCAGCCCGGCATGTTTTGAGTATTCAGTTAAATGCCCTGATGTTGATTGTTCTATCTATACTTTCTGATTAACAACACTGAACCTTCAGTTGGACCACATACTTCCTTTGGCACCAGTCAGTTTACACTGAAGCTAAAAATTTTAGATGGCTCTCAATGAGTCTAAGGTAAGATTGTAATGGAATCTGCCTAATTTATAGAAAAATGAAAAAAAAATTATGAATCTATCACTTAGATTATCAATATTAGGTGTACCAACAGCAAACCAAGGCAAAGTGTTCGTATTAGGTATTTACTAACACATATTTGGGAAAGTAGACCATGTCTTTCACGGTTTCAACAAGACTATCAATTTCATTAGGACTGCAAGAAATGAGCCCTTGAAATTGTTATACTTGTGACAAGCACACCACAGTGAACATATATTTGTCCTGTCCTCTGTATATTAAAATTTAAATACATAGATTTAAACCTAGAGATAGGAGTCAGCCTGTATTCATTATGACATTTTTACCTCTGAATAAATAAATCTCTATCACGTAACAATTTAACAAAAAATTTGATCTCTTCTATATCTTTGATCAGTTTGTTTCATGGCTCAACTTTTGTTTTTTGTTTGCTTGTTTGCACTGTTTTGCCTTATATGGGAAAAGACTGAGGATGACAACCTTACAGTAGTAAAAATTGTTAAAGATATTTGAAAAGCAGAGTCATCGATGATTCTTTAGCACGGTCTTCATAGTAAATTCTTAAAATGGCTATAATTCTCTCTCCTTTCCCATATTATTTCCTGCCTATTTTGCCATTTGACTTTGCAGCTTCTCCCATCATGTGGAAGAGTGTACTTCCTCCTACTAAATTAGGCGTGGCCTTGGGACTTGCTTTGGACAATGGAATGAGGTAGAAGCAACATTCCAACACTTCCAACGTTTGGGTGTTCCTGCTTTTGCTTTATTTCTGCCAAACCATGAGAATAAGCCTGAGCTAGCCTGTTGGGGTAGGGTTGCCCTGTTGTCCCAGCAGAAGACAAATGAGAGAGTCCAGCAGAGGTCAGCAAAGCAACCTCCAGACAACCCACAGTGGACCAGAGGGGCAGAGAGAGCCCCGCCAGGGAAAGCTCACGATGGTCCCGATAACCACCCAACCACTAATAAATGCATAGTGTCTTAAGTCACTGAGTCTTGGAATCTTCTCTGCACAGTTTATTCTTTCTCATTATATGACTAATGCATGTGATGCTCATTGGGAGAAAAGTGAATGAATCAATCAATATTTGCTAATACATTCTTTCTACAATTTATTTCAAAGTTACTTTGTGCCAGGAATGTTCCAAATATTTTACATAAATTCTCAGTTCATTTCCTCACCAATAAAAATAGCAACTGTGAGCCTTACTTTCCGGCTGTGAGGTAGGTGCCTATGGAATCACAAAAATAGGGTTTGTCTCTTGTGGAAGTCTCACTGAGAATGGGTTGCCAGGTTTCCACGTGGCACAAATACTGAATCTTTGAATTAGTGGTTAACTTAGTTAAAAGGAAAATTCAATTACTTAGAATCCTTTTCCCCTCTCTTTCTCATATAATTAGAGAGTGTATTTTTTGCTAGATGCCTTATGTTACAGTCTACAGTAATCGTAGCTCTATTTTTAGAATGTTGGTATATAGCGCTTGTTCTACATTTTTCTCATTAGTAACTTTTTACAAAGTCTCTACTATACTAAATTTCATATTTATAAAAGAAAAGTTCATTTTTTAATAGTGTGGGGCATAGGAATAGAGTGAACATTTACCAATTTCATATCATAAACATGGCCATGGTCTATTTTAGCCTTGGAGATTAGGGCAATTTTAAGGTAAGCTTTTCTTCTGACTGGCATCAGTGATATACATTTCTTACTCTCTAGGGTGTTTTTTTGTTTCTTTTGTAAATATAACACGTTAAATCAAAGCAGTACTATATTTTGTATATTAGGGCTTAACTTTAAGTTGGTTCATTTTGTTGGTATAAAATTTTTTTGGTTATTCTGTAAGTAAATTTAATAAAACCTACAAGTAAAAAAAATCTTTGCTAATCATGTTTTTCCATGCAAAGGCATTTTACATATGTTTAATTATCAATGTATATGAAATTCCAGTGAGAAAAGTCATTTAGTACCCATTTTAAGGACTATAAATTCCTTATTCAAGTTAACATAGGAAACAAATTAGAAGTCTTTAGTTTCACTGATTTCAAAGATTATTATTTCCCTACTAGATTATAAACTGCTTTTATTTCTCCCAGCTAAGAACTGTAAACTTTTTTAGAAATATATTGACATGGAATCTATTACCCCAAAGCCCAAAGTAAAACTGAAGCAAAAAAAAAAAAGATTAGAAACTCTCGTCCCGGATGCCTAGCTCAGTGGTACCTGACTCAGAGGAATATTATACTGACATCTCTTATCATTTTGACTGATGTCCTGTTTCTGTCTCAGAAGAAAAGAACATTTTCCTTCCCCATCATCTGTGCAAGCTAAAGCAGGAAGGAGATTGCTTTTGACTCATTCTAATTATCAAAACTGCTTTCTCACTCTCATTACACATCTCTGGTCTCTCTGCTGAACTACATTGCTTCAGCAATTTTGTATGCCAGTTAATGGACCTTCTATCACGTATATTTGTATCACCCTTCACCACTTCATTGTGATAAAGAAAAAAATGCAAATGCGAAATGCATTTCTATCGCTATTTAGTCTTCAACTTACATTCCATCACCCATATATTCACATCATTACTTGTATACTTTAGTGCTTAGTTATAATAAAAATTGTCTGGGTAATTATATCATATATATATATATATATATATATATATATATCGTGATATATATATACACACTTTGAGAATGCATCAACATTGTAGATAAGGTTAAATTTTACAACAAGGAGTATTATAGAAAAACAGTTTGAAAACTTAAAAAAAAAGAAAATGTAGGGCTTCCCTGGTGGCGCAGTGGTTGAGAGTACGCTTGCCGATTCAGGGGACATGGGTTCGTGTCCCGGTCAAAAAAAAAAAAAGAAAAAGAAAAAAGAAAGAAAATGTAGAAAATAAGTATATGAAATTAGCTTCTTATACTATGAGTAGTTATCTTAAGAAAATAATTATCCAAAAGTTAGTACAGATTACAAGTATCAGTTGGATTAAGAAGAAATTAAAAGGTTAATGGTTAGAAAACCATACTGGATTACTAAAAGAGGCTGGAATGGTCATCCTTAATTAAACTTCTTAATCTATTGACTAATATTAAGGATGAAACCTGCACTCTTTCATAAATCACACTGCATGCCACTTCCAGAAAGAAAATGTTATTCTAAATGAATCATATTTCTGATCCAGTAGGACAAGTCTACGTAAGATGCCTTTAAAATGTGTGTGGCCATTTCTCTCACTAATATTTTTCTGTTGCAAATAATTTTATGATAACTGATGTGAAATAAATAGTCAAATGCTGGCTTTCTGGGGCCAGGAAGTATGGTTAACAATGTTAAATGGGAAGTATCATGGCATTTATGTTTCAGCCCAAAGGCAGGTCCACTTTTAGCACAGAACACAATCAGGAAGTGGCTCATCCATCTAAAGGAGCAGAGTATAAAACCTCCTTTTAATCACCAGAGGACACAGGGAAGCCTCACTTCCTCAGACACGGAGAAAGCCATGCACATAGCAAGAGAAGCTCTATTCTATGCGTGACATGTATCTGGTGGCCAAGCGCACTGCAGAGACCAAAAGAAGGAAAGCCGATCCTTCATAGAAGCACATAAAAAGATTCTGTATATTCAGAGGTTTTTTTCACAAATGCCAGTATGAAGTTTGAACATTTCTGCAAATAACATTAAGGATTCAACTCAAGGAAGCCACTTCCCAGCACAGACACACAAGGTGGAAAAAGAAAAGAAATGGGAGAACCTCAGGAAGAAAAGGAATCAAAACTGGACTGGAACACAGATGACTGCCTTACACATACCCTGCTAAGTTTTTGTTTTATTGAGTATCTGTCTTAAAGAACATAAAATTAACATAATATTCCTGCCACATATCATTTAAACTTTTAAACATATGCATCCCATGCTTATGCTTAAATCCATAGAATAAGCTCTATAATTCTCTATTAATACTCATGATAGCCGCAAGTTTAATGAGCACAAACACACACACACACCCTTACAGGCAGTGTTATCAAAAAAATTCTAGACTAGTGAATTCTACTTCTTCACTGTAGTAAAGCTGCTGTTCCCTGGAGTGACCAAAGTAAGTTTCTAGAACAGGCGTTAACAGAGAATATAGTCCCAGTAGGAATATTCCAGTCAGGGAGTTTCTCACTCTGTATTCAACTGCTCTCACACATATTTGAGTGGTTTCTAGAATGTTCTCTTGATGTTTCCCTGACTTATATCCAGGCAGAACTTAACACAGACAACCTTGATTTTGTGAATCATCTACATACATTATTTTAAAAATAATACTATTCTTATAGTCATTCATATGAACCAGATTTAAGATAAAATTTCATTGTTGCAAAGCTCATAAAGTAATTATTATCAAATTGGGTTAATAGCTTTATATTTAAAACATCCTCTATTTATCCTCTAATAATTATGACAATTATTCATAGCGAATAGTTTAGTTCAAAGCTAGGCTTTAGACTGGAATTTTTCCACAAGCAACTTCATTCCCCATCCTGCATTACACATGAAGGCAGGTACCATCCTTTGGGTCAAAATGAACCTCTTTTCTACTTCATTGCAAATGAAATGCTATCTTCGAAATATCATATACAAATTGTCATTTATTTCTTAAGGTACACTAGTGCCTTCATATTAAATAGTGAGTCCCACCCTCTCACCAACTATCCCAGCCAAATTTTACCAACCTAGCTTTGCACACAACTCTGACTTCCCTTTAGGTTGGCGTACCCCTTGTTTGAGCTGGCACTAATCGATCAATACGCTCATACTTCAGCTGTTCAAGCAGCAGCTAACCAGGCAGCCACAACAAACACAATTCTGGCAGCTCCTAATGTGTGTCTCTGCTCATAATTCAGATGCTGTTTGCAAAGAGTTTATATGTAGAGCATGCCACTCTCACAAAGCTCAGTGCTAGGATTTTAAACAGAAAGCTTATTAGGCAAACAGTCCTGCAAATTAAATCATTACAAGTAGTTGCCCAAAATAGTTTGGGAAGACAGAATGCATGGTCATGTATTTTTACACACAAAAACTAACATTTTCTTGGACAAGGCCACTGTTATAGCAAATGATAAAATTCTGGCAAGAAGCAATTAATATTGATTCAATTAAGTATCATATCATTTACCTATAAGAACAAACTAATTTCTTCCCAATTAAAATCACAGAGGTCAAAGACAGAAGGGATGTGTATGAGACAAGTAGATTTTTTTCTACCTGCTATAAATGTTTTTGGGTGGGAAATATGACTTAGTAAAATTAGAGAAGAATGCATTTACTCAAAACCTCACACATAATTCATTTCGTAGAAACTGAGCAGATTGGACATCACATTCTGAGTGCTATGATGGTAGAAAAATAAACAGAATTTGGTGTTTGCACTGTAAGAGCTTACAGTATACAAGATAATACAAATATTGAAAAACTGTAAATGCACAAAGTCTTGTGCTATACAAGCCCATATCTGGGGGGGGAGGAATTCTGCCTGAGGCATTGACATGTAATCTGGATTTTGAAATGATTGGCTTTTGCCTACCTAGGAATGGTGTAGGGGTGAGGAGAGCACTCCAGTGACAGGAACAGCATGACTCAATGCATGGAGGCATGACAGGGTATTATGCATTTGGGGGTTCCTAAACTGATCCAGAATGGATAGTCCAGATTATGTGAGGAGATAAGGTTAGAAAAGAAGGTAGTTAAGGTTCTTTAGTGCTACGCCAATTTTATCTCAAATTCTTTGGTCAAAACGGTAAATCACTAATGTTTATAAGTAAGTATGTGGTATGATGAGATATATTTTGAGAGGAGCATTCTTACTTCAGAGAGAGTGGACTGGAACAGATAGGAAAATACTCTAGTAACCCAGTTAAACTAGCATGGGCAGCAAAGCTGGAGAGGAGCAGGGAGACTGGAGAAACATTTTAAAGATAGTAATTTGAAGCATAAGGAGTAAAGTAGAATAAAACAATTATACTCCAATAAAGATGTTAAAGGAAAAAAAAAGTCAAAGAAGACTAAATCAAACATTTTTTTTTAAAAGTGAATGAGTAGTTACAGAGTGAAATAAGTCAGAAAGAGAAGAACAAGTATCGTAGGTTAACGCATATATGTGGAATCTGAAAAAATTAGTATAGACAATCTTATTTACAATGCAGAAGTAGAGACACAGAGGCAGAGAACAAACATATGGATACCAAGGGGAAAAGGAGGGGGTTGGGATGAATTTGGAGATTGGGACTGACATATAAACACTATTGATACTATGTATAAAATAGATAACAAATGAGAACCTACTGTATAGCACAGGGAACTCTACTCGATGCTCTGTGGTCACCTAAATGAGAAGGAAATCCATAAAAGAGGGGATATATGTATACATAGAGCTGATTCACTTTGCTGTACAGTATAAACAAACTAACACAATATTGTAAAGCAACTATACTCCAATTAAAAAGAAAAGTGAATGAGTAATAAAATGTCACTGGTACTTGTCTGATATGGAGTAGAAAGGACTCTACAAAGTTATCTCTAAATTAAATAAATAAATAAAATATCCTTCAACATCATCTAAACTTCCTAATTATGGAAAATTTGCAAGGAAATATAAGAAAATAGGTGCATAAAATAATTTGGTATCTCCCAAGCAATATAATTATCAAATGACAAAAGACTCTGGTCTGGCAATTAGCCATATGCTTTGTAAGGAGAACTTTATTATAGCTAATACTAAATATTCAAACATGAAGACAGTATTATGCACATTATTTATTTTTTTCTGTCTGCCACATGAGAATACTAATGTAAACATCAACTTAAAAAAACGTATTCCCAAACATTAACCACCTTTCAGTGATTATACATTATACTAACTAAATCATATTTCATTATATAGTTCTATGAAATATATCATGGAAAAAAGTATGTATTACTGAATGTGAATGATCTGGATCTTATGATGACTCTAAATTATATCTCCAAAAAGTATAGTTATTATCACTTCTAACATATAAAATCCATAAAATGTACAGGAAATGAAAATCTTGTGTTCAAGTTATATATCAGATACACATACACGGATCCCCCTGCATGATCCTTGACTATCATCCTAGAATACCTTTCATAAATCTTTTCCACTTTTCTTTTGTTTTTAAATGCTTTTTTCATTGTTCCACTTTCAGAAGAAATCTTCAACATTATGAACACTGATGCTCTCAGGAATGCTTCCTCTTTCTGTTAATCTCAATAGCCCCAGAGAGGCTAGCAAAATGAAGCATTTCATTTCTACATTTTTCACTTGACTTGTAGACTGCTATCAGGTGACATTATTACTTTGGGTTGTGGATTTTGTTTGGGGAAGAGGAGAGTAAAACAAAGGATAAAATTATTATCTCAAAAGGGGCTACATTTTTGGGCTGCCTTACCTACCAGTTTTCATTTAAAGTAACAACTCTAAGAATGATGCCTACGGCTGGAATTCTCAATATCTTATTTCATTTTAAATAATTCTCTGTTACTGGCAGATATGAAAACATTAATAGGGCTTGAAAAATGCTCCACAGAGATAATATTTAAGTCATTAGGGTCAGAGCCATGTGAAGTTTTTCATGCATAAAGAGATGAGTTTGTTATTGCAAAGTATTCCTACCATGTCCTTTCATTTGTAATATAGAATTATGCTTGGTTCATCCATATTTTACTGTGAGACTGTACAGATGCAACACACACACACAGGGACCATGTCATAGATCTTTGAATTGTTCAATATGGTTTGCGGTGCCTTGCATTTATAAAAAGTATGCTCAATGCATTTATGTAATATGCTCAGTTTTTTAACATTTCAGTTGAAGGGGAGATTTAAAGGTCAGTGCTTACTCTGCCAAGATAAGACTTTTTCATACTTAGAAATAACACCCCACTATGCAGGACTTTCAACACACATTGTTAGGAATCTAAAGGACAACAAAGAGTAGTAGGTTTTCCAGGACACCTGAATATATATAAAGTTTAAGGCACTTGCACTTTGACAGACTTGACAATTGTTAATTGCTTTTTCCCAAGGTATACTTACTACAAAGATACAAAAAGACCCGTATCTGGTTATGTCACACACAGATATGCACACAATCTCCTCCAAATCTTCTCACTAAAATGCATGAATACCTGAATTATACTTAAAGGTGTAATTTCAAGCAATGCCTACAAAAATTTCTCTAAAAAATCTTTTTTTTTAAATAAAAATTCCACTTTAGATATAGCAGTTCAAAACCCAGTACATAATTAAATACATATGATGGATTTTACTGAGTGCTTAATGCATGTAAAATTTCCTTTGACAATTCAAATTTAAACTCACTTTCGTTCTTATAAATCTTGCAAGAGTATAATTGACTTAATATTTCTTTTCCAAAACAGCTAATACATTACTTTTATTTCTATCTCGATTTTCATATAAATGAGAAAAAAAATGTTACCTGGTAATAATCAACAGAGAAGCAGCTTGGGAAAACCAAATGTATTTTCTTTTCTCCTGTGCAGTCTTTTGTATAAGTTTTTGGTGATTTTGAATATGATTCATTACAACCAACAGAGTAAATAGGGTAAAATTAATTTTAGAGTTGCAAATGTTCTGATAGGAATCAGTAGAGAGAGTGCTCCAGGCAGAAATTAACAATCTTTCTCTGGAGATTATGAAACCAATTTTCCACATGCCAAAGATATTAGTAAATGCATGTGCAGAACTATCTAGATGAAAGAGCATTTTTCTATAACTTTAAGGACAAACAATTTATATCAGACCATGGTTTTATTTTCCTGACTTATCCACTGATAACTTGTCCAGAAAATTGAACTGGTGTTGAAAGAGAACTGAAGAGAGAGCCAGAAGTTCTGGAATCCAGTTCTGTTGCTGTTCCATAAACTTGAACTAGCCCTGGTTAATTTCTCTATAACTCAGTTTTCTCTAAAAAGAGATTATCCCTAAAATAACCAGGGACTCGAAAATTCTGCTTCTGGCTTCCAGTGCTAACCACGTGAGAAAGGACAAGTGTCTTGCCTAATAATAACCTGTTTTCTATCAAAATTTCCCCAGTTGTTACACTTCAGAAACCAAGAGTGAACATATCATACACTCAAATGATAAAAATCATATGATAGTAAATTTCTTCTGGGATTATCTTAACTCAGTTTTACTGAAGTTATTTGCGTACATAAATACCTACCCTTTTATTTAAATTTTTGCTCGACACTGACTTAAATCTCCTCCCATTATTTTTCTCCAAACCTGTTTCAGCCCCACTGATCTCCTTATAACACTCCTGTATTTCAGCTAAACTGCTCTTCTCTAACTAATCTTATCGAAATCTATTTCTGTTTGAACCCTCAGCTACAATTTCTATCTTCTTCTTGGGGCCTTTCCTGAACTGAAGAAATCAGAGCTATTAATTGATTAAGATTCACGTTATAATTTATATGAATTTGTATGCATTTGTGTATAATGGTTGTGGTGGTTTTGTGGCACATCCAAGGCAGAGTAGCAAGAATAAGAACCATACTCAGCAATGTGTAGCCTTCCTCCCTTCCTTCCTTCCTTCCTTCCCTCCCTCCTAGTCCAGTGTTCACCTTGGCCTTACCATGGCATAGGCACAGTGTTAAACACTGTCGATGTAAAGAAGAATCAATCACATCCCCTTCTTGCAAGAAGGGACAGGCCCATGTAGATACAAAATCACAAGACATTACTACAAAAGCTAATGGAGACATGTGTCAAGTAATCTTTTCATATTTTGGTTTGTCAGTCAGTATGGTTTAGAGCATGGGCTGAGAAATGTAAGGGACATACCTACTCTGCTTGCTAGCTGTTTGGTCTTCAAGAAGTTTCTTAGCTTCTCAAGGGCTTAACTTCCCCATATGTGAAATGGGGGAAATAATATTCTCTTCCTCAGCTTTTAGTAAGAATTAAGCAGATAATGTATCACAGTCCCTGACATAATAAGCAATAAGTAAACTGCCCATGATATATTTTTAAAGATATCTGTATACATACCAAGCATTTGCATATATCTTGAGGCAAAGCCCCTCATCCATTATCAATGGATTTCCATAACATGTGTCTTGCATATAGTAGATAATATTTGTAAATTCACTACCTATGATAAATATAGGTCTGCCCAGGTTTCCCTGACATTTTTCTGAGTGTATGATTTGCCTATCCAGGAAGAACAAACAGCTTTAGGCAGATTGCTTCTGCAGATACATGCTGCTTATATAAAGGAAATTCACTTTACTTAGAGAGCAGATTAAACCAAACTCAGACCCACAGTATAAGGTAATAGTGACTCCACTTTTGCTCCCTTTTAGGCTGCATAACTAATGCAGCTTCTGTGCCCTGTAGTGGTGCACTCCAGTGCTTCCCAGACTGTGTCAGTGACAAATGAAATAATATTCTCTCCCTTTGTGTTATGAACTGAATTGTATTACCCTCAAATTCCTATGTTGAAGCCCTAACCCCCAATATGACTGTATTTGGAGATGGGGCCTTTAAAGAGGTAATTAAAGTTAGATGAGTCAACAGGGCTGGTGTCCTTATAAGATAAGACAGAGAGAGAGACCAGGGGTGTGTATGCAAACAGAAAGGGCCATGAAAGGACGCAGCCAGAAGGAGGATATCTGCAAGCCAGAGGAAGAGGAATTGTGGAAAACCAAACTTTTCTACCCCTTGGTCTTAGACTACCAGCCTCCTGAACTGTGAGAAAAAAATGTCTGTTGTTTAAGCCCTGCAGGTATATTTTTATGGCAGCCCCAGCAAACAAATACACCCTGCATTAAAATACTGGCCAAGTGTTTCAGCTAGTGTCTAGCTAGTCTATTCTATTTTAGAAGCAGAAGGGACTACTAGAAACAAGAATAACTTTTCTGAGAACTAAAGCAAGGGAGACAGCCGATATTTATATTATGTGTTTACTATCTACCAGTTACATAACTTTGCAATGGTCATAAAGTTAAGGTGACCAAACTGATGTGAGCCCACATGGTCTGGTATCAGACCCCATGCTATAACCACAACACTGTTCTTCCTACTGTTTCTAGTAATGGTTAGCTTTGAGACTCTGCAACCATTGGTCAGCCTCTTTGAGTCCTTACAAATTGAGTGGAACAATATTTACATTGCAAACTTATTAAAAAGACTAGAAATAATGTATACAAACTGGTAAACACCAGGCACTCAATATATGATAATTATTATTATTATGTAGTGTTTCCTAAACACTAATTCAAATTGTGCTAGAAATACATTTCATAAAAATAGCTCATGATTAAGCCTGAGTTTTTCCAGTGGTCAGTTGTAAGACCTAGAAACAAAAATACCCTCAGAGATGATAATACAGTTTAAATATGGGAACAGGAAAACTAACTGGTGTCCCTGGCCTGCCTATGTGGGCAGTGACATCACTTTGTAGGGGGATTGGCAGCTGGGGACATAAATCCAAGATCCTGATTCCATTTTTCTTCTCTCTGGGTGAGGAAACAAGCCTAGGTTTGCCTAAATAGAAGTACATGAAGAATTTGGGATTACAGGGATACTCCCAAATATGTTCCATTAGGATAAACCATGGTCTGAAAGACCTTTCCTAGAAAATCATTCATTTAGGTAAGAATCATCTCAAAACATGCACATTTCGTTAGTGAGGGTAAAATAACAGCAGCCTACACTTTCAACATGTCAGATCTTTGATAACTTTGCCTTAGTTTAAAAGAAATCTCTTTAAGACAAGGGCGGGTACTTAATAGTTAACAACTGAATAGGGAAACATATACATATAAAGGTGCATAGAGCCTAGTCTGCCTTTGAACTGGGCCAGTTCTTTTTACATTATACTTTCATTGTACTTGTTGGATTAATCAGGTAGTTAATAACTTGAATATAAAGTCATTAAGCCTCACTAGGGAAATTACAAAAAAAATATCAATGACATATTATTGGAGAAAAAAAAATAGTCCCATCTACACAGTCAGTGCATGTGTGTTACTTGAGAAAACAAGTTTTTGGTTATTTTTTAAAGATAGGAATACGTCACTGTGGCATCCTCTAAAATAAATGGCAGGCACATGCCATCCATTTGTCATAAATTAGTGGATGTCTAGATGAGACAAATTGGGGAAAATTCACTTCCTCTAAAACAAAAGTTACATAATAGTGGTAAACAATTCTCTCTCTCTCTAAATATATATATATATGTACATATATAAATACATAAAAATATATAAGTATATAAAAATATATGCACACAAC
>NW_020175529.1:647156-665954 GCF_003031525.2 Neophocaena asiaeorientalis asiaeorientalis
CAAATGGGAAAACACATTCACACATTGACAGAAAAACCTATTGACAGTAAACAAATAAAAAATCAAAGGAATGTATTTTTCATTATTCTCAAAGTGATCAATTATGGATTCAGAGAAAGTATACTTATGGGATTTTTCTTTTTGGCTTATCTCCTAGGATACAATAAACTCAGTAACAAATTTTGTGACCCAACATAGAGCAAGGATGATAGCTACCATCCCCTGGATTGCTCTTTTCCTCACATTGACAAATGTCTAAGGTTTGAAACATGTCCCCAGTTATGTTTTACTATGGGAAAAGGTTTCCCTTGTCCATTTATCACTTTATGCCTGAAAGCGTGAGATTTGATTATTCTTACACCATCACCTAAACTTTTGCAGCCATGAAATTATTTGTTTTTAAACTCTAGACAGAGGTTTAACTTAACCTCCTGAGGCTGTAAATCCCACAGGTTGATTATATGATAGAAAAAGAAATTCTAAATTTGCTACCCTTTAATTTAATTGAGAGTGTCTACTTTTACCCAGCATTTTGGGACAAGGTGAAAAGGAGGTTCTTCTCTAGGTCCTTTTTATATCCTTCAATTACTTCACAATTTTTTTTCCCCTCCAGATCCAGTGATCCAACTTTCTATTTTCACGCAAGCTTGATTGTATCCTTTTCTGTTGGAAAGGTGACTCAAATCTTGGAAAAAAATATAAAATAGATTTTCTTGAATATTTAAGCAAAATACATTCTAAAAACTAGAAATAATTCTATCTGCCGAACTTCTCACAGCAGGGGAACAATTTTATATGATGCAAGTAACAGAATACTTTGGGGCCTAGTGGATATCTTTGTACACACACAGTTTACCTATGTTTTAGACTATGATATGTATTATTAGTGAAGTTATGGTTTGTAATATTTCAGCACTTATTAAGGGCCTGAAATATTAGGCAGGTTATTTCCATACAACGATTTTCTATTTACCCTAGACCACTAGCACCAAGGAAAATGAACATCTGATGATGGGAGTACCATGGCAAGACTACCTCAGGCTTAATTAGGTAAGAATTTATAATATCCTGCTTAACGTTAACAAAGTAACAATGTATTGATACAAGATCTACATGTTATAGAATGAAACAATCATTCTATAATAATTATCAGAAGAAACAGAGATAGGTTACTAATTAACAGAAAATTTCTTAAATTAATAGGGTACAGGAGTTCTTTTTTTTTTTTCTATTTCAAAATAATATTTTTTCCTATGCAGAAAACCTCAGTTGATTCCTTCACTTCCAAGCCTCAATCGACCAGTACTTGGTCCTCTATCAGGACCAGGAGGTGTTTTTTTTTATTAAAAAAGAAATGCTTATACTGAAATCATTTTTTTGAAAAATAAGAATGAATACTTTCTCACAATGCTCTACTGCAAAACAGAGACCCAGACAAAAGACACCAACAGAAGTTATTTTGGAAGACAGAACAAGTACAGATGTCCGATAAGAAACTAGGTTTCCTTGAAGGGCCTACAGAGAACCGTTCTGGGGTCAGTTAGTCGATTCTCAATAGGAATAGAAAAGTTATAAAAATCCCCTGCAGGTGCCCCCGATGAATGACTCCCATTGCCATTGGTTCCCTATCGTTAATCATCCTCAGATTCAATACTCCAGGGTAAAGGTGAGGGTGGTAGAAAGGGACTCACTACACCAAAGAAATGCAATTTAAGCTAGGTACAAAATCTACCAGGGGACCAATCTGCACAACCACAATTAATAGCCTAAAATAAAAGGAAAGAAAATGGCACCAGCAATATTTAAACCTAAGGTTTCAACCATAAAAATACCCTGCCTAGTAGATCTATAATTCAGTTCTCTATCTTTGGCTTTTATACAGGTCAATGTCTTTTTTGTTTCTGAAAATATACACCCAACTACTGTATTTGATTTCTCACCTATAGCTACACCTTTACTAAAAAGATTAGCTTGGCTATCAATATTTAAGCCCAAGGATCCTGTCTTTTCAAATAACAAAATAATTATATGGCAAATTGAAATTTGATAGAACTCTAAAGAACTGTCCCTAAGGCATAATGTTTTTGGTTATATTGATCATAAAACTTAACTTGAATGTTTTAAGGATTTAAAGGAAAGTGTGTATTGACTGCAGGCAATGTTTTGGAGAAGCAGCCCTCAGCTGAACCATACATTTTTTTTTTTTTGATTTTTTTTTTTTTTTTGCTTTACACAGGCCTCTGTTGTGGCCTCTCCCGTTGTGGAGCACAGGCTCCGGCCGTGTAGGCTCAGCGGCCATGGCTCACAGGCCCAGCCGCTCCGCGGCATGTGGGATCTTCCCAGACCGGGGCACGAACCCGCGTCCCCTGCATCGGCAGGCGGACTCTCAACCACTGCGCCACCAGGGAAGCCCTGAACCATACATATTTTTTGTTGTTGTTTATGTGTTTCCTAACAGTGGTGTTTGGACCAAGGGCAGGATTTTCTCTAATGCTCTCCCCAGTTCCATTTGCCTCTAACAGATTCTATGAAATTGCTCCCAGTCCCACTGTTGGATGTGCCTTGCTGATTTGCTTCTGTTTATCAGAAATGTTTTCTCTTATCTCAGTATGACCTATCTGTGATTCTGTAGTATAAACTAAAATATTTCTTACCAAGAAAATACACATTTCTCCTCAAAATCCATTGTGAAGATTTTTGAGTCTTTAAGACATGTTTTGTCCATTCTGTAGCCTTTCACTGATTTGTTTTAACATGTACTTATAAAGTATCTGGTGAAGTGATGGTCATACAGCTATCTCTCTTTTTAATGCAAAATCTAAATGGATTGATTCAGTTTTGTATCGGGAGGCCTGGAATGTTTCTGTTCTAGAGATTGTCGCAGATATCTGCACAGATTCAAATATTTGGTTCTGCAGATTGAATTAGTTTTGATGACTTTACTGCAAGATTTTCTAGACAGTGGAACTATCACCTCATTTTCTCTTTAGCAATTGTAATTTGCAAATGGTTTTCACATACATTATTTCACTCAATTCTTCTTAGGACTCTAAAGAGGCAGGTATTATAATCACTATTTGGAGGATGTGGAAATTGTACAGATGGAAGTTACAGAATGTCCCCAAAAACAGTGACAGTGAATTCACATCTTCTATCAAAATGCCCACCATAAACTGGAAAGGATGAATAGAAGTAGGAAGATCATTTAAGATTCCAGCTATTAGGTGATGACAGACTCAGAAGACACATATAAAGATTTATAAACAGCTTCTATATTATCTTGTGATATTTTGTTTATAATAGGATTTCCCATATATTATCTCCTTTAATCTTCACAATAACCATAGAGGAAAGAAGGGACTCACACTGTTGCCTTTCAAAGTCTCAGAAGTGTAACTTCTCCAAGATCACAATTATAGGATGAACTTGGTTATAAGAGGAACCAAAGATGAATCACAATGCAGTGGATGTATCTGCAGTGCTGCTTTTAAGAAAAACTTATGTTTGCATTTTAAGTTTAACAATTCATCTTCCAACTAATAGATAGACAAAAATTTCACTATAACTTGCAATTTCATTTCTATAACCTCCAAAGGAAGCTGTAGAAGACAAATATGCTTCTTGCTCAGGAAAATCCAGCCATATACAATATCCCACTACCTCAAGAGATGGTCTCAGAGATATATGGCTTTAAGGAGCAGAAAGAAGTAGAAGAAGCCTATAAGTCCTTTGCTCCCTACCAAATTTCACAGAGCATCTTTTTAAATGAGTGATACCAAAAGTAGAACTTACCTTTTCACTATTACTCAGAGCAAAAGAGAAGGGAGCAGTGCTGACATTGACACTCTCTTAAATTTTAATTGAATGAAAGTGGTAAAAGTGACTTCTCCTGCTATTTTTTAGTTGTCACAAAGCTCTACTCTAAGAGGTTAAAAATAATTCCTTATTGTTTATGACAAAAGAACATCCCATCCTGTTTGAAAATCAGGTAATATCTGTTAAAAATAAGAATACGGCATCCAAGTACCTGCCACTGGACAACAAATGCCCTAGTCCACATTATTCTTTGGAAGATAGAAGCAGAATCAAACACTTACAAGAAAGGTGGGACAGCTTAGTTTAAGCTTTGAAATGGTAATGGATACACACACACACACACACACACACACACTTACACAAAAGAGAAAGGACAGAATACTTTTTTCACCTATAAAGACAAAATTAGGTAGTGGAGCTGGAATTGTCTCTAATGAAAGTGGAAGTCGCTTCCACACATTTTCATTTCCTTTCAGTCATAGAAATAGAAAAATGAGCATTAGGTGAGAGTCTGTTTGGAACATTATCAGTGCAGATGGCTGGACAACTTGAGAGGTATTATTAAAAGGTCAGTGGAATTGGAATTAAGGAGTCTTCTTACTCTCTGGATCTCTAGTTGACTCCATTTATAAAGTGAACTTTGAATAATCAGAGACTCTTAAATTGTGTCTATGGGTTGCCTGGATTAACTGGAATTCCTGGAAATGTACACAGAATTGTGTGCAAAACTGTGATTCTGGGCAAGTGTGTAATTTTTCAGTGAGGGGGTCTTGAACCCTCATCGTATTCACAAAGCATTTCAAAACTCTAGTTAGTTAAGAACCATTGGACTAGTTGATGTGTAAAGGCCCTTTCAATAGTAAGGTTCTGGGCTTCCCTGATGGCGCAGTGGTTGAGAGTCCGCCACCCGATGCACGGGACGTGGGTTCGTGCCCTGGTCTGGGGGGATCCCATATGCCGCGGAGCGGCTGGGCCCGTGAGCCATGGCCGCTGAGCCTGCGCGTCTGGAGCTTGTTCTCCGCAAAGGGAGAGGCCACAACAGTGAGAGGCCCACGTACCGCAAAAAAAAAAAAAAAAAAAAAAAAAAAAAAAAAAAAAAAGTTCTTTTTTTTCAATTTCTTTTTACAAAGGGGGAGGGCCAAAAAAGGAGGGGGCCCCCGTCCCAAAAAAAAAAAAAAAAAAAAAAAAAAAAAAAATTATAAGGTTCTATGATTTTAATAGAACAAATAACTTCAGAGAAATGTAACCAAATCTCTCCGGAGAATAGAAATGTTACCGCTGCTGACAGATTAGAACCTGGTCCAAAACATAACTTATGTTTGTAGCTTTTTCTAATTTGTTATTTTCTTTCTTCAGTGTCTATCCCTACAAAATTCTTTGAATTTCATTTATTATATAATCCTTATATCTAACAAAGATAAAGATTTGACATTTGCCTTTTTATATTTATTTGGGAAAGGATAATCTCATTTCTTAGAGATATAGAAATATGTATATTTTAGAGTATGTATCTATGGAAAATATTTGTACATTACTTTTCTTATTTAAAGAGAAACCTTATTCCACATCAACATTGTACCAAACACTTCTCAGAACATGGAATTAGGCAGTTTCTCATAATGTAAAGTATGCAGAAAATTTGAACACGTGCATGGGGAAAGAATAGTAACTCCATCAGGCAAGAGATTACTAAAACGACCACCGGAATGGAAATCATAGTACTTCAGATTGAGCCTGATTATAATTTCACAATTCAACCATTATAAATACTTCTAATTTTTCATTTCCTTTAATCATGCAAGCATTTAGCTCCACTCTTTAATTATATATATCCAGAATCTCACTTTCTGTGTTTCTAAGTTGTGAAATTCTTCTTCAGTTAGTGGAAACTTTATGCACAGATTTGTAAGTGGAATGAGAATTATATATTACATATAATTATATATTATATTTTGCTTGAGTAAACCTTCCTAATGATAGCTGTGAGAATAAATGAGTATTAGACTAGGGTATAAAATTATCTTTTCTAACCAACTCATTTTTACTTTAATTTTTTAATTTTAGTGATATTTACTACTATGGTTTCATTCAAAATACAGAACATAAATGAATTACTGATTAATAAAAGTTTGAAAAATCACTGTGAATCCATATGTTAAATAAGATAACAAAAATAAGTAACTTTGAAAAAATTATCTGTTTTCATATCCTTAATCTTGTAAATTCACGTTACTTTCCAAATTTTAAAACATTTTCCTTAATTATTTTTGTATTTGTTTCTGTAGCAATCCACAAATAATTGAAATCCATAAGCATATATATATAAGCACATTTTAAAATCTCTTTCAGGTAAGAAATAAATAAAATATCAGCAAGTTCAGGAAGCTGCCTTCAGACTTTGGTGACAGAATGTAATAATAGTCTGTCCAGAAATTTCTTCTGCATAATAGGAGTTTAAAAAAATGAACTAAGCTAGAAATGAAAGTTGAAAGTTATAATCAGAATACCACTGAAAATATTCATTATATTAAGAGATAATCTCTAATAATGCTACTTGTCAAGTGTATTTCAAAAAGGATTTTTTAACTGAACAAGTTTTGTATTCTTGAACATTCTGATATATGTTTAAGGGAATGTTTTGAGGAAGCAAAAGAAATGGATCTAGATAACACTTTCCATAGATATTCTCTAAGGAGACATAGGGTTACATTTTATTTAAACATTGATCAGTGAATTCAGAACAGAAAATAGTGAAGAATGAATATAAAAATAGTATGTTTCTCATCAATTTGTAAACCTCAAAGATTGAAAAACAATCTTCTCATATGCAAAGTAGGTGTCCAGTTCTAGAGGAAAAAAAATCTTTTTTGGCATCATTAGGGTCGTATATATCTACTTTAGTGTAACTGCAAATATTCTTACTGTTTGAATTACAGTCTTAATATTTGTTAACATTTATATTAAAGACAGATTACAGGAATTCCTCCCCCCATAAAGTCTTTTAGAACAATGCATACATTTAATGCTTGTACACATCAAGGACTCTCTTCTCGTTAGGCACATTTGGCATAAGTGCAATGATCTGAATAAACTCTAAACTGGCAGGTTATTCCTGAAGGCTACTTCTCAGCCTGCTGACTTGGCTGTTAGCCACTGAAATCAAAGGAGAGGAAGGGGTGATGACTCGTGGTTTGCATATGTACACAATATCTGAGTCAGGTGTTTCTTAATCGCATCTTTAGGGATACTTATTAGGTCAAATTACATTTGACAAGCAGCTCTAAAATCTTACTACGTTATCTGAGGCCTGCAGAAGAAAATTAGCTTGCTTTACTCAACAGAAATGTATGAAAGCTAAAATGTGGAGCTTATTAACATGGCCATTTTTTAGGATCTTTCCTTGTTGTAAGACTCTGATAGTTGATGGTTCTGTGAATATAATGTTACTTCTCCACTAGCTAAAATTGTTATTCAGAGAGCATGATTAAGTAGAATTATGGGGAAAAATGAAAAATTTTATAGGAAGCTTTTGTAAATTGCTTGAAAGAGATCCTCAAGTCAGAAAATACCTGTAAATATGTCTCTATTCTAAATTTAACCTTAATATTTCTATACCGGGAATTGAAAAATAGAAAAGCACAATTACGATTCAAGCTATTCCTGATATTTTACACAGCATTTAATACAGCACCTATCAGTACAGAGATTTATTTACAATCTCACTCAACTTCACATGTAAGTAATGCCAAGAAGGAAAAAAATAAGATAAATTTTTCTTGGAATTCTGTGTTTTGGTAGAGTAGCCAAAAAATACTTAAATTGTTAAAATAGCAGGGTGGTCTTTAAGAGGCATGTATGTTTTTTTCTGTATTTATTACAAATTCTTTTTCTGTTTCTAGAATACATTGTATTATATGCCTTAGAAACTATAACATTTTACAGTTTAAACTATAGAAATAATGTTTTAAAGATATTGTTCAATTATACTTACTGGTATAATTTTGCCAACTTTTGCCAATGACACAATGTCACTGAAGTGTGGCCATTTTCAGCATGACAGGTGATGAATGACCAGGAACTCATTTATCTAAAGCAAACAAGTGGTGCTCTTAGCTGTTTTCTGACTGAGTCAGAATTACAAGATAACATGTCTGAAATAGTTCAAAAATGTAGTGCAAATGCACCGTATTAGGAAGTAAAAATGGGATGTCTAAAAGTGTAAGATATTTTGGGTGTTACACATGATATATTATGTCATGTAACTAAACTAAGTATTGGAGCATAAAACCAGACTTTATTACTATCATTGAAAACATTTAAGGTACTTGAAACTTTTGCTATACTCTACTAGGTAGGTGAAAAGAATTATAATTACTAATTTTTAAACGTTGACTTTCGTAATAAGTTGATCACATTGAAAAAATGGCAGACCTGGGTACAGAGATTCTAAGGGAGCTGATGCACTTTATTTTTTTTACATTCTTTATCTTTTATACATTTTAAAGGGTTCAGAAGTAATGTTTTAAGTCAAATTACAGTGTAAGATGTTCTTTTCATTGCTAATTTGGGGAATTATCATAGATATCCTTGAGTCATGTATTTTTTTCACTAGCAATATTTTAAAGAATAAACACCATTAAATAATGACTCTTGCCTTCAAGAAGCCTAGAAAGAGAAAAAAGACATATACAAATATAACACAAAACGAAAAGTATGGCATGTATAAGACATAAAGAAAGGCTCAGGGAAAATCAAGAGACAGTCACTAAACTTTCTTTAAGTGTTTCTTTTGTAAGTCTGAATTCACCTAAATAACTGTGCTGCTCTTTGTGTTGCTTGCAATCTGCTGAAAGAAGTATTTACAGAAATTCTTTGTCATATGCACCTCTCAAAATTACCAGAAGAAAATGGGCCTTTCTGTTAGATCCCTCTACATGGATAATAACAGTCCCAGTGGATGGTATTTTGGCTATTTTCATGTATAATATTTCAAAGTGGTTAGAAACACAGGATGTGGAGAAAAAGGGCTGGGTTCAAATCAGTTTACTGAGTAAACTTTGGCCTTTTACTTGAAATCTCTGCCTCAATTTTCCTACAGAAATAATTGGGGATTGTAATTGCATTTACTCCTTAGAATTGTTATAAGAATTAAATGAATTTATAGGTATAAAGTACTTAAAAGAATGCTCATATTATGCCATCATTCTAGTCCCTCCTTTAATTTGAATCCCTATTATTTTAAAATAATAATTTGTTGTGTCTTAATAGCAATGTATGATGTTCCAGGAAACTGAAGAAAAATATAGAAATTTCCAAGGTAAATACAAAATAAAACATTTGCATATAATTAGTGTGAATAAAAAACAAGGTCATGAGATGAAATTCTGAATTAATCAACATTTTAGTCCCTTTCACATTGGCATCCTACTTCTTTCAATGAGTGCAGTTAAGGGAATCAGGGTCCTTTTCATTAAAATCTGTACCACTGTGTTTGTCACTCTTCCTCCTTGCCTTTCTATGCCTTTTCTCATTAACATAGGTCATTTCTACATCAACAATTGTCTACTTCTAGATACCAGGCTGCTTCCCTAAAAAACATGCAGGCTCAAATATAGGCACATTTTAGCAAAGGCAATTTTTTTGATATATAGAAAAACATGTCTTTTCTAAGAATACAGATCTAAATATAAAGTGTAGAATTGTGTCTCCGTTTTACTTAAGGATAAGTGTCATTCATTAGTCTTTAAATATAAATCTTCCATTGACTATCACTCAGTCATCATTCTATTAGCTTTATAAAACATGATAAATGGCAGGGAACATGATGAATTCTGAGAGCGAATGAAGGTACAGACACCACACATGATGAAATGATTTTGATCTACCCATGGCTAGTAGTTGACATACTGATTTGAAATTATTCGAACAGGGTGACTACGTTTATTTACTACCAGCATTGCAAACCATGCCATGTAATTAATCACACCCTGCACTAGCAGTAAGGAAGTCTGCTCCCCACAATGCAGTGAACAGTTATTTGCCTCTCTTTCACTTGGCGTCTCTGCAACACTATTGTGATTTTGTTTCCAGAAAGACTTCTGTCCCTGCTATTTGGGGAAATGTATCTATAATATCTTGATCCAAGAATTTCATATTCAACAGATGGTATTCTTGGCTATGTATTCACTGTGGTTTCTCTGAGAAGAGCTGAGTGCTTAATATTGCTTGTTCTCTGCCAATCACCTCTTAGCCTACGAGTGAGTTTTGATCAAATATGTATTATTCCTTGTGCTTTGGCTCTGACTCTTTTGGAATTCTGACCTCTATCTAGCATGAGTTGCAAAGATACCAGGCTTGTTTTTGTATGGTCCTGTCTTAAAAGAGATGCCCAAGACTATATGTTTACATGCACAGATAAATATAAAATAGTCCCATACTTATAGAGACAGAAACATACACATGTGGCTACTCCTACTAGGACTGATTCTTTTCTGAAAGTGGGATTTTCTCTATACTATTTTCTCTGTGCATATCATATACATATACACCTCTCTTCAAATTTTGTAAACCAAAACAAGATGCTTATTATGCATGATAATGTATATAGGATATTAAAAATACTTGTGGGAGATCATCATCTGAAAAGTCTTGAAATGCTGTAGATCAAGGATTAGGCTTTTTGCAGCAATTTTAATTTATTTACTTAAAACCAATAAAAGCAACTCTCCTCTGCTTTATTTTTACATAGGTCTGGACATCAAAAAGATGAATGGAAGGAGAGAGTGTTAAGGACACCACAGGCTTCACAGAGAGCAGAAACTCAAATCTCATTCATTTTCTACCTCATCTAGCAAGCCTCTATAAAGCTACAAGAGAAAGATTCTATTTTTCCAAACAAAGCAAAACCAAGAGTGAACTGTATTAACTGATTCAGTCTTCAGTTTCCTGATGCTTTCTTAGTTGGCAAAAATCCACTATTTGTGTTTTTCAACTTACTTTTTTATTTTCTGGCCTGCTTTAAAGAGTGTCTTTCTGTTAAGCATTAAATCTGCCATCAAACGATTTGACATGGTCATTTGTAGAAAAAGGTTGTGATATCTCAGTGAAGAGGAAAGATGAACATGAGAATCAGATAAGGAGGATGTCACAAAATATTTTTGACTTTATGATCAATTTTAGAAGTTGCCAAGTCAAATTACTTGTTCAACACTTCTAGATATCATTGCCTAA
Organism: Neophocaena asiaeorientalis asiaeorientalis; assembly: GCF_003031525.2. NCBI lineage: Eukaryota > Metazoa > Chordata > Mammalia > Artiodactyla > Phocoenidae > Neophocaena > Neophocaena asiaeorientalis. Next base: position 658,203 of record NW_020175529.1, read on the forward strand.
TTAGGAAAGTTGACAAAAATGCTGTTCACTTGTTTAGGTGAAAGCCAACGATTGAATTCAACCACAGTGCTAACTTCTCTATAACAGGGCTCCATAGCCACGCATTTAACTAATTTCACATCTCAGGCTATTGACGCAGGGAAATTAAATTCTTGTCCCTGTAAATGGACCTATCATATATTTCTCAACTTTTAAATATTTCCCTGCAATCAATCTATATATTCACTATTGGAAAGCAAAGGTAGCCTTCCTTTCCAGTTAGTATTTTATGTACCCATACTATAGGCAGCTCAGCTTCAGTCTTGATATACTTATGTCAGGAAGTATAGAGGCATTTCTTAATCACCTGAATCAAAACTGTGTATCAAACCTTTACATGGAATTCCTGGATAATATTTATTCTTTGAATATAACAAGTACAATGAAATAGAGTAAATGGCAAAAGTGTTGACCAGAGCACCCTATATGGAATACATGATTATAGATTTTTTATTTCATTTCCACTTTAAAATTTTTAAAGAAAAAATATTTATGATGTTCGGCATTTCCTATTTATCATTTCAGCATCACTGAATAAGGCTGGGGAGGAAAGTGTTACAAACAAAAATACTGCATTAATTCCCTCGGTATTGAATAATAAATTAAAGGTAGTCACACGTTGACACAGCTGACTTCTTTGATGAGGTAAAGGGCTTAGAGATTCTGTCCTTCCTTGCCCCACCACTGAGAAATGAGCATCTTGAAGATGGGTTGGAGGGCTCTTAGAGACACTGCAGTCTCACTCCTTAATCCTGCTGGAACATTTACAGTATCACGGGATGTCTCCTTTGAATGTCAAGATTAAGAACGTAATCCTTTAAAATTTGGCTCAGACATATACAGAAGTGAAATTAGGTTTTTCACTTTTTAAAAGGATGGCAGAGAGATACTGTATAGGTAAGTTTCAAGGAAAAGATCTTGAAAACAAAAAAATTCAGGAGGTATGTCACAAAGATAAAAAAGACATGATTTTTAAGATTCTTTCTTAAAATTGATTGTGGCAAGTTATAGTTCATATCTATATTGTGCAAAAGATATCACAAGATTTAGAATAATTTCTAAATACCAATAATATAATCTGATTAGTATTGAAAACTAAATAAACTAAAATCAAATTCTGATAATGTCAAGATTCAGTTTAACCTTCTTGCTTTTTTAAAAGGTCTTTTTCATCAGTATCTAACAACCGTCCAGACACCCAAACTTGCAGTTCAGTTTAGTTGCATTTAAAAATTTACAAAATATCTGAATTATGCTAAGTATGGATGGACAAATCCTTATTTTACCATATTTTATTCTCAGCAATTCAGAATAAAACTCATGTTTCATAGCTGTGGAAAATAAATATAATTTAAAGTGTTTTGTATGCATATTTAATATATGGTTCTCCACTTACACTAATCTTATAGTTGTTGCAATTTTGACTATGCTTGTTAGCACAGAAAATTTGCTATAAAATTGGACAAAGTTTAGCCTAGAAGTAATGTGGAGTCATTTAAGACTTGTATCTGTAGTCCAAGACTTTCAAAGGCAGTTTAATTAGTTTCATGTACTATTCTGTGTCTGTTTTCTCAACTTCCCATAAATTCATTTTCTATTAGAAATAAGAAGAAAGTAAAAAACAAATGCTCTTCTTAAACAAGTTTGTTTTATATTTAAGAGATTTCTTAAAAGGCTATCTGATAGTTTTGACTTTTTTTATTTTTACAGTCCTCCATTCTACAAACTGAGCTATTGAAGGACCAGTTGACTTTTTTATTTTTAAATAAGAAGTTGGGGAATGGGAAAAATGAACCTTGGTAACGTTTTTGAGATAAGCTCATGTAATCTCAGCTATCTTGGCCAAAAATCATACAAGGAAACCTAAAATAATAATGTTGCAATATCGAAAGAGACAGAAGTATGAGTCATTGTAGAGGTATATGATTGGGACTTCTTGTGAAGTTCTAAGGAAAAGAAACCAAAGTGCTATAGTAAGAAAATGTTATACAGTGCTTCTAAATCGATATTCCCATTTATAAAATTGTGTATAAAATGATCAAAATATACATATGTATATATGATTATGCATAATTGGGTGGAAAATCTAAGAAATATAAAATGTGGTCAGCTTTAGAATAAATGCTTAATAGTTTAGCTGGTTTGATATTTCCTTGATTAGAGTTTAATAATCTTATTCAGAATCTTAAATATAAGAAAGCCTGCTAACTATTTAGAATTTGAAAGCAGATCTTTTCTCGGGAAATCAATAGTATGTATAGCTCTTTTAACATCAGAAATCCTTTTAAGGATTTTTCTTCATTATTCCAAAATACTGCAAGTTATGTATGTATTACAGTTCAGTTTGGTACTATTGCTAAGGCCTAGGGCAAGTTTACTCATTTTATAGCTTTCTGTGGCTCCACCTCTTCAAAGAAAAATTTGCTATAGATGACTTTTGAAAACAGGGATAAATGCAAATAAGAAGAACTTTATTTTCTTCTAAAGAACAATCTTATTCCAATTATCATTCACTAGTCATTTACTTAATAGTGAGTTCCAGTGGTTTCTAATAAATCAAATGATTAAATATTATGGGTTTAATAGTACTTTGTTAATTCACTAATACTTTTTCACACCGATTTTTTTAATCACAGCCAAAACATAAAATGAATGTTTTGTTTTGTTTTGTTTCATCCTAACTATATTTATTTTGCTCTTAATATGTTAGGTACTGTTCTGGGTACCGAGGATACAGAGGTGAGTAAGACAAAGTCCCTGCCCTCCATACTTCCACCTGTAGATGCTAAGACATATTAAAATTTAGAGTAATTAAAGCAGTGGGGTGTTGGTACAAGAATAGATATAGCAATGTTACAGATTAGAAAAAACCCTGACTTGTTACTAGTGAGTATACATTAAAGATAATACTTTAATGGCTTTGGGACTAGTTTGTATAATTTAGAGAGCCTATTTCAAGATTCACTAGCCCACACACATGAATCACTTTTGAGGATTAATTACTTACTTAATTAATTAATTTATTTACTTTTGGCTGTGTTGGGCCTTCACTGCTATTTTGCCTATTTTAAAAATTTGGTTTATATATATCCCAGTATTGTAAATATCTTTTCACACTCCGTGGTATTCTTTTTTCACTTTAGTTTATCATGTCTTCTGTTGTACTGAACTTTCAAATATTAATGAAGTCAAGTTTATTAAATGCCTTCTTTGGAGTTTGTACTTTTAGTGTCTTGCTTGAAAAAGAATTGTCCTCACTCAGGAGTCATAACATTTTCATATGCGATCTATAAGTTTTACATTTCTATCCTTAAATTTTAGGTCTTTAATCTACCACAGAATTTATTTTGTGCATTCTCTGAGGTAGAGTTCTATCCATCCCAAACCCCCAAGTATCCCAGGATCACTTGTTGATTAGAGTCAATAGACCATTGTTTTCCCCTGATTTCTAATAGAGTTTTTGTAAATTAATTACTCATATATATGTGGACCTATTTTATAGTTTCTAATTCTGTTCCATTTGTTTATTTTGTCTAACACTGTGCTAATACCATACTCTTAACTACTCAGGCTTTAAAATAAGTTTTCATGTCGGGTACAGAAAATTCCTATCACCAATTTTGTTCTTAGAATTTATCTTGCCAACTTTTGGACCTTTTAATCCCAAATAAATTTGGAGGTGAACTTGTAAAATTATCTGAAAAATACATTTAGGTCTAAATGCCTTAAATTAAAAAAAAAAAAATCTTTGAGGAGAATTGGCTTGGGCCTGGCAGATGTTCAAAGCTGACTCCATTTTGGGATCTTTCATAAGTTCCACAAAAGCTCCATTGCTGGGTCTTGTCCTTCTACAACTACAATGAAATGGGTGGTACACCATTTTCTTCCAGCTTCTTTATCTGGCCTTGGCTCCCTAGTTTTCCAGGGTGATGTAGACTCTTACTGTTAAATTCCACATTTGACTCTTATTAGACAGAGGCAAAACTAGTTATAAGCCAACTCTCTTCTCTTCATGGCTCACTTCTAATTCTTGGAAAACATCTGCATTCTTAACCTGATGATTTCTGGGATACAGGCTGATCCTAAATCAGCTGCCTCATTTTAATTCTTTCATCATAGTAGCTTGTCCCCTCTCCTCTCTCATTCTCTAGATTTCTATCTGGGATTTAGTCAGTGGACCACATTCCTTCTACATATCAGGGTCATATATCAAATTCTCCAAGTAGGGTCATTGAAGGCTTTCTTTTTAGGCATCTTTGCATGTAGAATGTGCTCTCCTTATCAGTTCCACTCTAGAGGGTGCGTGTGAAGCAATATATTATTAGATCTAACCAAAATAAGCTCTTAAATGGTCTCTACCTATCCGCAATTCCCTTTCAATTCTTTTTCATAAGCATGTCAGGATGAGGGATATGAGACAGGATGTAAATTATTTTGAAAGTTTCCTTTGGAAATTTGTAATTTATTTGTCTACCATTCTCTTTGGTATCTGATATTTGTTGTCTTTGCAACTCATTGTAAATTTCCAACTTAACATCCTTTTGCAAAAGCTTTGCATATGTTTCATTAGATTTTTACACATATATGATATAATCACATTAATGTGTATGTAGATATAGATAGCATTTCCAATCATTACAATTTCTTCTTTTCTGTTTTTGTCTTTTGCAGTGATAATGAGCATTTTTGCCTGGTTTCAAATTTTAAAGGTATTCTTCCAATGTTTCATCACTAAATATAACATTTCCTGAGGATGGAGAAAATTCCCTTTTATTCCAAGTTTGCTAAGCTATTGTTTGAAATGAATGAGAGTTGTTTCATCTGTTGGTAAGACATTATTTTCTTTCCTTCTTTAATCTTTTAATGTGGTGAATTACATTAATAGATAATATGTGTAATAATGTTCCATATCTGATCTCCCTTTCTGTTTGAGATCTTCATAAAGTTAACAGCTATAATAATATTAATTCTGTTGAAATGCTGAAAAAGTGCACTTTTGGCTTTTTTATTTGGCATATGAATAATTTGAGAAAATAAGAATAAAATGTAGCATTCAATATTTGTTTGTTTGAATAAAGTGTAGAGGACTTTATAAGTATAAGCATTTAAAAGCAATTTAGTTGAGAAAACATCAACACCAGCAGTATATTTTAGTACCATTGTTTTAAATTAAAGTCTTATTTATGTTTTAAGAAAGTAGAAAGTAATAAATTTCTATATTTAATATTCTCCTTTGGAACATTTCTGCATGAAAGAAATGGCTTCAAAAGAGAGTTAAATAAAGTATGAATTAAAATGATACTTTCTGATAAAGGACATTACCACAAAAGGTGAACATGTTGTATCTGGATATAGGTTTAATTGACATAACTTAGTACACACTAAGAGAGTTGGTAACATAAACTTGATGATGAAGAGCTGGTCCTTCAGACATATTGTGTCATAACAGACAAAATTCATTCCACTCTATTCTAAGAGCTGTAAAAACAGCATGCTTTCAGACTTCAGACTATACAGGGGCAAGCAAAATAACTGCCTCACTAGAATAAAATATATGTGCCAAATAGTATTTGCATGCTACTTAACCCTAAGGAGATTATAGAGATATAAATACTCCTAGGAGATCAAAATGCACATCGGAACAGGCTTACTGGCTTTACGCCTACATGAACTATGCCATGGCTTGCTGGAATATTGTGCACACCTTTGAATTCAAGACCGTTGGAACTTTGCTTCTGGGATATGGAAGTAAAATGGAGAAAATAATTGAAGGAAGGAGAGAAGGAAAGAGGAATGAAGGAAATTTTGGATTTAAAAAGCTCTTGACAAATCACATTTCTCATCAGATTTAACGTAGTTACAGACATCAACTCCCATGAGACATGGTAGGACCCATACCCAGATAGTCAGACACTGACCTTTGCTCTCTGTTGTGACATAGCTAGTGTTACCTAAAGAGGAAGGGAGTTGGCCCCCTGCCTTGAGGTTCTCAAGTCATAATCCAGACCTCTGGTTCTAAATCCTGGTGCATAGCTAAACTGCCTGTGATTCTTTAAAAAATCACACATCTCAGACATAAAGAATCAGAATCTTCGTTTAGGTTACAGATCTTTTTCTTGTGAGGAAGATACCGTAGAGGTAGAAACTTAGACTCTGGAGACTGAGACATATGTGCTGGAGGTCCAAGCTGACCAGCTAGCCGAACCAGCTCTGTGATCTGTTATTTTCCCTTTTGATTTAATCCTGGCTCTTTTTTTTTTTTTTTTTTTTTTTTTTTTTGCGGTACGCGGGCCTCTCACTGTTGTGGCCTCTCCCATTGTGGAGCACAGGCTCCGGATGCGCAGGCTCAGCGGCCATGGCTCACGGGCCCAGCTGCTCCGCAGCACGTAGGATCTTCCCGGACCAGGGCACGAACCCGTGTCCCCTGCATCGGCAGGCGGACTCTCAACCACTGCGCCACCAGGGAAGCCCTCTGGCTCTTTCAATCCTGAGTGTGTTGCTAATCTATAAATAGCACTCTATCATCACTATGTTTAGTATCATACCATGTAAAAGGAGCACTTTCAGGCAAATGTAAAGGTCGTATGCATGATTATAGAACAGAGCTGAATAAATGAAAATAAGACAACAGGAACAACAACAACAAAAAGTTGATGGTAACATATTGTTAAAACATACTGCACACAGCAAATATGATACTGTCACTTTTATCCACATCCGTCTCTGCAAGAAAGGGTGAGGTCTAGACAGTCATGTAATTTCTTTTATGCAGGCTCCCTTTCAAGGGCTTTTTCAGTAAAGCTTTAATAAGTACTCTGAAGATGAGAAGGACGTGGTTGATTATATGCTACTGTAGGAGGAGAAGAAGAAAGGCCACTAACATTTCCTCCTAATTCCTATTAATTTTCCTGGTACAAATGATGAGCAAGGTATCAGGGGGAATGAATCTCATATGTAGAGTGGCGTGGCTAGGCCGCTCAAATAGATGAAAGTTTCAACCAAACCAAGAATCTTTTGCCTAGTGTAGAAAGAACTAAGAGTTATATGTTGTCCTTTTCAGTCACACCCAGAAATAGTTTGTATTCATTATTAACAGCATCTTTGAAAATAATGATATAAATATATGGGAATGCTGTATCTTTATTCATTCAACTGAACACCTACTGTCCTAGGCCCACATGTAAACAGTAATGAGCTAAATGGACAAGTTACTTGCTCTTATATTTTGCAATTGTGGTGTGTGTGTGTGTGTGTGTGTGTGTGTGTGTGTGTGTGTGTGTGTTGGGGAGGAATGGTGGGAGAGGCAGAATAAATATATAGCAAGGAGATAAATGGAATGATTTCAGTTAAGAGGGGTGTTATGGTTGAGTGCGACTGGGGCTTTGGGATTGGAGATTGTGTCTATCTAATTTAGAACAGATACGGTGCTGACATTTGGGCTAGGATCTGAAAGACAAAACAGCTGTCTGCATCTTGGGGAAAAAGAATGTGTGCAGTAGGAAGAGCAAGTGCAAAGGCCCTGGAATATTGGTGTGTTTGAGGAACAGATAGAAAGGCAGTTTGGTTAGAATGTGAGCCCAGAAGAAGATGACAGGAGATGAGGTTAGGATTACGCAGGGTTCAGGTACTGAAATATTTATAAGGCATGGCAAGGAATTTAAATTTCATTCTTAGAGAGATGGACTGGAGGATTTTTTTTTTTTTTTTTTTCGT
>NW_020175529.1:666108-676028 GCF_003031525.2 Neophocaena asiaeorientalis asiaeorientalis
TTAGAGAGAGGAACTGGGGGATTTTTTTTTTTTTTTTTGCGTCACGCGGGCCTCCCACCACTGTGGCCTCTCCCATTGCAGAGCACAGGCTCCGGATGCGCAGGCTCAGCAGCCATGGCTCACAGGCCCAGCTGCTCCACAGCATGTGGGATCTTCCCGGACCGGGACACGAACCCGTGTCCCCTGCATTGGCAGGCGGACCCTCAACCACTGTGCCACCAGGGAAGCTCGGATTGGAGGATTTTAAACAAGGAGTTGAATACCTATGTTGAAAGGGATTATGATTTACCTACCTAAAAAAGATATTTTTTTCTATAAAATTATATATGAACACAGTGAGACAATCCTTCCATATAATCATTATATATCATCAAGATTAGGGCAGAGGTTAGAGAAACTACTATTTTATTACACATAGCAGATGTGCTTCTTTTCAGATTTATCCTATTTGGTGGCCTTATATAGAAACAGCCATAACCTTGATCTAAAATGTTTCATTTGTCCATTGAGTTTCTTATGACACTCAATGAGTTATTGTCTCTTCATTTGCTCTGTTCGTGAAATGCAGAGGTTCATGTTAGACTGAGTAAACTGGATGAAGCAATTGGGCTAACAGTTTATCAGATAAATCCTTCAATTCTTTTTAGTGATTGATACATTATAAATTCTACTTGATCCAAGATATGAATATAATTTAGAAGGTACTAGATATTAGTGGGTTGACTAAGTTACAGCCCATTTCGTTTGTCTATATAGGCTATAAATCAATTCCCAAGGAATGGTGCTAAAGTTCAGCTAAGATCTTTGACTTCTCTACTCACAGAATTGCAAAGTCTGTAGGGCTACGGAATAAAGTCCCATCTCCTAAGCATAGCACTCAAGTCCTCCACCCTGACATATTATGCCTTTCTACACCTGTCTTCATTTACAAATATTTATTTCATCTGCTTTGACAATTAATCTTATACTCTTTTCATCCACCTTAACATTTACATACCCTTCAGGATCCATGCCAAATGTCAATTTTTCCATTAAGTTTTTCCTGATTCTCCCAAGCAGATTTAATTGATACATGCGTTTTATTCTCATAACACTCTGAACATTCCAAGTAAAGAATTTATTACATGGCCTTGTAATTATCTGTTTTTATTTCCATATTCCACAATAAAGAATGATTTCCAGGCTTCCCTGGTGGTGCAGTGGTTGAGAGTCCGCCTGCCGATGCAGGGGACGCGGGTTCGTGCCCCAGTCCGGGAAGATCACACATGCCGTGGAGCGGCTGGGCCCGTGAGCCATGGCCGCTGAGCCTGCGCATCCGGAGCCTGTGCTCCGCAACGGGAGAGGCCACAACAGTGAGAGGCCCCCATACCGACAAAAAAAAAAAAAAAGAATGATTTCCTCCTGGACAAGCATTATATTTTATTCACCTTTTTTCTGAATGTATCAGTAGTTTATACCAGGGAATAGCTCATTTCAGGACCTCGGTGAACTGAATGGATGAGTGAATGAACAGATAACTGCATGCAGCTATCATTTTCACCTTATATCTGATTCATTCCCACAATGTGCTCTGTGTAAGGAGACTGAGATAAAATGACTCTCTGAAATGGCTTCAGATTTCTGGACTTTGTGTCTCCACTCATGCTGTTCCCTGTTCTTACTGTTGCCTCTTTCCACTAATGACACTACCTGTGAAATCTTACACATTTTCCAAAACCCATGTAAAATGGTTACTCTTCCACAAAACCTTTCCTTGCTCTTAGTCAAATAGCCATCCCTCCCTCTTCTGTATTCCTTCACACATTGTCAGTGTTTCCCTTTTTCTCATTTCTTTCTAACTGGGTCTGTTTATATTAAATCATAATTATCGGTGCACAAGCCTTTATGTGCATATGCAATTACAAGCCATTTAAATGAGATCATATATGGTTTTCTTTGCACCACTCTCTTACAGCTGTGCAGAGGAGCACACATTTTAGGGCGAGGCAACTGCAATGCTCAATAGAATAACTGATATAGTTATAAACATTATCCTGTTTGCATTTTTTCAAAATAGATCTCACATATTATTTCTGCCAAAGATGACCAGACCTGGTACAACCCTTCATTGAATTGGGTATTTTTATTTGTCCAAGCGATTTCTTTAGAGCTTTATACCAGTTTTGTTTTTATCTAGAAATGTGCTAATGTGCATCTATGGTGTGTTTTGAACTGCTCCAATACTGTCTTCTAAAGAAAATTAGCTTGTTACATTTCCAAACTTAGAAAAAAAAAGATAGTAAAAATGAGTCAGCTCTGACACAAGTTTAGTACTAAAAGTAGTTATTTATATGAGCTAATCTAAAAGTAATAACAACCAAAGAAAGTGTTCTCACTCTCTTCAGAATACCCAGGAATTCAGATATCCTATTATTGGTATCTACTATTAATTACAGAATCTATTTAACACTACAGGAAAAGTTCTTTCTAAATGCTATATTCCTGTGTATTTCTAAAAGAACAAAGGGAAAAGGGAATAGCTTACTAACTATTACACAGCTAAGTGAAAAGTGAAGGGCTTATGCCAGGGAGGATGATGGGATATGTTCTCATGAAATCAGAGCACCGACTCTGCAGATGAACTAAGGTGGGTGGGATAAATGCAATGAATTGAGCTCTCTCTGCAGACTTATCCCATTATTTCATCACTAATGAATTGATTTGTCAAACATCAAAAGCAAAGAGTATAGAACTAAAATTTACCTACATTTGCTAAAACCTTCAACTCTTTTCTGTAATTCCAAAGTATGATTCTGTTAGATTGATCTAGTCAAAGATGTATTTAACAGTACTTGGATTATGAAAGGTTACCTCCCAAAAAATGCATTTGCTACCAAATTTATTTTCTTGATGAATAACTGATTTTCTTTCATATGGATAAAAAAATAGTCTTGTTTGTAAATAAATAGACACACATGTACATGAAAGTATATTAAGATGAATTTAAAATATAGCTTCAGAAAGATGATGTGTTTTGGGCATTTGGGAAAATAACAGCCTCACAGTGAATTAATACTATGCATTTTCTATATATATATTTCCTCTCTCAGACTTAAAAAAGTCTACTAAAGACTATTCTACCTGTGAGTGAGCTTTGAATTACCTTTGCTTCTGTCAAAGCCCATTTAACAACCTGACAGCATGAATCTCTAAAAGCAAATAAGGGCAGGAAGGGGCCCTGCACTCTTGGCTTGGCAGAATTAAGCTTCTTTTCCACAAGGGAAAGGCATCCTAGAGACATCTATAGTATTTTACACAAACTTAGCGAAATACTACATAGTGTCTTTTTTTGGAGGACTTATATAAATTGTGTCTGATATAAGTCTAAATGTCCCTACGTTGCAACAGTGTATTAACAAATACATACATTTATTCATCTCCATAAATCTAACATACTTAGCTTTAAAATGTAAGGGTTCAGGAGAAAAAAATATAATACAACCTCCTCTGTAAAAGTAACTTCCGATTATGTATTCTTTTGATATTTTTGCATATGTTCTTATAGTTTTTGTATAGAAACCTAAAGACAAAATGATTTGATGGTATTCCTTGAGAAATATTTTCTATAGGCTACACTGATTTTAAAAATCTGATTAGGTCTACATAAGCCTAAGTTTAATACAGTGGTCATTCGATTAATACAACAAAATGGTTTGCTTGAACAAATACTTACTTGTAAACATTCAACATCCAGGCACAGAGGTCTGTGTTTTATTAACCAATGTCCTTGAGAACATATCTATGTAACTTGAGCAACTCCCTTTTCACTAATGGAGTGGAACATCATCGTAGAGAGAATTCTATTAAACAAAAAGTCAGTCTTACTATTGGATCTTGCTGGATCAATGACGCTAAAAACATTACCCCAGTTTGAAAAGTATTCATTGTCAGATGTCCATCTAAATATTTATGGCCATTTTGTTTAAATGAAACACGTTAAAAATTATACCATTGAATGATGGACATATGGAGCCTATGTGTTGGTAAATTGATAAATCATACTCCAGGTGAAGTGAACTCTTTAGAACACCCAGAGTAGAAGTTGATGGTAGGCAAAAAAACATTCATTCTCACACGTACATGCATATTTCAGCTTTTCCAAGAAGTCACTTTGTATCAATTCTGCCTTCAGTTGAAAGGAAAATTTATTTTAGGCTTGGGCTACTTTTACCTTTTCATTTTTTAATTTTATTGCAGTATAGCTGATTTACAATGTTGTGTTAGTTTTAGGTGTACAGCAAAGTGATTCAGCTATACATATATATGTATATAAATATATAATAATGTATATAAATCTATTCATTCTTTTTCATATTCTTTTCTCATATAGGCTATCACAGAATACTGAGTAGAGTTCCCTGTGCTAGACAGTAGGTCTTTGTTAGTTATCTATCAGTGTGTGTATGTTCATCCTAAGCTCCTGATTTATCCCTCCCTGCCATGTTTCCCTTTTGGTAACCATAAGTTTCTTTTCGATATCTGTAATTCTGTTTCTGTTTTATAAATAAGTTCATTTGTATCATTTTTAAAATTAGATACCTTTACCTTTTTAAATTGAAGTCTGACTAGATAAGTCTATTTTCAGATTGAAAACCAGATCATCTGCATTATGAATCTCAATAATACAATTAAAGCATTTGAGCTGTGAAAGATTATTGCATAATATTTCAGCTTTTAAGAAGGCAAAACCTAAAAATAAAATAAAATAAAATAAAATGTTAGCGTCCAACATTCAAAAAAAAAAGGCAAAACTTCAAAAATTCAGCTTACAGTTGATTGGTTGAGAGAATCGCCAACTGAAAATGAACTAAAACTGAGAAAACTTGAGATTAATTTATATTCTTACAAAATACACAAAATGGGTGAAGGGGGTCAAAAGGTACAAACCTCCAGTTATAAAATAAGTCATAGGGATATAATGTACAGCATGGTGACTATAGTTGATAATACTGTATTGCATATTTGAAAGTTGTGAAAAGAGTAGGTCTTAAACATTCTCATCACAGGAAAAATATTTTTGTAATTATGTATGGTGACAGATGTTAAGTAGACTTATTGTAGTGATCATTTCACAATATATACATACATCAAATCATTATGTTGTACACCTGAAGTTAATATAACATTATATGTCAATTTTAACACATACATACACATACACACACAAAGAAATAAAACAATAAAAGACAAATACCCCCAATATAGCTAATTCAATCTTATAAACAGATATAAAAATTAACAAGTATAAGCATGAAAAAAATATTAGAAAAAATTATGCCACATGGACAGGTGATCTAATAAGAAAATTTTCCTCACCTTTTTTTTATAGAAAGTTTTCAGTTTTTAAGGAAATTTTGGTATAATTACATATAACTTGTATTATCATTTGTTCTGAAAAGTTTACATAAAAACTAAAAGATATTCTAAAGCACTTCAAATCATTAAAGTATCATTTTGAAGGAAATGTATTGCAATCTGAGTTCTGCCTTCCTTAAGTATTATTTTTAATAATATGTAAGGTGATGCTCATTTCTTCTCCCTGGGATTTCTCTGATAGTTTTTTTGGTTACAAAATTCTTCAAATGATTGCTGAGAATGCCCTAAATTCCATGAAAAGGAAAGGTATTTTCACAAGGAAACTTGAGGCATGAGGTACCATGGAGACTTGTTTATTTCTGCAAAGTGAATGAATTGGATAAGGTTTTTAATGGCCAGACTGAACAGAATAAACCAAGTCCTCCATGGATTAATGTTTCTGAAAGTCTAAAGGCCTCTTCTGCAGTTGGCAGAGGGCTGCATTATGGTTGAAGTAAACTCCCTTTTCAAAAACTCTTATTTATCCCTAAAAATAAAGACACAGAGGAGGAAATCATAGAGTATTTTAAAAAGCATTTATATTGTCTATCAATTTAGCATTTATCTCAGACATGACAGCTATTTCAATATGTAAAAACATACACATATTAAGAAGTTATGTGTACTTAACAAAGAGGTCATCTTTTCTGTTACCCCAACATTTCTAGGACAAAGTCAAGGGAAGTATCTGGAACAAAATTTTAAAACAAATGTTATTCTCTGAATTATAGGTCTTATATCTGTTCTGGAAATAGTTGCATGGCCAGTGTAATTATGACTTATATGAGTCACAGAAGCTGCTCTAGGCACTGTTCACCCTATTTATACTCTAGCCCTGGAACAAATACTCAGAAGTTAAGGATACAGTGACAAAGACCGATGTCAGGTGAAGTTCAATGGCCACAGCCTCCTTTCTTATAACTCGAACTAAACTTAAGGATCCCAGCAGACAGGTTAGGGAGACCTCCTACCTCCCTGAAAATCTTCAGTAGTTATGAGAGGACATACAAGGCAGATCACAGCTTCGTTTGAGGTCTGACCTTGCTGGGCTATTATAGAGAATTGAATCCTACTGAAAAATTTGGCCATAGCAATTTTCTCTACAGCAGAATAATGTACTTCACAAGAGAAGTGTCAGATTATTGAATTCTTTGTGCTGAAATGCTCTTTGTACCAGGGTGTATGTATTGGACCCTACAAGCCAAATACAGTTCCTATACATTCTGTCCAGCTTCAGCTTACAAGTCATCTTGCTGTGTGGGAATTTTTATACAGCAACAATGTGTTAGTTGAATGCCACTGAATGTTTTTTTTTTTTCTATTTTCTCTTGAGTTAATAGAATCAAAGGAAAGAAAGAAGACAAAAATTATGAGAATTGTAGTTTCAAAAGTAGAAAAAAATATTAAAGTCCCATTTTCCCACAAGACAAAACTAGCAATACATTTAGAAAATCTTGTCTCCATATTCAGTCTCTCTAAAAGTAATTGTGTGTGGACTGTATCAAACTGTAAGCCCATGGGTAGAAGAAACTATGTATTTAAACACAGTTATGAAGAATTAGATCCTTAAGAAGTAGACAGCAAATATTGAAAAAGCATCTTTTGATATAAGAGAGACTGTGAGGCTTAAAATATTCTTTATTCAAGACTGGGGGAGAATTTCTGCTGTTCTCATTATTTCATTGTATGTATAATTTATTTTTAACAATTTAATATTTCTTGCTGTGGACAATTTTCTACTATATCTTAGAATGAACTTTTCAAGATTCCCTACAGATCTTTAAAAGAAGAAGCTTGTGTGATTCATTGAAATTTCATAAAAAGGTGTTGTAAGCTCATTAAGAGAAATGAATTAAGTTGGTGACATAATGGAAGCTTAGCAAACATTATGTTACTCCTCACTCATTTCATATATACTTATATTTCTTTCTGGTGCCTTGATAATGTTTCATTTTGTGATCTGGTCAATTTTCACTCTCACTCCCTTTTTCCTTCCAGCTAATATTTACTGGATATACTTATCATACTAAATACTATAATATAAGCAACAGTCCAGGGCAATGCAGCTAATACTATCCTCATTTTTTGGAGAAAGAAATTGAGTCTCAACAATTTAAAGTCTTGCCTCATAAGGCAAGTAAACAGCAGAGCTCAGAATCCAATCCTGGATTGGATTAATCCTAACCAGGCATATTCCAGCTCAGAGATGAAATTTCTCTGAATTAGACTTTGAGAGTCATATCCGTTAGGAATTGAAATAGATCTTAGGGATTACTTGAATAGTGGTTCCCAAACCTTGTTTTGTGCAATCAAAATCACTGTGGAGTAAAGAACACAGATTCTTCGGCACTGGTCCTAAATTCAGATTATTCTGGACTGGGCTGGAGCTAAGGTATTTGTATTTTGAACATGCTTCACAGCTGAATGGATGTGCAGTGGATTTGGAAAGCATGGAACTCTTCCAGATCCCTTATTTTAGAAATGAGACAGCTGAGACTTGTGTTTGTGATGATGAGAGGAATAAAGCCCAGACTTCTCCTCCTCTCACCAGTCCTTTTTCTACTCTATCATAATCAGCAACTAGTCCTTGTGTATGACTGTACCCAGGGACTGCATAATTATTATTTTATTTTTCTTTACTGTCTCTGCAACTGAGCAGGACCCAATGGGGCCTTCCCAAGACAGATTCCTCCCATATATCCTCTCCTGTAGCTCCTCTCTGAAGTACCCAGATAATAGTATCTTATGCATATTTCCTGAGTTTTTCAGATGCTAAAACAACCACCAAATGGAAGAAATTAACTACTTGATGATAGTGATCAAGTAGCCCGCAGACCTACTGACGCCTAAGGATTGATAATGTCAACTGCCCTGTTACCTCACCATCAACCAGAGAATTGTGCATGAGCTGATCTCATACCCTCGGACACCCTTCCCTCACCTGGTCTCTATAAATGCTTTGCTGAAACCTGTGGGGGAGTTCAGGGTGTTTTTGAGCAGAAGCCACCTGTTCTCCTTGCATGGCCCTGTAATAAACCTTTCTCTATTCCAAGCTCTGAGGTTTTGGTATTGTTTGGCCTCAGTGTGCGTCGGGCACACGAATTTGCATCGGTAATATCTCTAGTCATTTTCTTTAGAAAACTGTGAATGAAATGAATGCATTTATTGAGACTTGCTTAAAAATGTTCATGAAATACTGTGCCTTGTCTACTGTTATTTTGGTTAAAGGAAACAGGGAGCAATTGAACCTTTATGAAAAAATATTTACTACCACAGATGGTACCCTCCATATGGGAAAGCATATTTGGGTTGTTAAGTATTGTGTCAGTGGCCTGACCAAAGCATATTAAACCCCATTTAAAATCAAAGTTCATGTCAAAGTACCTTGAAAGAGCAATCCCACAGTGAAATTCCAGAGGGGGAAGTGCACAGAACAGATTAATAAAGCCCATTAGAAGGTGTCTGAGACACTGTTACACTTCGAGAATGTGGCTTTGGTGAGTGAGAAAGGCTAATGATGACACCTGAACTAATTTCCCACTTGAATTCTCACTTTGTTTTTAATCTTATATTAAATATGAAGAGAAAAATTAAAGGAATATAAATTTTCTGAAAGTTTCTTAGTGTTTGGGCAGACTGTATGTCTTTTTTTTAAGGGTGGTGGCTTATGAGTACATTTATTCTTATGTAATAGACCATTAGTATTATGTTATAAAACTCATCACATTAAAACAATATTCAAGCTGAACTAGCTCTAAGCCCTTCCTTTAACACAGGGGAAAGGAAGCATTTCCTTCTAATTCATGGATCCCAAACTCTCTGGCCGAGGACCAGCGCCAATCATCAGCCTTTTAAGAACCGGGCTTCACAGTAGGAGGTGAGCAGCAGGTGAGTGAGCAAAGCTTCCTCTGCCACTTCCCATTGCTCCCCATTGCTCCCCGTCCCTCCCCATCGCTCCCCATCCCTCCCCATTGCTCCCCATCGCTTGCATTACCTCTTGAACCATCCCTCCCCCATGCCCCCTTGGAAAAACTGTCTTCCAGGAAACCGGTCCCTGGTGCTAAAAAGGTTGGGGACTGCTGTTCTAATTATTTGCAGGTATTATCTCCTAAATTACAGAGTGAACCTTAAGAAAAAATAACCTCATCTTGCACTGCATTGTAGTGTCACAGAAACTCAAGTGAAGCCTTACTTGAATTAGATGTGAATATTTGTTGAAGGATGTGGCTGACTTGGAACTGGATGGTGATCATTGGTCAGCATGATGTTTCTGAGGATACAAGGAACACTCACATACAAGATACTATCTTTCAAGAACACTGAAGGGGGGCTTCCCTGGTGGCGCAGTGGTTGAGAGTCCGCCTGCCGATGCAGGGGACACAGGTTCGTGCCCCGGTCCGGGAAGATCCCGCATGCCGCAGAGCGGCTGAGCCCGTGAGCCATGGCCGCTGAGCCTGCGTGTCCGGAGCCTGTGCTCCGCAACGGGAGAGGCCACAGCAGTGAGAGGCCCGCATACCGCAAAAAAA
>NW_020175529.1:676124-841817 GCF_003031525.2 Neophocaena asiaeorientalis asiaeorientalis
AAAAAAAAAAAAAAAAAAAAAAAAAAAAAAAAAAAAAAGAACACTGAAGGGAAAATGTGGCAGTACTAACTAGGTCTAGAACTTAATCACCCTATAGCATGTATCTTCCAGTTTCACCTCTATTATCAATGGAACTCCGCTGCTAACCCTGAAATCGTATTACACAACGAAAAGTGTCCTGATATAAAGTAATTTTTTCCCTGGTTCTAACAGATTCTAGAGTCATAGGCAATTTCTGTTAATATTACAGTGAACTCTAGTGGATAATAATGACCATCAACTCTACTTTGATAGAATGCTTTTTGATTTTCTTAAGAGTTAAAAAGCTGAAGAAAGGAAAAAACAAAGAGGACAAGGCAAAAAGCATCCAGTCACAATGACAGGCCCTTAACACTTACTACACAGTAAACGCTGATTCATTTAATAATCATTTGTCAAATGTCTACCGGACACATGATTCTGTCTCTTAATGCCACGTATTTTTCTAAAGTCCTAACCGACACAGGAACCGCATGTTATATTTCCTCTTCCACTGCTGACTACATGCTTTGTAATGGAGAAGCATTAATTTTACCTTGAATGTGATCTCTTAGCAACAGGTAAGTGAGGGAAAAGAAAGTTGAAAATTGCAACCCTGACTCCAAACTACAAAGTGAAGACAATTTTCTGTAAAGTCCATTTAATTTAAAGTCTCTTTTCTGCCTCTCAGACAGCCTTCCCACTAAGCACTGCTATTAAAGCACTGCTCATTCCACCTCACCAAGAATTGCTCTCCTGGTTGTTAAGATGACTCACAGCCAAGTACATCAGACTGAAGCTGCCACGTGGATCTTATATTTATTGCCAATATGCAGGGGGAAGGATGAGAACAAGTCAAATGTCTAGTGTCCCTGCAATGCCAGAGGAAACTAATAACATGCCAGGTTTACACAGCATCTCTCAGAGGGATGTCTTACTTCCTCACAAATGCACCATGGGGTGATAAAGTACATTACCATATTATTTGACAACTGGAATTTTAAATTAAAGATTTTTACTACATTCAAAATCAAAGTAAGTCAACTGGAGAATTGTAATCAAATGTAAATATCTTCATTAATGACAATGTAAGTTGTTCACAATGAAAAAAGCCCTGAAATAATACATAAACAAAATTCTCATTCTGTAAGTATTGTGCTTCTGATGGAATTGATTGTATCCCCCAAAGATACGTTGAACACCTCCCATTACAGAATGTGAACTTATTTGGAAATTGGGTCCTTACAGACATAATTAAGATGTGGTCATATTGGACCCTTAATCCAATATGGCTGGTATTCTTATAAGAACAGGGAAGACAATGTGAAGACAGACACACATGATGAACACCACACGGTTACAGGCAGAGACTGGAGCAATGCACCTGTAAATCAAGGAAGGCCAGGGATTGCTGCCACCACCAGAAGTTAAGAAGTTAGGAATGATTCTACTTAGAGACTTTGGAGGAATTGTGGCCTTGCTAAGACCTTGATTTTGGACTTTTGGACTCCACAACTGTGAAAGAATAAATTTCTGTTGTTTTAAGCCACCACCACACCCCCTCCACCCAGAACATGCTCCATACAAGCATACAGCAAAATGAGAATACTACATGCATATGTGTCAATATTTTCAAAGTTGTTATCTCTGGGTGATAGAAAGAAATCTGACTTTTTAAATACATGTTGTTTCCAAACTTCCTGTATTAAATATGTTATTCTGTTGTATTAAAATAACATATAATAAATAATCACAGAAGGGCTTATCCCCAGCATGGCCAAGTGGACATAAGCAAAATTTTATCTGATTTTATTCTATTGATAATCTAAATTTCTTTGTACCTAACATTCTGTTTACATTTTGAAAACAGTACTGATACTTACTACATGACCCATAACATAATGCTAGGTCTCTTAACCTGCTTTTTGATATACAGTATATTGTAATAGACATGGGATAAAAACCCAAATATTCAAATTATCTTGAGCTTTCAGCACATTTTTACAGACTTTGTGTCAGTACAACATCAAGCTTAAAAGTAGTACGTACTTTTCGCTTGGAACTGGGTTAAATCTCTTCAACGATTACCAGCTATTTGATTTGAGGAGGATTGCTAAACTTCTCTTAATCTCAGATTCCTCATCTATAAAATGGTGACATTTATAAAAAACCTATACTCATTGAGATATTATAATATATAGAAGACATAACGAGAATTGCTTAGCGCAATGTCTAAATGCATGCTCATTAAATATTAGATAACATTATACTCTACAGACTGGGACAGACAATTTAAATAATGAACATACTACTATGAATATCCCCTTGTCTTCAAGAAGATAACATCATTCTTTAAAATCAATTATCTATTGCTTTCAACATTAGCAGTACCATTTAATTTGTGCAGTCTCTTTTAAAAATAACTTAACCTGAGAATCAGTTTGCTCAACTGTGAAATGGAAAACAATAATACATATCTCATTTGGACAGTTTTGGAAAAAAATAATATTGATAATAACTACTATAATTTATTGAATATGATGATGAGTCAGGCCCTAGATTAAACACTGTATGCATAGTAGTATACTCAATTCTTGCAAAATGTTTGTGAATTACTTTGAAGAATCAATGCCCAAGAATTAAATGTAGGTGAACCACGTAAATCTAAAGGAATAATAAGTTGGTGTTAGAAATGATATATTGTGTACTTGCTTGTATTAAACTTATATTATAGTCTGAATATTTAAATAAGCTTTTTGAAGAAAAAGATACACCAATACATGTATTTTCCCTGCCATTACAATCCACATGGCCCCCAGCTTTGATAAATGCTTTGAATAAATGAATACATGAATGAGTGAGAGAATTAATTAATGAATAATAACCTATCTGTCTGGAAGCATCTGAGTTTTCAACTATGTTAAAGATTTGTGGGCTTAACAATGTCTTTCTTTTTAAAAATTGTATTTTAATCTTTATTTGCTCAGTATCTTCTCAGATATCCAATAAGGATTAACTCAGCAAATATATTATTCACACATGTAATTATACATACACACATGCTCTCTATATGAATATACTACTTACAGTATGTAAATTGTATGCAGCCTCACATTTTATACAAAAAATGACAAAACTTGGTGTTTCCTTCAATATTTTAAAAACTATGAAAATGTGAAATTTTTACTTTGCCTAAAACCCCTTTTGCACTTCATACCAATCAAAAGCACACAGGAAAAATCAGGTTTCATGGGACATACACACAGAAACACAAAATTACATTTTGTATGGCCCTGCGGCATTTTGACAAAATGGTCCTGAAAAGAATGTGAAGAATGAGTATGAGGAGAGGATCATGAATGTAGAAGGAAATTGTTTTTATTGATTTTCATTGGCGCTACAGTTCCTAACACAAGAACTAAATTTATGAAATCAGTTATAATTTTGGCACTGAGAGGCAGGCTACCTTTAGCACCCAGAAAGTTGGCTCTCATATCCTTCTGATTATTAATTTCTGAGTTTCAGACCTGTTTCTGATGTCCAAATGATAAAAAAAACAGGACAAAATAAAGGAAATGAGATATTTTAAAAGAACAAGAAAACTATTATTTTTATCCTCCACCAAGATCTCAGAATCTATATTGGTTCTTTTATGTATTACTTAATTTCTTTTGCACACTATGCTACCCTGTTACAACAGTAAAAATGTAACTTGGAAACACAGGGATAGAATGCAGTATCCTTAGTGCATTCAGATTTATCCTATCGTTCTAGGAGGCTCTCCAAATATTTTTAAATGTTGGAAATCATACAGTTATAATAGATGGCTATCATACTGTCAATGGCTTTTGGTTTTCTGATAACTTTACAGAAGGCAGATTTCAGATACCATCTTTAATATAAAAATAAGTGTAATATACAAACTGTGTGAATCTGAAACAATCTTGTAAGAATGGTTTCTTTGGATGTTAAACAGTTGCTGAATCCATTGTTCCTCTCCCTTGTATATGGTACTATTTCCATTTGCTTTCTGACACCTTATTAAATGCAATCATAAAGCAGAGTGTTTCCTGGAGCAGAAGAGAAGCAGAGGGAAATTATGTTACTCAGAATATACTAAATTCAATAAACAAAGTCTCTGTGTATATGCACAACCAATTAAACCATGTTGACTCAACTGGTCAATCAATTCTGATTTAAAGCAAAGGTCAGCTCAGTCAAACCAGCAATCAATTTAAAAAAAAAATCAGTAAAAACTAACTTTCAATGTGCATGCTTGGAATATTACAGGTGATACAATTATTCCAGAAAAAAGAAGAGAACTCTAATTATGTAACACTGAGTTTAAAACTGAGTTTTAAGCGGCGCAGCCAAATAAATAAACATTAAAAAAAAAAAAAAAAAAAAAACTGAGTTTTAAGTTTGTTTTGTTAAAATATTCTTTATACTCTTTCTTGCCTCAGAATATTTTAACTGCAAAAGAAGGAAATTAATTTAAACACAGGACACATTTTTCTTTGAGAAAATCTAGATAAATTTTATAATGCAAAAAACAAATATGATTTTATATTTTCTAATAGTTATAGTCTCGGGGACTAAACAAAGTAGGATCTTTAGACTAACCCTCTAGAAAACAATTAAAATTATAATCTTTGGATTTTGCCTCATCATCATCATATCTCTATCTGAATACCTTATACATTACATGACTTAAAAAGAAATCAAACAAACAAAAATGATTTCATTAACCATGCAGTGTTGGGAGACAAAACTAGCACACCAATTATCAGCTGGTAGCTTCTGCTAAAATAGATTTTAAAATAAAATCACAAATATTCAATCCAGGGGACATCTTAAATGCCCAAAACATAGACTTGAAAGAAAAGACAGACACTGTAATTTAAGGCTTTCTTAAAAATGATACATGTTCTAGCATTTTATGTTCCATAGAAACCAACATGACAATAAAGGGAAGTCAGTGAAGAACCCAGGCTGGTTCTTTCAAAGAGAAGACTGTACTGTGAAATGGTTACAACCTGGGCTCAGAGAGGTCTGGACAGAAACCAAGATTCCCTCTTACAAGTGAAATAAACTTGTACAAGTTACTTAACACCCTAGGTCTTGTCTTCTTGAGAATAGTGAAGAATTTCCCTAAATTTATAATGATACTTAACCAAAATAATGTGTGCTATGTGCTTACTACAGAGAATGTCGAAAACTTGGCATTCGATAAGCTATTATCGCTAGTGATACATTACATAAGCTAACTAAATCAAAGATTTTGGACTTCCCTGGTGGCACAGTGGTTGAGAGTCCACTGCCGATGCAGGAGACATGGGTTCGTGCCCCAGTCTGAGAAGATCCCACATGCCGCGGAATGGCTGGGCCCGTGAGCCTGCGCATCCGGAGCCTGTGCTCCACAACGGGAGAGGCCACAACAGTGAGAGGCACACGTACCGCAAAAAAAAAAAAAAAAAAAGATTTCATCCACAAGGTGGAGGGTTCCTGTTCTTCTAAGGAAAATATAAAGAAAAATCACTAACTAAAAAAAAAAATTTAATCAGATTACAAGACAAAATTACACACTAACCTTCAAATATACAAAAATTGAATATTTTAGACTTTGGAGATGGAAGGAAATGATTGCTTTTAGGGAGTATTTAACACTTAAGGTATATAGACGGTATTAAAAATATACACAGAAGTAGCCTAAGTAGACAACAAACACTTGGTAAAATGAGCTTCGGAGGATATCCAATAACAAATAATAAAAACTATCCCCTCAAGGGGCTTTAATTAAATGTTTGGCCACTAAGGGCCATCCAAACAATATGGCAATACACAAGACAAAACCATTTAAGAATCTGATGGTACTGGGAGCTCTTTGGAGATGCAACAAATAAGATTGTCTTTTTTTTTTAATTAAATGATAGCAAATTATAATTAAGTGACCTCAAATAAATTAACTCTCACTGGGTGGGCTCTTAGTTATTTAAACGTTAAGGGAAGTAATTTATTATCATAGAAAGATATCTAGACCCATAACCCAAATTGGGAAACATGCCGCCACAAAACATCTATATTTTATCTGTATATATGAGCAAAGGAAAATGAGCTTACTGCTAGATGCAGCTGATTTATTCTTCATAGGATTTAGCCAAACTAGTATAAACTTGTGTGTAAAAATGAAGGTACCTTTTAATGGTAATCAACACAATCTCTACATTGTTTTGGTCTGATATGCTTGACCAAGCACATGTGCTGTTATAACCACAGAAAAGCAGGCTGATTCCAGCTTTCATTATGCCTGAATAACTGTGGAGTTTTCTAAGCCATTTTGCCTCACTGTAGCTAAGTCTCTTCAATTTGTAGAGGGAACCAAGAGAAGACTATCCCTAAGGTTATTTTCCACTCAATATTTTATACATGTAAGAAAATAATACTTTATGTAGTAAATGTATAGAACATTTCAGTCATATAAATCCTTAGAGATAAGATGATATACAATTAATAAGAAAATATTATCTTGATTATAATTTCTTTGGGTTATAGAAGCATAAATTTGAATTCAGAGATATTTAATTCAACTACCTTATCCTAATTATAAATTATTGTTTACCCTAGAATATTGTGAAAATGGTAATGTACATCTAACTCAAGTTGAGAAGTGTATTATTTTGCTATATATTCAAAACTATTTAATTTGTACCATTTGAGGGGCAAATAAAACAACATTGAAATGACATAGAGCTTAATAATTAGAAGAAAAATATTTATGTAAATTACAATGAACATTATGAATAAGTATGACAATTTATACAATTTTACTGTCATGTTCTTAATGAGTGTCAAAATAAAGCTGAAGGACTACATCCAAAATGATTTTAAATGGTAATAATTATACAATGCTGTTAGAAATGTTACTGGGTAGAAAGTGTTTTGATTTATATATTTAAAAAACATGTTTAAGAAATTATGAAAGTAATATAGATGCTACTTGTCATCAAGGACTCATGGAATATTTCTTCTCAAAATGAAGATTTGCTTCATTATTCATTATTATTTCAAGTTAATTCAAATATAAATAGACTTCTAAAAAAATTTAAAGAAAGTAAATATGAACATGATGTTAAGGAATAATGGTATGATAGACAAAGTCAAAGACAAGTATCACCATTTTCAAAAGTAAATTCTAAGGAAGAAACTTGAAATGTTGATGAATCATTGCATTTCTCTGTATAAGGGGGAAAGTTGCTTCAATTTCTATTGAGTCTTGCACTAGGGCCTGTGTTTTTGTCACATGAGAATGGAACAATAGGTTTTAGATCTGTAGTCAGTAACATGTGGCAATGAGTGTCAGCTTGTAAATAGTTTCACAATTCTGTGCATCACTGCCTCTGTTGATACTTCAACTTGGCTCTGCTTATTCTATTGTTTCCCTCTTGAATGACTATCTAGAATACCCTACTCAAAGACTCTATTATTATCTGAAGCATGTTTGTCTATACGAGAGACTATTTATTAGGTTTGCCACTAGATTGCCAGCACAGTTGGTGTGAAAGACTGTCAGGCAATTAACATTTTCATTCAGTAATTTCCAAAAATATTACCTAGATTGTAAGAAGGTCTTTTACCTCCTTAATTAAATCACTTGTCAAATTATATTTATTGTCCTCAGGTAGCACATTAAAATAAAAGTAATAAAAATTTAGAAAGTCATCTTTATAACTAAATGTCATATATGCGTTTACATATCAGGTAAATGCACTCTGCCTAACTAGATGATTACCATCTATTTGTTAGGTTTATAAGTTTTTGACAGACTGGCATATGTAAATGAATATTTAACAAATCAGTTAATATTGCTTACACAACCATCAATGATATATAAGATGAATTCCAAAGAAACTGACTATTGCAAATACTTTATTAAACAGAATGAAATAAGGGAAAGAATACAGTAATAACTCTTTAAGTGAAAATGTGTGTCACCTGATTTCTTTGCACAGATATATGTCTGGTTTGGAATTAATTGGTGGAAGTTTTCTACTTTTGTTTTTAGTTTTTGTTTTGTGTGTGTGTGTGTGTGTGTGTGTGTGTGTGTGTGTGTGTCTTTGTTATAGCAAGCCAAAATTTCCCCCAGTGCTCCTAAATAAAAATATTTCAGTTCTCCAAATTCTTGTTTCATAGCAGATTCTTGTTCAGAATCTCATTGCTTTCAGTTGTCAAAGTTCATTTCAACTTAATTAGATAGTTAAATCTTAAGAATCTCCTGTGAATATCTAGTAAATATCTTTTTGAACTCCTATCATACTTTATTAAGGCACTTAGTGTGTGTGTGTATACATATACATATATATTTCTTTATATTTATATATACAAATGAATTTACAAATGTGACTTTTCCAGATAGGAATTTTTTTTAATCAAGTAATATTTTTAAATTATGTATTTTTTAAATGATTGCCCTTATCCATTTTCATAGAGCGCATGGTGCTACTTTGGCTGTTGAATTCAGTAACAGCATCAGATTCCTATAGTGCTTATTGGCATGTGATCTTCATTACCAGGTGTATCATTAGAGCCCAACTAGCTCACAGACACATACAGCAATGTTTTATTTTCTTCTCTAATCACCGATACAGACAAGCTAATATATGTTTATGTGTAGAAATTAGTATAATTAATTGCTGAATGCCTGGGTTGTTCTCTCTGAATCACTACTGTGAAAAGTGAAAATGTTTATTCTATTTAAAAGATTGTACTTAAGACCAAGCTCTCATTTTTCTATTTTCCATGATGATTTTATTTTGAAGAAAACTGGAGATAAGATGACTATTTAAGTAGAATCAGAAAAATAATGTCAATTTCTGGTGGGTGCAGGAGAACAAGATAACATGACTAAGCTTTCTACTTATGAAAGTCAAAATGTTTTTATTGGCAAAATCCATGAGTAAGAAAGAAAAAGTCTCACATGTTTACAAATATTTTAAATTAAAGCACATTTGAGTGTGCTTTTATGAATTGACTTAACCAAATTTGTTGGTTTTTTTCTAAAAAAATTTTCTAAACACTGAAGTTTTCTAAAAATAAGCAAATTCTTAATATGTAAATAAAGAAATTGGAATATTCATCGACAAACATACATATGTATAAAATTTGTCTCATTTGGATGTTTGATTAATGGATGAAAACTTAAGAAAATGTCATGGAGAGAAAATATAAACACCCAATGTTTATAAAGATGAAAGTGGCATCTGGAATCTGTCTGCATAAAATACATTTCTCCTTTTTACACTGCAACTCAGCTATGTCCAGGTGGGTAAGTGTCTCCAACTAGAGTCCTAGTGATCAATGACATTAACAATTAGGTGAACATCTAACATTCCTTAATAAACAAGATACAAAGCAAGCATTGGATGTTCTCTTTATCTCAGATTCAGATACCTTAAATATAATGGGAAATTTGCAATCAATTTATTAAACACATCCTTTTGACTCTCATTATTTTCTTACTCCACTTTTAGGATGCATTCTTAGTCTCAAAGAAAAGCATTGCTAACTACAAGTGACTTAGTTATAAAATTTGAGAATTACATTATAATGATGTGCCAATCACTGATCTAGTGTTTCTTCTTTTAAAAAGATGAGTAGGTATCTTTTTTGAAAGTACTTAAAGAAGATAACATTTAAATTATATTTTATATTATAAGGCTCAACTCAAGAACTTATGATGCCAGATGTTTACTGAGGTAAATGAAATCATTGTCATTTGAAGTGTTTAAAAGCCTGCTACTACCCAAAGTCATTAAAGTCCAGTATTAGATTTTCAAAACCTTTATCACCCAAAGCTTTTGTAGATGGAATACATTCAGCTACTACATGAGAGATCTTAAAATTTGTAAATATTAAATTTATTATGCCAGTTAGGATCTACTAAATTTCTCTGTCATTTAAAAACTTTAACAAAGAAAATGCTTTATCAACTTAAAAATATAATCTCTTAAAACATAGCTACCCTTTTTCATTTTTGTTGGAGGAAGGTATAAAAACATAATATTTTGGGCTTCCCCGGTGGCGCAGTGGTTGAGAGTCCGCCTGCCGATGCAGGGGACACGGGTTCGTGCCCCAGTCTGGGAAGATCCCACATGCCACGGAGTGGCTAGGCCCGTGAGCCATGGCCGCTGAGCCTGTGCGTCCGGAGCCTGTGTTCCACAACGGGAGAGGCCACAACAGTGAGAGGCCCGCGTACCGCAAAAAAAAAAAAGAAAACCATAATATTTCACTTGAAGATGAATCACATAAAAGAAGAAGTAAAAATATCAGTTAAGGAGAAAAGGAGCAGGGAATTCCCTGGCTGTCCAGTGGTTGATACTCCACATTTTCACTGCTGAAGGCAAAGGTTCAGTCCCTAGTTGGGGAGCTAGGATCCCACAAGCCACAGGGAGTGACCCCCCCAAAAAATAATTAAGGAACAAAAGGAGTAAAGGTAGCTGTAAAGTTAAAAACAAATGAGTTTCCATGTCACATCCATACTTCTTACCATCAAACATAAATGCTTTGTTTTTCAGATGTTCCTGTAATATCTAGGGACAAAACATGTAGAGATAATGCCATACAATAATATTTTTAAAAGAAAGCCAAAATAAGACATTGACAGCAGTTAGAAAATAACATGAAATGGGATGGGACTAAAATTATGGCAGGTTGATCCAAATATTTGGTAAATACCCTACACTCACTCCACATAAAAAAAAAAAAGAGCAAAACATTAAATTACAAACATTACAGGGAAAAATTAAAATAAATTGCAGTTTTAAAGAGAAATCTGCAGTTATATTAGCCTAATTGGAATTAACAAAAAGGCACTAAGGACATAGACCAGATGGATATCTGATACTTTTAACCACTCTGCCTTTCCCATGTAATGTCACTATGAGGAGGAAACAGAATCTTTAATCTCGCTGATCTAATGGCATGCAGATTACTTCATTTTAGTCAGGCAAGCTAAATTTTTCAATTACTTATCTCCTTATACCGAATGTAGGTGTTGAAAGAATTTTAAAATACGTTAGGAGAACTGGACCTATATATAATAACTCAAGACAGCTCCTTACGAAGTTGGTGTGGTTTAAACTAGCAATATCTCTCACTCTTGCAAATTCCTATCTATTGTAAAGGTCAGTCTGTATCTCCTTGCTGGTTGTAACTCCAGCTGTAAGATTAATAATCATCAACTCTCTTTGGACACATTTACTTGGACATGTTAATAATCTTCAATACTTCTTACAGATGTGAAATATGTTCTAGCTATTCTGATTTTACATGTTGTTCTCAGGAAATTCTGCTTTGATGGTTTAATCAAAAGCTGTTCCAGGTTACAAGAGTTTCATCTGTTCCAGGTGAGTATTTTATTATCATTACTGCTGAAAATAATTTCAAGTAACCAGTAAGTTTTAGTTGAATAACCTATTATTTCTAAAATATATTTTGTTTAATGGCATGGGGAAATCAGAAGAATTATAAAATGTATCTACTAACTCTTAGAAAGTAAAATGTAGCTGTAGGGACAGAGCATGCATCCATGACAGGATATGGGACAATAACAGTTTGTAGGTGACAAAATAGTAAATCAGTGTTAAATCCTGAGTGTCATATAAACGTACAATAAAAAAAAGAATACAGTAACATGAGAAGAGCAGGGAAGACTCACCAGAAGATTAAGAAATCAAACTGAGTTTTGACATGCGAAAAGGAACCAAGTTAGGGGCCTTGTGAGAAGGATGATGTAGGTTGAGGAAACAGCAGGGACAAATGCAGAGAAGCAAGAGAAAATTTAATTATGTTTGGGGGACAGAATGTAAAGTTTGGAAAGATAGGTTGAAAAAAGTCTGAATGATGAAGTAATGAGATTAGAATTTTGGGTTGGACAAGTGGGTGAAGAACTTTGAGCGAGGGGGGTAACATTATGAAAATGGTGTTTGCACAGGATTAGCCTGGTGATAGTTATGCTGAACTGTGGAAATGAGAAGACACGGAAGTAGAGAGATGAGCTGGGGTGACTCAGAGAGTACAGGTGAACACGGAGGGGGATGAGGATAAAAGGAAATATGTATTTTCGCTTTTTGTTTTTATAAGTCATATCCACTTTTTAGCATCTATAAAAAAAAAAAAAACAAAAACATAAATTGCCCACAGAAAAGGTATCCTAACTATTGCAAAGAGAGAGATCTGGAAAATGATTTCTCAAAAAAGCCATCAAAGCTCTGGTAAAAAAGTAATTCAATTCCTGAAGGAGCAATAGCAGTCACAACATAAGATTTAACTACTTAAAAGGAAAAATGAGAGAGACCTTCAAGATGGCAGAGGAGTAAGACACGGAGATCACCTTCCTCCCTACAAATACATAAAAACTACATCTGCATGTGGAACAGCTCCTACAGAACACCTACTGAATGCTGGCAGAAGACCTCAGACTTCCCAAAAGGCAAGAAACTCCCCGTGTAGCTGGGTAAGTCAAAAGAGAAATGAAGAAGCAAGACAAAAGAATAAGGATGGGACCTGCACCTCTGGGAGGGAGCTGTGAAGGAGGAAATGTTTCCACATGCTAGGAAGCCCCTTCACTGGCGGAAATGGAGGATGGGCGGGGGGTGAAGATTCAGAGACACGGAGGAGAGCACAGCAAGAGGGGTGCAGAGGGCAAAGCAGAGAGATTCCCACACAGAGGATCAGTGCTGACCAGCACTCACCAGCCCGAGAGGCTTGTCTGCTCACCCGCTGGGGCAGGTGGGGGCTGGGAGCTGAGGCTCTGACTTCTGAGCTCAGATCCCAGCTCTCTTCTTTCTTTGATTTTTTTTTTATTACTTTTAAATTTTTACTAACTTTTAAAACTTTTTATTTTATTTTATTTTTTCTTTCTTTCTTTCTTTTTTTCCTCCCTTTTCTTCTGAGCTATGTGGCTGACAGGGTCTTCGTGCTCCAGCTGGCTGTCAGGCCTGTGCTTCTAAGATGGGAGAGCCGATATCAGGAATTGGTCCATCAGAGACCTCCCGGCTCTATGTAATATCAAACTGTGAAAGCTCTCTGATAGATCTCCATCTCAATGCTAAGACCTAGCTCCACTCAACGACCAGCAAGCTACAGTGCTGGACACCCTATGCCAAACAACTAGCAAGACAGGAACACAGCCCCACCCATTAGCACAGAGGCTGTCTAAAATCATAGTAAGGTCACAGACACCCCAAAACACACCACTGGACAGGGTCCAGCCCACCAGAAAGACAAGATCCAGCCTGATCCACCAGAACACAGGCACCAGTTCACTCCACCAGGAAGCCTACACAACCCACTGAACAAACCTTACCCACTGGGGGCAAACACCACAAACAACAAAAACTACAAACCTGCAGCCTGCAAAAATGAGACCCCAAACACAGTAAGTTAAGCAAAATGAGAAGAAAGAGAAACACACAGCAGATGAAGGAGCAAGGCAAAAACCTACCAGACCTAACAAATGAAGATGAAATACACAGTCTACCTGAAAAGGAATTCAGAGTAATGACAGTAAAGATGATCCAAAATCTTGGAAATAGAACAAAGAAAATACAAGAAAGGTTTAACAAGGATGTAGAGGAACTAAATAGCAAAAAGACAATGATGAACAACACAATAAATGAAATTAAAAATTCTCTAGAAGGAATCAATAGCAGAATAACTGAGGGAGAAGAACGGATAAGTGACCTGGAAGATAAAATAGTGGAAATAACTATTGCAGAGTAGAATAAAGAATAAAGAATGAAAAGAATTGAGGACAGTCTCAGAGACCTCTGGGACAACATTAAACACACCAACATTCGAATTATAGGGGTCCCAGAAGAAGAAGAGAAAAAGAAGGGCTGAGAATATGTTTGAAGAGATTATAGTTGAAAACTTCCCTAATATGGGAGAGGAAATAGTCAATCAAAGCCAGGGAGCTCAGAGAGTCCCATACAGGATAAATCCAAGGAGAAACAAGCCAAGACACATATTAATCAAACTATCAAAAGTTAAATACAAAGAACAAATATTAAAAGCAGCAAGGGAAAAACAACAAATAACATACAAGGGAATCCCCGTAAGGTTAACAGTTGATTTTTCAGCAGAAACTCTGCAAGCCAGAAGGGAGTGGCAGGATATATTAAAGTGATGAAAGGGAAAAACCTACAACAAAGATTACTCTACCCAGCAAGGGTCTCATTCAGATTTGATGGAGAAATTAAAACCTTTACAGACAAGCAAAAGCTAAGAGGATTCAGCACCACCAAACCAGCTTTACAACAAATGCTAAATGAACTTATCTAGGCAGGAAACACAAGAGAAGGAAAAGACCTACAATAATAAACCAAAATAATTAAGAAAATGATAATGAGAACATACATATCAATAACTACCTTAAATGTAAATGGACTAAATACTCCAACCACAGACATAGACTGGCTGAAAGGACATAAAAACAAGACCCATATATATGCTGTCTACAAGAGACCCACTTCAGACATAGGGACACATGCAGACTGAAAGTGAGGGATGGAAACAGATATTCCATGCAAATGGAAATCAAAAGAAAGCTGGAGTAGCAATTCTCATATTAGACTAAATAGACTTTGAAATAAAGACTATTACAAGAGACAAAGAAGGACATTACATAATGATAAAGGGATCTATCCAAGAAGAAGATACAGCAATTGTAAATATTTATGAACCCAACAGAGAAGCACTTCACTACATAAGGCAAAATGCTAACAGCCATAAAAGGGGAAATTGACAGTAACACAATCATAGTAGGGGACTTTAACACCCCACTTTCACCAATGGACAGATCATCCAAAATGAAAAGTAATAAGGAAATACCAGCTTTAAATGATACATTAAACAAGATGGACTTAATTGATATTTTTAGGACATTCCATCCAAAAAATACAGAATACACTTTCTTCTCAAGTGCTCATGGAACATTCTCCAGGATAGATCATATCTTGGGGCACTAATCAAGCCTTGGCAAATTTAAGAAAATTGAAATCGTATCAAGTATCTTTTCCAACCACAGTGCTATGAGATTAGATATCAATTACAGGAAAAAAATATGTGAAAAATACAAACACATGGAGGCTAAACAATACACTACTAAATAAACAAGAGCTCACTGATGAAATCAAAGGGGAAATCAAAAAATACCTAGAAAAAAATGACAATGAAAACACGACAACCCAAAACCTATGGGATGCAGCAAAAGCAGTTCTAAGATGGAGGTTTATAGTAATACAATCCTACCTAAAGAAACAAAAAACATCGCAAATAAACAACCTAACCTTAAACCTAAAGCAATTAGAGAACCAAAAAACCCCATAGTTAGCAGAAGGAAAGAAATCATAAATATCAGATCAGAAATAAATGAAAAAGAAATGAAGGAAACAATAGCAAAGATCCATAAAACTAAAAGCTGGTTTCTTGAGAAGATAAACAAAATTGATAAACCATTAGCCAGACTTATCAAGAAAAAAAGGGGTTCTTCCCTGGTGGCGCAGTGGTTGAGAGTCCACCTGCCGATGCAGGGGATGCGGGTTTGTGCCCTGGTCTGGGAAGATCCCACTTGCCGTGGAGCAGCTGGATCCGTGAGCCATGGCCACTGAGCCCCCATGTCCAGAGCCTGTGCTCCGCAGCAGGAGAGGCCACAGCAGTGAGAGGTCCATGTACCGCAAAAAGAAAAAAAAAATGTAGAAAAGGGAGAAGACTCAAATCAGTAGAATTAGAAATGA
Source organism: Neophocaena asiaeorientalis asiaeorientalis (assembly GCF_003031525.2). Taxonomy (NCBI): domain Eukaryota; kingdom Metazoa; phylum Chordata; class Mammalia; order Artiodactyla; family Phocoenidae; genus Neophocaena; species Neophocaena asiaeorientalis. The sequence continues at coordinate 691,937 of NW_020175529.1, forward strand.
AAAAGGAGAAGTAACAACTGACACTTCAGAAATACAGAGGATCATGAGAGATTACTACAAGCAACTCTATGCCAATAAAATGGACAACCATGAAGAAATGGACACATTCTTAGAAAAGCACAACCTTCCAAGACTGAACCAGGAAAAATAGAAAATATAAACAGACCAATCACAAGCACTGAAAGTGAAACTGTGATTAAAAATCTTCCAGGACCAGAATACTATCAAACATTTAGAGAAGAGCTAACACTTATCCTTCTCAAACTCTTCCAAAATATAGCAAAGGGAGGAACACTCCCAAACTCATTCTAAAAGGCCACCAGAACCTGATACCAAAACCAGAAAAGGATGTCACAAAGAAAGAAAATTACAGGCCAATATCACTGATGAACATAGATGCAAAAGTCCTCAACAAAATACTAGCGAACAGAATCCAGCAGCACATTAAAAGGATCATACATTATGATCAAGTGGGGTTTATCCCCATAATGTAAGGATTCTTCAATATACACAAATCAATCAATGTGATACACCATATTAACAAATTGAAGGAGAAAAATCATATGAGCATCTCAATAGATGCAGAAAAATCTTTAGACAAAATTCAATATCCATTTATGATAAAAACCCTTCAGAAAGTAGGCATAGAGGAAACTTACCTCAACATAATAATGTCCATATACGACAAACCCACAGCCAACATCGTTCTCAATGGTGAAAAACTGAAACCATTTCCACTAAGATCAGGAACAAGACAAGGTTGCCTACTCTCACCACCATTATTCAACATAGTTTTTGAAGTTTTAGCCACAGCAGTCAGAGAAGAAAAAGAAATAAAAGGAATCCTAAATCAGAAAAGAAGTAAGACTGTCACTTTTTGCAGATGACATGATACTATACATAGAGAATCCTAAAGATGCTACCAGAAAACTACTAGAGCTAATCCACGAATTTGGTAAAGTAGCAGGGTACAAAATGAATGCACAGAAATATCTTGCATTCCTATACACTAATGATGAAAAATCTGGAAGAGAAATTAAGGAAACACTCCCATTTACCACTGCAACAAAAAGAATAAAATACCTAGGAATACACCTACCTAAGGAGACAAAAGACCTGTATACAGAAAATTATGACACTGATGAAGGAAATTAAAGATGATACAAATAGATGGAGAGATATACCATGTTCTTGGATTGGAAGAATCAACATTGTGAAAATGACTATACCACCCAAAGCAATCTACAGATTCAGCGGAATCCCTAAAACTACCAGTGGCATTTTTCATAGAACTAGAACAAAAAATTTCACAATTTGTATGGAAACACAAAAGACCCCAAATAGCGAAAGTAATCTTGAGAAAGAAAAACGGAGCTGGAGGAATCAGACATATATACAATGGAATATTAGCCATAAAAAGAAACGAAATTGAGTTATTTGTAGTGAGGTGGATGGACCTAGAGTCTGTCATACAGAGGGAAGTAAGTCAGAAAGAGAAAAACAAATACCGTATGCTAACACATATATATGTGGAATCTAAAAAAAAAAAAAAAAAGCAAATGGTTCTGAAAAACCTAGGGGCAGAACAGGCATAAAGACACAGGCGTAGAGAATGGACTTGAGGACACGGAGAGGGGCAAGGGTAAGCTGGGACAAACAGAGAGTGGCATGGACATATATGTACTGCCAAATGTAAAATAGATAGCTCGTGGGAAGCAGCCGCATAGCACAGGGAGATCAGCTTGGTGCTTTGTGACCACCTAGAAGGATGGGATAGGGGGGATGTGAGGGAGATGCAAGAGGGAGGAGATATGCGGATATATGTGTATGTATAGCTGATTCACTTTGTTATAAAGCAGAAACTAACACACCATTGTAAAGCAATTATATTCCAATAAAGATGTTTAAAAAAAAAAAAAGGAAACAAAGGTAGAGGTGAAAGAGGAGAAAAATCATGAAGTAAAAAAATATATATATTAAAATCTATCTTTATTCTAAAGCGATGCGTTTTGATGATATTGTTTTCATTTGTTCTTTTCCTTTGATGAGTCTGAAACTCCATCTAACACAAGTGATTACTAAGATAATTCATGTGGTCAGATGCTGGCATCATCAGCGTCATATTCAACAATTTTACAGTGTGTCAGAGACAAAGGTCTCTTTATAATTTCATATGCAGCTAGATTTTTCAGAATCACTCTTACTTGTTAGGATTTTCTGATTCCTGGTCTCTTATTATATTTTTGTTTCTTAAATAGGACTTGAGGGCAAAGACTACATAACTGAGACTTGAATGTCCCTTAAGAAAAGATATATTTAAAATCTTTTCTTCACAAAATGGGCCTTGGATTGAAATTATTGCTTACTACCCCTCGATAAAACTAAAAAAAACAATTTCCAGACACATTGTAAACTCCAAGAGTCTATAAGTTCTTGATGTTCAATATAACAATGATAAATTCTTTTGTGTAGTTCTAAAATGTTTAATGGTGAGGATGATATTACCCCTAAGATTGTACTAAGAGAATTCTATATCAGTTTAACAAAAAAATCAAAACATTGGTCCTGAGGTTATTATATAGAGAGGACACTCTTGGTTAAACCAAGGTTGATAGGCAACTGGCATGAGAACCTATTCTCTCCTACACATTTTGAACATCTTATACAGAAAAATGACAGTTATACTCAGTACCAAGACACAAAAAATTCCATTAGACTTCTATTAGTATATAAAGCAATAATGCTTAGTTTAGATACTTGCCGAATTAACAAATGTCTCTGTCTCTAAAACCATAGAAAAAAAATTTATTAGAATGCCACTGATAAGCAAATTAATGTCGTAAAATTCAAATATAAACATCACAGAACTAGTGGTCATCTATTTCCTGCTGAAGATATATTAAATGATTGAAATATCATGAACCACCATTCCCACCTACACACACACACACACACACACACAAACACACACAAATGCATTGGATTTAAAGAAAATCAAGACTGTTCCTGTTTACGACAAAGTGTAAGATTTTTCTTCAGAAGATTGCATATCTGATGAGGTGTCAACTCAAGGTTGCTATTTTTATGCTGTGAAGGTTTAAGTTCTGCTGCTGCCCATGGAAAATATGTGAGTTAGTGTTGTTTTATTGTACTTGTTAAGAATTAATGTTAAAACAAAGGGCCTTATTGAAGTGTTTTAATATCTAGATTAAGAAATTGAATCAAACTCTACTGTAATTCTAGGTTGGCAACTTAACAATAAGATAAAAAATGAAAGAAAACCCTACGTATAAACTTCAGAGATATTATACCACGGCTGTAAATTCTTTATCTCTGACTTCAATATGCTCCAGCAAAGCACTCTATCTATACAGCTCTGCTGCTGTGTTTTCAGTATGTATGGTTCATTCATTCATTCATCAAACATTGATTGCTTAACTCTCAGGTGCCAAGCTTTTGGAGCACTAGTAACTGTGGGCACACAGATGCATGAGACATGATGTCTGTCTTCAAGAAACTCACAGTTCAGTTGGAGAGACGGTCATGTAAACAAATCATTATAATAGAGTGAGACGTGCTAACAAATGCTTGTACAATGGAGCTGTGATGATAGATAAGGTATATTTGCTTGGGGATTCAAGAAGGCCTTTAACAGAAAGTAGCATGTGAGCAATATTTTGAAGAAAGAATTGGAGTTTCCAAGGCAGATTCAGTAAAAATCAATGAAAGAAAATGATAAATACTTATGTGAACTAAGTGACTAAGATTCAGGTGCTCTTCATAAATAATACCCAGCTGGAAAGACATTAGTGGAGTAGAGAACAGATGATGTGAAGGCAGACGACCTGGCTATAAATGCAAGACAGTGAAGTGACCCTGGAAAATTTATGCAGCCCAATTTTCAATCTCTAAAGTGTAGATTTAAAAAATGGATTAAGAGAGTTATTAAGAAAAGCATATAAATCTGTTCTATATGTTCTAAAGCACCTTACAAATGTTATTTACCTAATTATACCTTTTTTTTGTCCAGTGAGTATAGAAGTAGAGATCACTTAATTACAAAAATATGCTACTTAAAAACGTCAAGGCCAAGAGGCAAACTTCACATTTCTCTTTAAGATAAATAATATTTCAGTAAAATCTGAAGAGCTTACAGTAAGATTTCTTCATATTACATTATTGTCATTAATGCCTATGAAGCTAACTAATTCTTGAACAAGAGCATCCATGATAAAGCATGGACCATATTTAAGAGACATCATTTACAACCAAATAGCACCTGAACAAACCAGGTCAGATTCCAAGCTTTTCAGATACGTAAGGTGATGAGCTTCTCTGTGATTAAAGCTAATTTGGGTCAAGTTTTCTGTCACTTGCAATGTAATTAACAATCAATATTAACAATTTATGCCCTATACCTGTTACTAGCAAGAAAAAAAAGCGTAGTTTATTTCTTGCTTGTTGCTTTCCTAGCTATCCTTCCTGGTCTGAATTTCTCTTGCATATCTATTCTTGGCTCCTCCTAACTTCAGTCTATACAATCTTCATCTCTAAAGTAAGTCACATGCTGTCAGAGACTTACTTATAAGGGATGGGTTACGCTTATCCATAACTAAATTATCTCTCATGTGACCTGATGCTCAGTTATACTATTCTCATCTTAGTTTACCTACCTATAAGCTCCTTTCAACTGGCAAAATAAAAATACACTTTCAAATCATACCCACAGCATACTTTCCTGTTTCTGGTTTACAGTTCAATTATACCATATCATCATAGCTGTCTTTTTCCTCACTTGTACTTTTACTCTCCAAGGGTATTTTGTTTTTTTTACATTGTGGAGCCCTCTTAGGACAGCATTCCGATATTATATTCTTACTGGATCCTTTGGAAGAAGTGCTTCCACTGCACTGGGTTAAGTGCATTTCCTTTGTTGAGTGGCAACAGCAACCTCACTTAAGGAATTAAGCTTTTCTTTTCTTCTCTTTCTAAGAGCACCAGCAGGATGCTTTCTTCTGAAAAACTGAGTACCTGGCATATGGAAAAATCAACTATTTGTAGTAAAAGCTTGAGGCTTCTGACGACTTTTGTGGGCATCCCATATAAATTCACTAGGTTGGAATTAACAGGTCTGTCCTTGCATAAATGAACAGAAAGTCTGCAAAGTAATTCTCTGCTAATCAGAGCAGATTAGTCTTGGATTCTACTGACATGGAAAGATTCTAACTGGCCTCCAGCCTAAGGACTAGTAATAATTATATTACCGTGGATTAGAAAATATCAATATTTATATCCCTTTGTAAGATGTAATCTTTATTTAATATCTAAATTTCACCCAATTTTGTAATACTATGATTATTAACATAGTTTTGGACTTGATAAATATACACCTTCTTGTCTGGAGGCTGAGTATAGCCGTAGTTAAGAAATATCTCCCATTAATCTCTCAGTTTTTGAAACTCCTGAGATGTTCTTATCCTATACCTGTCATTTAATAATGTTTAGTAATTAGCAATAGCTTTATTTTATACATTTATTCAAGAACATATTTATTGAGTACCCATTACTGCACGAATCTTGAACTAAATAGTAGAGACATAATTATGTGAAGGGGGAAGATGAGGCCCCTCTCTTTATGGAATTCATGTTCTAACAAATATTTGCACAAAGATTGCTTGAAGTTCAGAAAAGTGCAAAAACTATAATATATCAATTATTGTTAAAATATATAACCAAGGTACAAGTAACCTATGCATGTGGACCTTTAAAAATGATAATTGGAACACTTTAAATATCTTGCAATTTTATTTGTTAATTATACCTCAATAAACCTGGGAGGGGAGTGGAGTTCATCTGAATGCTTTTTAATGAGAGAATAAGTGGTGTTTCCCATCACATCAGGCATGATGGGATAGTTTTAATCAGGCAAGCAGTAAGAAACTCAAAGCATCAGAGTAATTCAGGAAAGGAGAATGCCTAGAAGCAGAAAAAGACAACGTCTTATTTTCCTTTCCTTCAAGGTGCTGTGCAACCCTAATATTTAGAAAACCTGGAAGAAAATGCAAAATAAACATGTAATTGTAGTGTCACTTCTTCTTTGAAATATCCTTCTAAAATGTAAACTGACTGTTGAAATGTAAAACATGGACGAGAATTAAAACCCTGAAGTTTTAAAAAAAATTAAAGTAAAAAAAATTAAAGTGCTAATTAAAAAACTCACCACACAAATTAAATCAAATAGATTTCCTATCAGATGAGAACTTACCACTTTTCTATGTCTCTTAAGTTAATTCTGAGTACAGAAATAAATACTAGCCTCAAGGAAGGAAATGATCAAAATGAATGAAGTATACGTAAAGACATCTGACATATTTGCCTTTGCAATTATGAGAGACATCCAATTAAATAAGGCCATTTAGAACTTGATAAAGCATCATTGGTTTCAAAATGTGGAAATGATGAGCTCATAAAAGAAGCTCTGAAATCAATCAGCCATCCAATTAATCAATAAATTAACTGAGCAGTCTCTTTCTTCACCCTTACCGTATTTCTCTTTCAATACAGATGGGTGTATTTTGAAGAGTAATTTTTGAAGAGAGAAATGACAATTGTTTGACTTCTATGGAGTAATAGTAATTAGATAATCAGGGAAAGGCAGAGATAGTGGTTCCTATTACAGTGAGCATTTGTCCAAAAGATGCAGCTGTATATGTCCCACTGTCTGTAATCTTGGAATTAAAAAAAATGTACACACTGCTATATTTAAAATAGATAACCAATAAAGACCTACTGTATAGCACAGGGAACTCTGCTCAATACTCTGTAATAACCTAAATGGGAAAAGAATTTGAAACAGAATAGATACAGGTATATGTATAACGGAATCACTTTGCTGTACACCTGAAACTAACACAACTATAATATAAAACAAAAATTTTAAAAATATAAATGATGACCAAGTTCAAGAGTACTGGTTTGCACTTTGAAGTTTATAAACTGGCAATCATGTTATAGGATAGTGTACAAATGCAGGAGGAGGGGTTTGTTTTTGAATATTTGCCCTCAACAATGACAGAGGAGAAATCCACATAAAGTTACTCATTAGTTTAATCTTCAAGAACATTTCAAGTCCATCTTATCTGTTTTTTAAAACTGCTGTTATGAAGTATTTGTATATCCAGAGGAAGAATAAAGTTTCAAATATTTGAAAATTAAGCCTATTTTTTAAAAAACTGTACTTTTGTTAACTTGAAATTACTAAAGTTTAACTACCCACATACTGTCAAAATCAAACATAAATAAGCACTATTGTGTACAGAAAGTTATAGTAGCAACTGTGGTCCTTTCATTTTCTTTTATCCCTTTATATCAATTATGAAATAATTCCTGTCTGTGCTTATAAATTCTTTTGCTGGATTTATAACACATAAATTTACAACTATTTCTGTGCAAAGTTAAAAATCATGTTAGAATTTTTCCCATCATATAACATTTGAAAAGGAAATATTTTAATATGATGGATGTAAGTACCATTTAAACAAAAACAATTTATTTAAAATAATTTAACTTGTTATACTTTGGAATATTTAATTCAAAAGCATTTGCCTCTTTGAATAATTAAATGTGTCACTTTAGAACAGAATTTCCACAAAACTATATATGTGTGTGTGTGTGTGTGTGTGTGTGTGTGTGTGAAATGTCTTCAAAACTTGAGGATCTTTTAAGTCTTTGCCTAAGTAATTAAAAGTATTATATATACTTTCAAAAAATTAATTAAACATTTTGTACCATTAGAGATCAATTATATGTCACACAAACTATAAGTTAGATTATTTGAGTCATGGCAAGTGCAATGGAGAAGTTTTGAAATATGTAATATTAATGAAATTAGCTTAATATTATCTATATATCTCTATAGATATCATGTTATCTTCATAACAACCCAAGGAGGAGAAGTCATTAGACCATATTCACATTCACTAAATAGTGGAGCTGCTATTTAAACTCAAGAAGTCTGATTCCAGTGTCAAGCATGGTGTGTGTATACATATTATGGAAAGTAGAGTCATTTATAAGCCGTATCTTAATAAAAAGTGGAAAGGCTTGATGTTAAATAGAGGTGTTCCAAAGTGCTAATAAGCAGACCTAGACTGGACTATTATCTCAGCTAAGCCTCACATTTCATAGCCAAAACTTTACCTACACATATCAGCTGCACAAATAACAAGCACAAAGGAGGTCCTCAAAAACTTTTTGGTTAATCGATAGTAAGATTTAAATAGCCTTAGTTATCTTGGTATCTATAAAACGTTACTGATGTAAAACCAGTCAAAAGTTGCTAACTTACTGATATATAAGTTAACCCATTCTATGTAACAAAAGACAGGTGGGGTTGCTATAGACAGCAAGATTGTGTATGATGTAAAGAATGCAACTTTGCATTTCTGATAAAAATAGATCAAAATCACTCTTCAGGTATTGCAAGGGGTCTTATCAGTAAAAGATACAAACTATATAAAACAGGTGACAGTGCCCTCTTGAGGACACTTTTGAAATTTGACACCAGTTACCTATCTAAGAATTCTTCAGGTAAATTGATGTTCTTTTCCATATCCTGGAATTACTGCCTTTTATTTTTACAATTTTAAGAAAATACAATGCAATGAAAGGACTATTCAGGTTGACTCCTCAAACTTTTCCTGAGAAGGTAGCCTTTGTAATATTATCAAATTTAATGCAAGGGTACAGAGCTGGTGTAGGTTAGGTTTCCATAACTATAGGAAAGACATGTTGCAATAATTGAACACATAGAGAGCATTATGGCTTGGTACTGAGGATTTCAACCAAAAATGTTTTACGAACATATATCCATACCAAACTATAGTAAATCCAGAATTGCATTCAACAAAAGATTCTAAATATGCTAAACTTGCATAAACTTACCATTCTGCTTATAATGCCATGACTTCTAACAGAAAGAATATAATAATCAGTCCGAATGTTTTGTGAAACACTTAATTTAGTTCTTAGGTCTAGAACCTTTATGTTCTTAGAAGTGAGAGTGCCCTCTGGCTCTTCATGTTGTCCCCTGGACACACATACACATAGATACACCAACACACCTCCACACACACACACACAAACACACACACAATGTACATTCCTTCCTTAAGTCTAACATCATAGAGGGTTTGCAATCAAAATACAAATACCCATGAAACAACTCTGGAGTAACCTAAAAAAAAAAAAAAAAAAAAAAAGCCAAAAAACAAAGCACCCTAAGTTTTATCAGAAAGACAGGGATTCAGAGAGTCCATTTGGAAATCTTCTTAATCAGAAATTAAGGAAGCAAGAAAACAGTCAAATGCTCTAATGGATTTTCTTTCTTAAAATCACAGTGATTCCTACGTGTCACTGTGTGTTAGAACAAATTCATAACATGCTTGGAAATTCCAAGTCATTCATTTATGGATTAGCTTACTTCCTGAAAACTCTAGCTGGTTATTCAGATTCCTTTTAGGCCATAAATGAGACAAGTAAGAGGTGAAATAAAAACTAAAATAATATGTTTAGGGGTGACTCTCTAAACCTTGGTGGTAGCTGGATATTAACTCTGAGGAAAGGAAGTGAGGGCCAAAAAGCCACTGCATTTTCTCTGCTCATTTGTGTTTCAGCTCTGGAAGAATAACAAATATGTAAAAAAACTAACCTTACAAAAAAAAAAGAAAGAAAAAGAACGCAAGCTACAATGGATTTTATATTTATTTTGCCAAGAAACTAAGCTTACTGAAAATAACCAATTAATTAACTTAGATATTATTTTGTAATTGTTTGTTAAAACACCAAATTATATAACTAAGACCACGAACATATTTTTGTTGTTTCACCCTTAGTAGTTAGTAATTACTCAGTAGTTTACAAGTATAGTAGTAATTTATTATCTTATAGTAAACGATCATTATCTTTGAAAATTCAGATAACATATATAAGGTTCAGAATCTTTGGCCCCTTAGCATGAAGAAACACAGAAGTATCAATCAACAAAATATCAAAACAGTGTCTTGCTCGTCTGTTTTATGTGTTCATACTGCTGACAATTAAATTAAGAAAGAAAATGAGAAGAGAAAAGGAAGCATAATATATTTTTGTCACAGAATCACTATTATTATACAAATATGGGATGCGAAATTAACTATATATTGATGTAAAAAAAGGTACAGTTTTAAAATGTGTCCCAATAGTGCTATACCCTCTGACTTTTTTCTGCACAGCCTTGAACAAAAATTCTGGAATTCACTTTGTTAATGCCGAGAACACTTGGCCTTCTGTACAAACTGCAAATTTCTTACCACCCACCCCCCAAAATGTGGAATCAGTCATATTCCATTAACCCTCTCATTATTTTGTCTCAATGGCAGGCACTACTGTTATTTATTTACTTACTTATCTATTTATTTCTTTATTTAAATTGGCAGAATTGTCTATTAAAAAGAGTGCTGCTTTCAGGCATGAATTCCACTTGAATCTGCCATCTTCTCTCCTTTCTCTTATGATTAGACATCCTTAGAGAACTATAAACTACATCCAACAATCTCCATTTTCTCATCTCCCATTCAATTTTAAGCTCCTTACAGGTTGACCTGTGCCTTTACCTTGCCAGAGTTGTTCCCTTGACGGGTTTACAAGGATCTACTTTATAAACTCAACAGCCTGTGCAGACCTCTTAATCTTCTGAAAATACTGAGACAGGTGAAAACTCCTTGGCCTTCGTGACATGATATTTTTTGATTTTCCTACTCCAAATATTCCTGTTGTGTCAGACCTTAACCTCTACCCACCCCCACACACACCTTAAGCTTAACTGTTCTCCATAATATTTTTCTGTTCCTCTCTGTAATAGTTGTTTCAGAAATGCCATGGCTTTAAAACATCACTTCCATAAAGATGGTTTATGTATTTCTCAATTTATCTTTGTCTTACATTCTAATTCTTTATTCTCCCCCATCTCCCTATTTTCCTGGTCGTCTTCCTATGTTTACTGTATTTTAAGCACCTCAAATATCATGTCAGAAATTAAATACACCAATGCCTCCATAAATCATTCCTCTGTTTTCTGTTCCTTAAATGTTTTAATGGCCCTCAAATCTCCAAGAATGTTTTTGTAAACCTCCCTTTAATTTGTCTTCTCATAAAATTAGCTACCACACTTTGTACATTTTATTTCTTTATTATCTTTCTTATATTAACTTCTGCTGCTGATACCTTGTTTCATACTTTTCATGCCTTTCTAATGGAAATATTGTAATTGCATTCTAAATAGCCTTCCTCTTCCTGCCTTTCCTCACTCTACTTTATTCGGTCTATTGCTGTCGGATTAGTCTTTCTAAAGCTGAAAAATGTACAGTTACCTGCCATGGCATGTAAGTTAAAGTCTGGTCGTCTTGAGCTGACATACAAGACCTCATATAATCTGGCCCAATTTTACTTTTCCAATAGTTTGTGTGCCCTGTGATCATTCAATTGTAATATTAGTTGACACAAGTTTAGTGTTTTGTTCGCCTTTGTTCATCTTTCAAAGCTATTCCTACCTATTGGAATGCCTTTTCTCAATGTTCATATATCCAAATTCTTTTTTTTTCCCTCTGAATACCACTTACTTACTCTCCGAAAGTTTGTTTAATCCTCTGCCATAAGGACAATACAAGAGGGCTTCCCTGGTGGTGCAGAGGTTGAGAATCCGCATGCCAATGCAGGGGACACAGGTTCGAGCCCTGGTCCAGGAAGACCCCACATGCCACGGAGCAACTAAGCCCGTGCACCACAACTACTGAGCCTGCGCTCTAGAGCCCGCGAGCCACACTACTGAAGCCCGTGTGACACAACCACTGAAGCCCGCCCACCACAACTACTGAAGCCCGTGCGCTTACAGCCTGTGCTCTGCAACAAGAGAAGCCACCGCAATGAGAAGCCCGCGCACGACAACCAAGAGTAGCCCCTGCTAGCCACAACTAGAGACAGCCCGCGTGCAGCAACAAAGACCCAATGCAACCTAAAAAAAAAAAAAGAAAGACAATACAAGAAACTCACACTACTTTAAGTCAGACATTTACACTAAGTTCTTTATGTGTATTATTTTGCTGAAGGCAATCTCTTTTTTCCTCTTATCCATCACTGAATATTATCTGTATTTTTCTTATGACAGTTGTTACACTTTACTGAACATCATATTTATTTTTGTGTAGTTTTCTCCCCCAAAAGAGTAAAATCTTTAAGGTCGACATCCATATATGCTCCTTCCCCAGTGCTTGTCACAGTACTTCAAGGAAACTAATCTAGGAGTCAATTTACAGGTCTCAGCTTACATAAAACAACCTACATAAAATATTCATAAACATGATACACATATAAATATATATGCACACTCAAACATACATATATATGATGGTTTTAATGAATTACTACAATACTATTCATCAACAAAAATCAAATATTCTTCATGCCATCATAATTAACAATCGTCAACACAACATACAAAGATCAAAAAGATTAGAAACTTCCTTGGGAAGTGAGTCTTTGTGACGAGAATATCTGACTCATTGCTGTTACTTAAATAATTTGATTACAAGGGAAAGCACTGCTAGGCTTTGATATTTTCTGTTTTTACCTAAAAAAACAGGGAGAAAGAAACTGACAATCACTCAAACAAACATATGAATAGAAATCAAGCCTGAAACACTTGCACATATTCAAACATTATGAATGACTGAGTGCTCTGCATTTCCCCATCACTGAGAGAGGCTGCAGACTCAGCTGATAGAAACCTTAGTGACCTAACTCACTGAGCACGCTGTCAGTCAGGAACACTGGTATCTAGTCGCAGAGGGAGTGCCGCCTGGATTCACATGATTACCTTTTTGATTAACTTTCCTACTCCCATTGCTATCACTTGTCCCCTGTTGCACACAACTCTCTTGAAAGAAAAGATACTCAGTTCCATGAACAGAAAGCTTATTAAAAATTTGTGGTTTATTTTATGCCCCTTAGATAGCATTTATTTATTCCTTGAAATATTAAAGTGTGCTTTTTAAAGCAAAATTACCTTTTGAAAAATAACTCATATCACTCAGTGGCATTTCTACATCTTCTTCAACAGGAAGAAGCATATTGATTGGGCTAAAAAGCCACATAAGCAAATTGGAACAGCTTGTTTGAGGAGGAAATTACTCTGCCCTACAAGAAAATGTGAGTAACTAGCAAAGCAATGCCAACTGAAGCGTTGCTCTGCTTGGGGGCAATTCCTGTCTTTGTAGGACTGCTCAATGCCAGGGCCTACTGGACTTTAACTGGCATGCTCTGCTGTGCTCCTTCAGGGATTTTCCTAGAACTGTATGCCTTCTGTCACGCAAGAGTCCATAATTTGATTTTCACTTGCGAAGTTGGAAATTACAGCCATGATAATTAGTAGTGACCAGATTTCAACATGTTAAAGAAGGAGGTTGCTCTTTAAAATGTACTGAGTGGAAAAAAGTAAGGTGAAGAATAATAAAGTGTCAGAATCTGAATATTAACTCAATGCTCTGCTAAACAATTTCTATTACTCATAAAGCATCCCTGGAAGAATAACCAAGCAAACAATTCTAATGGTAGGTAGAAAGTACCATAGACCAGGTAATTCCCTTGTGAAGAAACATATTTCAAAAGAAAATGTATATTGCACTATTTTTCTTTTCTTACTTAGTTGTAGAATTTCATCTTAAGTGTCCTATAAATGCATAAGCAAACAAAAAACAAAATCCCTAAAGAGTTATTGTTCCAAATTTGTTTAGCATTATAGAACTTTTAAAGTTTAGTAATGAATATTACAATACAAGCCTTGACAAATGGAAGTCAGTACTGTCAAAAATCATTTGAACATGTCCTTTCTCAGAAAGTTGAGAAAATTTTTCAACTTCTCTCCCCATGTGCTTTTCCAGTTCAGGTATTTTCTCATCACACATGTCAGTTGACTGGAGACTCAGGGGAAAACACTTCATTACCAAGTGGCATATAATTTAGTTTTTCTTAATTTGACTTTTAATTTCCAAACCAAAAAAGTAAACAAGAGGCTATTTATCTGGGCAACTTGAGTCTTCAGTGACAGTAAAGAATGTCATCATCTTTAGCTCAAATGATCTAGATTATGAGAACATTACTAAATTTTGAGGATGGTTGAGAATACAATGGGTAAAACCTACCTAATGAATTGACCAAACACTAAATATTTGCTTCATCTTGGTTTGGCCAACCTAACCTAAACTCAAGAAATGTTTCCAGTTTCTGATTAATGGTAGATATGTTCTATACACTCAAGTGAAATCCTCTATCATTTAATTTCAACAAATTCAATATACTACAGTAATGTGAACTAAAGTGACTTAAATCACTATATGTGTACAAACTTTAAGTGAATATAATTTTATAGCAGCAAACCCATTAAAAAGTATTATTGCCTCTTATGAATGTCATACACAATTTGTTGAGCAAAAAATGACGAGACACAAAAGTTCACATCAGTATGCTTCTATTTACATGAAGTTCTAGAACAGGTACAACAAAGAGACAGTAATAAAAAAATCACAACAATAATTGCTAAGGTGGGTCAGGAAGCTGTGGGGAGGTATAGAGGGGAGATTGCAAAGAGGCACAAGGGAATTTCTGGAGATGATGGAAATATTTTATATATTGATGGGGTGGTGGTTTTATCCATGTATATATTTGTCAAAACTCACTGAAACATACATTGAAAACATCTGTGCATTTCATTGTATGTTAATTATTCAAATTATATCTCAATAAAGCTAACTTATTTAAAAGACAAACATTTGGACCTGGCCATTTGCTCTTCTGATACAGAAGGTAACACCAGATAATCCTAGAACCCCTTTCAGAATCTCTGCTTATATCTAAGACCCTGATTTTTGAACTGAGGGCAAACTCTAGGTTAGGGGAGCATGAACTTAGTCTGCAACCCTTAGCAGTTCTGTCTGTTGTCTTGACATTAATGAAATCTACCTATCCTGCTTTGAGGATATAATCATCAAGCTGATTCTAATTAATTCTCTTTGCTTACAAGGAACTGTGGCTGAATTTTTTTCAATTATGAAGTGTGCTTACACACACACACCTCAACAAAACATTTGGACAAAATAAGCCTTTCAATTGCTCTTCTAACAAAGTTATGATGTATAGAATCAAAGAATACTTTTATGTTATTCCAGAGATGAGAATAAAGGGCAGGAAGCAGAGAACATTAGGAGGAAGATTTGGGTCTGTAAAAAAGAGACAACAAAACCATAAACTGTAGACAACAGACCCTCCTACTTCAAAGCATGTCCCTTTTTCTTGAGGGGGAAAAGGCTTCAACTGGCTTTCAGCCTTAGGGGCTCTAATTTTCACATCTGATGGTGGAGGGAGTTGTAATGAACATTCCAATATCCTCACACTTTCACAAAAGTACAGTGAACTCTAAAATACTACAGATAAATGCCAAATTGAAACTATGATTTTGGTGTTTCAAACCACACTAACTGAGTAAAGAAGCTAGGATCTTTGATATTTAGGGTCAGTGATCCACATGGAAATGGTTTCAACTGCTTTGGGGTAATACGAATAATGACAGTTCATATTTGTTTTGCACTTATGGGCAGGTGCTGTTCTAAGTACATTGTGTGTATCATCTATTTTCTCTTTGCAAACACTCTATGTAGTAAGTCAGTATGATCATTCCTATATTACAAAGAATATTTAACTCTGAGAAATTAAGTAGCTTTCTCAGGTTTAACACAGATTTGTAGTGGGACTTGGATTTTTTTTTAGAAGTATTTTATTTATTTATTCATTTTTACTTGAGGTATAATTAATATTGGAGAAGTATTTTTGTTGTTGTTTATAGCACTTTATTTTCAGGTATAAACATGTTTTTGTTTTTTAAAAACTCCCTTCAAAACATGTTCAGAAACAAGTTTTACATTAAACAAAGTTTATGCCATGTCTTAAGAAAAATATGCTTATAATTTGACAAAATGGGGTGAAAACACTGTCAAAAATCTCATTCTGGGGGCTAAAGGGGTAAGACACATCTACAAATTTTTTTTTTAATGTTACAAAAGAACTTATTTATAAAACAGAAATAGACCCACAGACATAGAAAACAAAATTATGGTTACCAAAGGGGAAAGGAGGGAGATAAATTAGGATGGTGCTTGGATTTTAAAATACATATACCATAGAATATTGCATAAGTGCATGCGTAGGATCATTGTTAGTTACAGCAAAGAACTGGAAATAATTCCAATGTCTATCAATAGAAGAACTGATAAATAAACTCTCACATAGGTCTGCAATAATATGCTATGTAAAACTGAAAATCAGTGAACCACAACACCCACATCAACATGGATTAATATTACAAACTAAACTTCTGGTGCCTAAATCACAGAAGAATATACAAAGTATGGAAACATTTACACACAACTCATAAATGGAAAACATAAATCAATATGTCTCAGGGGGATACATACCTATTTGTTAACATTATAATGAAAAATAAATATCAATAAACCCTATTTCTTTTCTATATTATAATTTCTTATTCTATCTCAAATAGTCCTCCAGCTAGTTTTGTGTTTATTTCGTTTATAGTTAAGCTTTTCACCACTAAGGAAAAAATCATATTTGTTGGTTTAGTCTCCTACTTGATGATTCTAATAGCATATTTCAGTAAAGGTTTAGGTTTATAATGATTAATGTAAGTAATAATTATAGTAATGTTTTAATGTAAACTATCAGAAGCCAAGTGTACAGAACAATGCTTAAAAAGACTTGTGCCAAGTTCCATTGCTACTGATAAATGTCATTCAAAGGCCTGATCTAGACTGAGTTACTAGATATCAATTTACTCTAAATTTTTCCCCTAGCTCAAGTGGCTTGGCTAAACCCTTGAGAACACTCCTCTTTTCTTATCTTGTAATTTATTCTCTACAACAAGATCTCTGCTTTGACCATACTTCTAGAATTGCAGGTCAGGCTTGCTCTCAGAAATCTTGGCCTGGGCCCCAACCATCTGCTGCCAGACATTATTGAATCCATTTACTTGCCTGCCTAAATTCTGAAAATTGCTTGTTTCCATCGTCCTTTGTCAATGAACTCTGATAATCAGCCATGAAACACACGTTGCCTGTCATCTACCTGTTGTCTGATTGAGCCACTGTCTCCTTTTATCAACATATTTTCATGATATTATAGTCCATCTGGGTTTCTACCATGTAAAGCAAAATCCATACTGCAAATGCTAGCCCCATAGCAGGGAAGTGGTGGGTGAAATGAGAGCTGCTTAAATACTCTCTGGAGTGCACTCTTCAGTCTTCTAGAAAAGAAGGAATAGGTTGAAAAGATGACTGCATTCAGTATGAGAAAGTGAAACATTCACAACTAATGTCCTCTATAGGTATATTTTTCAGAACATTTCTTCAGTTGTTTAGTTGACCAACATTTTGAGACTCTTCAATGTTTTAATCATTGAAAATATAGAAATTAATAACACATGGCCAATCTTCTCAAGGTGCTCACTAATTATTGTATGAGAAAAATAATATAGAACTTGCCTAGAACAGCAATAGAAGTATGAACACAGCACAGTAGGACCAGGGGAACTTCCTTCCAGGAGAGCTTGTGATATCTAAGCTGAATCTTGAATAAAATCAATAATAGCAAAAAAATTAGCAAATAATTACTATTTATTTACTATTTGTCAATAATTGAGTGAAATGATTTCTAAATATTATTTAATTTGCAAGCAATTGCTAGGTTACATTTCATTCCCAACATACAGCTGAAGGAACTGAAATTCAGATTGGTAAAGTCTTCAAGGATGAAGAATAAGGCACTGAATGGGACAGAGATGGGAGTGGCACAATAAAATCAAATTAGATGATTAAGGATTATATAAAGTTAATTCAAAAGGGGGGATGATGCTGACAAGTACAGGTTTCTGGTAACTGACTATACTGCTGAACTGAATGAATAAGCATTTTCAGAGCTCTAATGGAAAACTGATGAATTCATAAAAGTGTTAACAAAAGATCAAGATAAAAAAAAATTAATTACATGGGACTGAGTGAACTGATGAGGATGATTATAATTTTTGTGACTTTCTGTTTGAATAAAAAAAAAAATCCCCACAAGGACTCAGAGGCAAAAAATATACAAATCAATTTTCACTGCAAAGTAAAGGAGCTGTTACAGTGGAGGATTACTGGACTGAACGTCAATATTATGACATAGTATGATTGTGTTTGGTGTTTGGTAATTGCAATCATTGTTGCTTTTGTTGTGGTCATCCATTTACAATGCTTGGTGTCAGTTTATCTCTTATAAAAATAAAATACAGTGTGTATGTGAAAAAACAAACAAACAAAAAACAAAAAAAATAAAACAGTGATTATCTTTGAGTGATAGGATTATAAGTAATTTTCCCCTTTTTCTTATATTTTCAAACTTTTCTATAATAATATATACTGCTTTGATAATGGAAAAATATAAAGTAAGCACTAATTAAGTACACACACATAAAAAAGAGAACATGATCTTAGAATTCTAAAATTTGAATACATTTAATTTTAGATACAAAAAAAGGGGGGGATGATGGAGAGATAAAGGTGGTAATGAAATATGGAATTTTTAAAGTTTTATTAGAGTTACTAGTGCAATAGAGTGCCTTGCATGTAATAGCTTATGAAGAAATATTTTTAATGAGAGAACAAGTATCACTTGGTTTACTCTCTAACTTAATTTTTTCCACAGTTTCACAATGTTGACCTCATATATATGTTAAAATGTTGGTTTAAGAGTCTTTTGGAGATGGAACCTATTATTGCTACACTTCAACAACTATAATTTCTTCTATCTTCACTGAAAAAGACAAAATAATACCGAGCAAAATACTGAGTAAGCAATTATATTAATTAAAATAATAAGAACATACAGCACATATTGATGCAAAAGACATTTATAATACCTTATCAAGTGTCTATCTTAGCATTTCCTAATGTTTTGTTCAAGGAATGAAAAGCATATGAATCCATACAACATTTTTGCTGACAGTGAAAAATCAAAGGTGAAAGTCCACTTACAGTTCTTGTGAACATTGAATGATGTATGCCAAGGAAACATTTATCACTATCATAAACATTTTACTAAATGTGCCAAAAATTATATACAAACATCTTAAGATCATTTGAATGCCAAGAAAACCCTTCCACATTCTCAAGAAACTTTAAAGAAAGCACATTTTAACATAATAAACTGCTTCCCATTTTCCTCTATTAAATGATTATCTGAAGTCAGATACTCGTCACTTAGTTAAAGCTTAATTACATGGTGGCATCACCATTTGGGGAATTATATTCTAATGCCATGCTCACGTAAAAGTAATTTACATACCACCTGCTCTTTGGTTCAGTGGATGACATCAGCCACTGCAAATGCAGAGAGGGAACATGTTAGTAAGAAACATAGATATTCTCTGAGGTCATATTGAATTGATACTACAGAATAAGCTAGGACAAGTGCCTCCCTTACTGGAAGGGATCACATTGCCATGTTTTCTGCCACAAGAGACACAGATTCCTAAAGAACCTCATCTGTCACTCAGTGAAAAGTGACCTGAATTCTCATTTTTTTCTCCAAAAATCCAGTTTGAGATATCAGAAAAGCTGTTGATTGTCTATGCCCCAGTCTCCCTGACTCAGAGTTGAGGATACAATCTTCCACATGGCAAGTTGTAATTAATTAAGGTGTAAGCATTTTCCAACCTGTAGATGAAGGTAACAGGTGCAAATTACCCTTTGAAAGAGTGATTCATGTCACCAAGACTAACTGTTGACTAGGGAGGCTTAAATCAATCGTATTTGAAGTTCTATTATTTTTAAAATGCTGACAGAGAATCTACACTTACATACATCATTGCACAGATAAGACATGCTCCCTGCCCTCTGGATTTGCCATTTCAGTGAAACAGATGGCAAGATTATAGAATGAATGTGGAAGCAGTGGGCAGGGAAATGACGATAGATTTTTACAACTCTAAAAATGTCCTGAAATGGAATTACCAGTAGGTAGATCACACTTAGATGATGGCAATTTCTAAATTCAGATGTTTATACAAATTTTTTTTATATACAAATTTTTGAAAAGGCACTGAGCAGCTAGGCTTCAGTTGTTCTCATTCTAAAAATGCATTTGAAAGATAGGCATCATCGTTCATGCTAATATTTACAATGAAACGTGAAAATCAAATACCTAAATATTTTAATGTACATGTTGTTGGTTACATCATAATGATTGTTAAAATGTATTACTAATAATGAATAATTAGTTTCTTTTTTAATTAAATAAGAGGATGCAATTTTCTGTGAAGAGAAGTATATAATGTAGTGCTTCTGAAGTCCAGGTCCAGTTTGATGTGACATAGGGGAAGAGATAGGAGAAAGGGAAGGTGATAGAGCATCATGGTAAATGAAAAACTGATGAAAAAGAAAGAAGTTTTTCCTTAAACTGTGAAGATGCCATTTACCAAAAAGGAAAGAACTTTCAAGAAGCTTCTAGGGGGGAGATTTGATAACCCAACGGAAATGGTAGAACAGACTTAAAAGTCTGAGTTTGAAGAGGGAGAAATTGATCAGGATGAGGGCAATTAGGGCAAGATAGGGTTGAGTTGGACTTTTGCTTAATAGAATAAGTCAAGAAAGGTGTCAACATAAAATATTGTAAAAAGCAATGGAAAAGCTAACAACTCAAGGTTGAATATGAAAGAAGAGGTGTGAGCTTTAGGAAGCAGAGGAAGTGGGAACACAGGATTGGACGGAAAGCTTGTAAAACTGGGTGAAAATTATTTCCTGCATTTATTAAATTGCCTATGTAAGTAAGCAACTATGTCTAAATCAAAAGAATTGTAGAAAATTTATTTTAATATCTCAAATTGAGTTTCTGAAGCCAATGTAGATTCCAGTTCTATAATATGATGAAATTGCTTCTAGAGGCAAATTGTACAGTAAAAATAAACCTCTCTGATGCTTCTTCTCACCCCATATCCATTTTTGCTAATTTCTTTTTTTTTTAAATAAAACATGCTGAAACACCACTTTTATCCTATGAGTAAGGGATTCCTATTCTTAGTACTTTTTT
Organism: Neophocaena asiaeorientalis asiaeorientalis; assembly: GCF_003031525.2. NCBI lineage: Eukaryota > Metazoa > Chordata > Mammalia > Artiodactyla > Phocoenidae > Neophocaena > Neophocaena asiaeorientalis. The sequence continues at coordinate 713,159 of NW_020175529.1, forward strand.
TCCTCAGCAACGTTGGAAAAGACATAATTTCAAACAATATTTTCTAGATCTCTTAGGTTGCTGCACATAATCTGATAGGTTAAGTGGTGCATGTTGGTGTAAATTACCATCTGCGAGGCCCACTGCTGAGACTCATAGAAACACATTTCTATTGGCTTTACACAGTATTAAAAAAATAAAGAGTGGACTAACGAAACTTAAATGTCATTCTTATTTTGCATTTTATGTTTACACTTTGTATTTTGGGGAAACTGTCTTCTGAAAAAAAACATATAATATTACTTTAAAATGACTCATTCTATAAACATATTCTGAATGCCTGCCAACACATTGGGCATTGAGTTAACCTCTCTACCTATTCCAAAGTAACCTTCAATGGAAGACAAAAGAGGAATTACAAAAGAAAGTAATAAACACTATTATGAAAATAAATACCAAGAAAAACTCTGACACAGTCTTGAAGATAGGAAACAGCCATTACATAAAATCTATTTGTGATTTATTACTGTCCATTAAATAGATTCTAAGGTAAAACATCATTTTATGGCAAAATTCAGATCTTTCAACCTCATGAAAAGTGGATCATTTTAACATTTGAATTTTAGTTTTAAAATAATTTATTTTGCATTTACATTATGTGTAAAGATCAGATGTTCAAATTTATATGTATTATTTCCTAAACCAAATCATATTTGTGTGTTGATAAAAGTTATCTTGGTTTTTGAAAGGGAATACGGGTCATACGAGAATTCTTTAGATATATGATGTTACATATAATATACACATACATAATTCTATAATTAGAGGCTAAACATTTTAAGAAGGGTGTATCATCTGATAAAAAATGTCTCTGACCTTAAGAGGTTGTTTATCATAACTTGACACATACAGGTAAATATAAACAAATAATTTTACTGAAGCAGATACAGTAAAGCTTTTTAAAAAGTTAATTGAAAATGAAATAAGCAACTATACATTTTATCTTGATTCTTTCTAAGGTTGAGCAACAAAACTAGTTAGCCCTGCACAGGTATTACACACTACTTATATACAATTAAAATAATCATGAAAATGCCATGAAAATAATTAAATATATAATGGATGAAAGTCATGCCAGAATCATGAAAGACTTAAGTAAGAATTCTAGCACTTATCTGAGGAAACAATCTCTTATTCTTTGTAAATAAGTTTGGAGAAAACTGGAACATAATAAGAACATTTTTCCAAGGAGTTATTTGACTGTTTCCAAATGCTCTGTTAATTTCTTACACTAAGAAGGGGAGAAATATTTGAAAAGAAAGACGCCTATTGAATATTTGAAATAATATTGTTTAAATAACGAAATATATTTTCTACATTCTATTAATATTATGTCAGATGTGAAATATTTTTATTAGGTGGTATCAGGAAGGTGAATTAAGAAATTGAAATGCTTTAAATCGGCATTGAAATTTGTCGTAAACTCTCTCCAGCCTTCACTTGTTTTATACTCCTTCATACATACTATGTCTATACCTCAGACAATTGAGACCATTTAGGATTTACCAAAGGTCTCAAGACTTGCTTTTGTGAGTATTCTTCCATCTACCAGGAATGATCTTTATTCCAGGGTTTCTCAACCTGGGCACTGTTGACAATTTGGGCTGGATTATTCTTGTGGCGGACTGTCTTTTATTTTTTCCCTCCTTATTCCAATAAACATTTCTATTTTCACAGTTGTACTGATGATAGATTTCTTTTGTACTCATTTTTAAACTTACTTCAGTTGTATTTTTAGCTTGAAACCTACAAAACTATAAAGTGTTATTTGCAAAATATGAACTATATATATACCTTTTCTTAGAGGTAAAAACACATAAAGAATATGTAGGAAAAGCGGGGCCACATCTGGGGATTACATAACAATTTAGCTCTGTGGCAGCCACTATAATATCTGGGAAAGCAGAGAAAGCAAAAAGATGAGAAAATGACCCGCCAAAAAGTAACTGAATTTCCATCTTCCCATCACTTTCTATGGATTGAGGCCAGTCCTCAGATTCTTGTTAGTAGACTACACTCATCCCACTTGGCTGAACAGGGATGAGCTGCGACCAGTGGTTATAGGAACACATGCAGGTAGGTATAATTAGAGTTCTGACACAAGGCCTGAATGAATTCAACATTACACACCAGTGTATTTGTATATGCATAGAATTTATTAATTAAAACATACAAAAAACCAACTTATTTAAAATAAAATAATACAAGTAGTAGATTCTCCACGTTCTACATCCTAAAATTGCTGCAATTTGTCCATCTCCTCTTGGTTCTCTAGATTCATCTAAGAACAGTGCTAACTCTTCAGAAATGCTGGGTGTCTTAGAATTATATTCATTTAGACAAGGAAGCAGAAACCATCTTTTCACCCCCAAGCTCATGACCTTTGGATTGGTCATGTCTACCCTCTTAACTCTTTCAGATTACTTAACTCTTTATCCCTAGTTTTTGGACTTATGAACAGCTTTTTCTCTGTCATTGTCCCCTGGCAAAGTTTATTCTTCTCTGAGAATTCTAATTCAAAAGATATGGCTTCTGTCTTTCTTATTTATGCTTACGTCAGGGTTACATCTTCTCCCTACAAAAACATCTTTAGAGAACGACCTCTATTTATCAAAAATATTGTATTCATCCATCAAAAATAGATGATGAATAAACAGTAAAATGAATATGTTCTTTCCACTACACTCTTCCAGTAGCCTCTTAGCCTACTTCTCTTGTGGATCTTGTAAATTATAGGAGGTTTAGCAGCATCCTTGACCTCTACTCACTAAATGCCAGTTTCATTCCCCAAGTTGTGACAAATAAAAATGTCTCCAGACATTGCCAAATGTCTCCTGGAGGTGGGGGGAAGGGGATGCAAGTTAAAATGGCCTCCTGTTAAAAATCACTCTTTAACCTCTTCATATATACTTGATTAAATCTTAACCATCATTCTCCTCTCAGACGTAGATCAAATATAATCTTTACGTCCTCCTCATGCTACTAATCACTTGTATCATATTCAAACAACCCCATTCTTCTTTATTATAAGTATTTATGGCCAAATCTTATCTATGTCACTATGAAATCTCGTTTAATGCTGGAATCATGCATTTTCTTCCTTGGTGTCTCCAAGAGGGCTTTATCCCAAGACACACCTCTTATTTCCTCAGAAAGTGACAAATATTTGTTATATAACAGTCAATATTACTATCATCACCATATTCTTAGCCTCTACATCACTGTTTGTGCTATATATTTTGAAAATGTAAGCCATGATTAATATTAATCAATCTGAAGTATGATACAGGCAAGTTCTACTCCCTTTTATTGTTTAAAATTTGAGAGTTAGTCTTTGCTGTTGAATTCAGTAGTGGTCTTTTCGTCTTTTCTCTCTGCAGATAAAGTTCATTTCTAAACAAATTAGCTTTTCAATTACTGCTGCTATGCCATAAGTAATTAGAACTCACTGAAACTTTCACAGTCATTTTTTTTCCATTGTTCTTTTCTAGGCACCAACAACTTAAAATAAGATAAAATTATGCCGATTATGATTTTTTAAAAAATATATGAATAAAAAATGTAACTTGGCTCTCAGCCTGAAGACAAATAATTCGAATAACAAACTTCAACTGTTTTTTTCTTTCCGTCTTTCTCTCTTTTTTCTTTCCAAGTCTGTGGTTAAGCCTTGTTAGTGTTTGGATAGGATTCTTTTTTTTTTTTTTTTTTTTTTTTTTTTTGCGGTACACGGGCCTCTCACTGCTGTGGCCTCTCCCGTTGCGGAGCACAGGCTCCGGACGCACAGGCTCAGCGGCCATGGCTCACGGGCCCAGCCGCTCCACAGCATGTGGGATCTTCCCGGACCGGGGCACAAACCCGTGTCCCCTGCATCGGCAGGCGGACTCTCAACCACTGCGCCACCAGGGAAGCTGGATAGGATTCTTAAATACAAAACTTTGTGTTATTATAGATAGTAGAGCAAATAATTATGTCTTGCTCTATTATTTGTGAGAAAGCATAACATCCTAGAACTAGATTGCCAATTAAGGCCTAAAAGGGAAGATAACAGAATGAATGAAATTTTTTGAGTCAAATGGAAAATCAATGGTCAGGCAAGTCTGAAAAAAATGAGGTGGGTTGGTAGAGTGATGCTTTTAGCCCTTTCCCTCTTGAAATTGACACAAGTGAAGGATGAGTGCTCCTGGGTTCTCTAGCTCCAGGGTGAGGCCCTAAGTAAGGCAAAGTAATTTGAGGATACAATTAAGGATGGCTGAGATGATGACAAGGCTGGGACCTACAGGACACTCAAATAAAACCAACGATCTTGAACACCCCATCACACATACACACGCACTACCCAGACTTAGCTTATTCTCTCAATCATAGTCAGAGGTACTGAATTCACAGTTGGCAGCTCAGCATTGGGTTCTTCAGGGAGCTGATTCATTCATGATTAGAAAATTGGACATTTTTTCAAGACTTAGCCCCCAGTGTAATGAGTTTTCTCTTTGTTTTGTTTTATTTTAAAACTACTTTTGCATTAGTCTTTGTTTCTCTTCTTTTATGCTCATTAACTACCTAGCCACCAAGGTCTGTCTCTACTAATATATGACCCTTAGGGATCAAGTTCTTATGCTTTAACCCCAGCCTAGAGCTTAGGGCCCTGGTATTTGGTATCAGACCTTCATTATAAGCCTATCCGCCTGCCTGGGGTTTCCAGATATTGCCCAGGATCCCCATCCCAGCATTCTACTCACTTGTTAGATTTCTGAACCATGTCATCTGGGATATAATATGAATTAAGAGTGGTAGATCTAAGTTGCAAACCCAAATATGTCTGAATTTGAAGTTCTCTATTAATTTCCTTTCTAGAGCCAGGAGCCCAGGCTTGCTAGTGCTACACCCAGGTACTGCTATGTTTCCCTGATAGTGTTGGAGTATCATCCCCTTAAGGCCCTCAGCAATGCCTGCAGATATCATGTCTTCATGCTCTGCTTGGGATCCACCCCAAAGAATTTGCTCTAGATTCCACTGACTCCCATCTGGAGAGACCTACCCTAGACGTCTGGATATCTAGGACATTTCTGACGCTGTTTTCATATTTGAGACACACAGTCTTTAGAAGAAGACCACCATTTTTACTTTACGATTAGTTAGTAGTGCACTAACTAAAATAGGCAAAATATTTCTACACAAAAAAATAGACTTACATGCTTTTAACTTGGGTAAATTTGCTGGTGATGCATTAATATGCTCTAGTAGTTTTTTGGGTTTTTTTTCTGGTCACATAAACACACCAATGATTACAGCAAAATGAATTAACAAGGCCTTCAAAATCAAAGATATATTTAGTATTTGCTGCCTTTCAGGGGGTAGAAGATAAAATTTTGTAATCATCAATGAAAATTACTGCCACCTGTACCTAATTACAACATTTCTACAGCCTTGCTTTATTAGCTGTTCTGGGTATAGTCAACTATCAAAATAAATCAAAGCCACACAGCCACTTTGGGGTTGCTTCTGACCACTGGGGTAAGTTATGTTCTGTGACATAAGGATTTTTTTTCTATTTTTTCCGTACATATTACACTTCCCAAATCTTCAGATTATTCTACAATGAGTGTTTAGTTTCTTTTTGAAAGATTAACACATTTCTCAATGTTTCTCATCTCATATGTTACCCATTATGAAAAACTGTAGTTTAAGTAAGGCTATAATTAAAACATCTAGTTAAATAAGTCTAATATTAATCCTGAATTTTGGATGTTTTTGTTTTTGTTTTTTTTGCGGTACACGGGCCTCTCACTGTTGTGGCCACACAGGCTCCGGACGCGCAGGCTCAGCGGCCATGGCTCACGGGCCCAGCCATTCCGCGGCACGTGGGATCTTCCCGGACCGGGGCATGAACCCGCATCCCCTGCATCGGCAGGTGGACTCTCAACCACTGCGCCACCAGGGAAGCCCAATTTTGGAAAATTTTAAAGTGAAATATTATTCCCTTCTGTTTTAAAGGAGATTTTCACATTTAAATAATCAAATTTGAGTGCAGTGTACTGCATGAACATCGAAACAAGAAACAAACAGGGATTTTAAAGACAATACTTAAACCCTTTCATTCTAACAATATCCCTATGTTTATATCACTACAAGTCATCTCAACTTTTTAATATATGCTAATGTACTAAAGCCCCGTTGGTGGATATTATATTTAGCTGCTCAAAGTCAGTATCATATAAAATAAATAATTTGACTTGACTCTAGAAAGTAAGAAAACTTTCTAGAGTACTTCTCATATTTTAAAAGGAAAAAAAATAAAACTAAAAGTTATAAAAGGTATTAAATGATCATGGCCATTAATAAGTCATCCATATATAAAAAAGAATTGCTATACCTAAAGTTCAATTGGCTAATTTAATTTCCACAGGAAATACAAGCATTTCTATAATGAAATTGAATCAAGATGATAAAACACCAATAAAAAGTAGCCAGCATTGATACAAAGCATGTTTGCTCACATTGTAAAGGGTTGCAAACTCCAATTTCAAAGGAGTCTACAAACAGAACCATGTTTCCCTTAATAATACATTTTAATAAATATATACTTACATATATATAACTATATATGAATATTGTGCATGTATAAATGGACATATATACACATACAGATACACAAATGTAAATCTAGGGCTTTTTTCCAGAATTTTGAAAAGAATAGTGTAGGATACTATATCAACAATCAAATAACCAAGGTGTTTGATCAAATGCAAAGCAGAATTTCCTTCACAGAAAACATAATGCCTGTTGGTGATAAGTTCCAAGGAAGCTCAGCTGGCAATTTAAAGAGTCCTTGGGGGGATTGATTTAGCTCCTTCATCAAGACTTAGCAGAGAGACACTAAGAGTTGGGGCTGGTAAAGATACATTTATCTTGACAGTCAGCAAAGCTTGGGCTGGGTTTCCTTATGGCAAATCACGAACATTCTGTGGGACTTGGCCAGAGGATTCTAGTGCAATAACTGCATTAGATTAGCTTTGTAAAAAGCTTAGACATACTCGTTAGCTGCTTACTCTAACGTTTATTCAAAATGCCGTCATCAGAAACCCTGGTGAAAAGATTGTCAAACAGATTACTTTGATTAATTAATCGAATTACCAATCAACTAAGCCATTTGGCTCTGTGACATCACGGAATGTATTTAATGTGGTAGACATTCAACATTAGGCCAAGATCTAAGAACACAGGTGTGTGTATCTGTGTGTGTGTTTTACATTTTTCCCCCAAAGGAAAACCGAATAATGCAACATATTTTTCTATGGCAAACATAAAAGGTGTTACAGATATCAGTGATGTGTAGAAACTTTTTAATTCTGTGGGATGCCAAGGTGGCAGAATGTTGTGTCCCAAAGAAAGTAAACGAGGCAGGCAGAATGGCACGTACACTAATACATATTTGCTCACAGACACACACACTTACAGCTTTAAAGGGAATACATAAAAATTATGCTGCAGACAATGTCTTTATACAAATTTATCATAGCATCTGTCAGCTCCATAATATGTTCATAAAACTAGGAACACGTGTCTTCACAGCATGCTCATTTTGGGATGCCCACTGTTGTTATCTCAGCTTCTCTTGCTGCTAGGCTGGCTGTTGTCTTTCAGATCATAGCCTCAGGAATTCATGTTCCTTCACTTCCACATCAAAACACGAAGTTTAAATTTAAATACATCAAAGGTACAACTTGTGGTACAAAAGGAGAGGGAAATAAAACTACTTAGAAAGAGAATTCAAATAACATTTCTAGGATTAGAGGAACTCAGGAAAAATCTCATAGATGACTGGTACAAAGGGATAAAGTCAAAGGGGATTACTGAGTTATTAATACAAATCTAATACTAGCAAGCATTTTGGCTATCCCAAAGTCAACGAAACCTCAATGCTGTTTGGAATTTCAGTAATGGCAGTGGAAGACATGTCACAAAACAGCGCTAGATAAATTACTTTATATGTACTAAGAATGATAATTGTATGAAATTCTAAACATATTTACTTCATAAGTGGTTGCTGAAAAATATTAGTATATTATCTGCTAAACATCATTACTTTTTTGGTCTATATGTCCTGAAAACTTCCAGCATTTCCCACAAAGATTTTAGTAAAGATGTTTTAATATTTATATTTTCAGTGGGTGCCATAAAATACATTCTGTTAAGTTCTACCTTTACAAAGACTGAACTTCCAAAACACATTAATTAAAATTCACTAGACTTAGAATATGTGAAATAATGGAGAAACTAGATCTTGATATATTTGGGAAGGCACAACTTAAAACATATCTGGGGCTCTATATTGTATGACTAGAGATTTTAGAGAAATTTTCTATTAAATAATAGGCAAATGGAAACATTTCTACTTTTCTTCATCTGTTAACTACCTCTGATAATTAAGAAATAAATTATCCACTTCAAAACAAATCTCATAGATTTGCTTGGTACTCAAAGAACAATACAACACTGTGAATCCTAGCTAAGTGGGTTCAAAACATTTCAGCTGAATGACAAGCAAACAAAAATTCTTCCAAATTCTTATACTCTTTGCCAGAGTTGGGATTTCTTCCAACTCTTACTAGAGCTACATTAAGAAACAAGTCACTCTCCTAATGCTGTTTGTACACTAATAGCCATTTCATTTGGCTTTTCATAGCTGAAAATTAAGGACAGATGCTATGCAAGATGTTAAATGCAATGTGTCCTATATGTGAGGCAATTTCTCTGAAAATTCCATGAAATTCATGTTAACCTTTTGCTTTTCTTGGATTTCTCTTGAGAGAAAAATGGCACAGAATAGTGCATTTCAATAAGCTGCCCCCAAAAGAACAAGATATTATCAGCGTCATTAATAGGATTAACATTTTTTAGTAAAATTATTTATTATGTAGCTTGAGTTTAATATTAGTAACTTAAGGGTTTAAAAGAGTCACAGAACACCAAAGTATCTACTAGAATATTTAAAGTAACTATGAAATTAAGTAAAAATACACATTCTTTCTCTAAGTATTATTGCTGTAGTGTATAGTTTTAAGGACTAAATGCTTTGAGGGAAGTGAAAAATAAATGTCATAAGATGGAAAGAGTACAGACATTGCACTCAAACAGATTTAAATTCTGGTACTGACTGATATTTATTTATGTCATGATCTTGGATTATAAAATCCTCCTGAGACTCAGATTCTATATTTCTTATAGGAATAACAAGAATAATGATAAGAGGTACCATTTGTGGAAGAGAGCCTAATATGTTTCAGGCACTGAACCAGGTGCTTTGTGTCATCAACTCTACTTTTTTTCAGTAATCCTATTACATAGGTATCATTATCCTAGTTTTTAACAAATGTAGAAACTGAAGCTCAGGGAGAAAAGAAGATGGAAATATAAATATCTACCTTGCAAGGTTTTTTTTTTAAGATTAAAGAAAATTCTGTTTTATTCAGTGACATGTAGAGTGCCCTGGAAAAAAAAGTGCATACTCTTAAAATATTATTTTCCACAGTTCTCCACCCCACTCCACTTTTCTGGAGTATATTTTTCCTGAAACACAGAACTCTCTTCAGTCAAATGGCCATTCACCTACACTGCAGAAATTAGCATTTCAAAGTTTTAATGCTTTTTTTACTGACAAGCATCAATCCATGCTTCCACCCAAATGGACATCAAGGTCTGCAAAGCCTCTGTCTGTGCTTCTCCTAAGCCATGCCTCATTGCATTCCCTGACCTTGATTTCTATCGCATTGTCTGTCCTTCCTGGGTTGAGAACTTTCTCTCTTATATCTCTGAGCATTTTTTTTTATATCCAACTCCTTCTAAATCCTAAATACTATTCCTAGGAGCATTGTTATGGATTCACAAAGTCTTTCTTTGTTATACTGTAATGTAAGGCAGAGAAATCCTGTAGCATGTATTTTATACATGACCATTCTAATGTAATTACAAATAAAAGGAAGGGAGGAAGAAAACAAGGAGAAAATTGACCCTTACGTGAAGGCAGGGGAGCAAGGGATAGGGGAGCAAGCAAATGAGTCATTATGCCAGACCTCCTTTGTGCTTATATTGTTTAAGATTCTTACCTGCACACACACATATTATTTCAGTTACTCCTAACAATAGGCCTGCAAATTAGGAATTCTCCTCAGTTTTACTTAAGAGTTATTTTAGGTTGAGAAAAAGAAATGTCAAATTATACTGCTAATTTGTGATAAAGCTGGAATTTGATCCTGATCTGACTCTAAAACTCCGCCTGTCAATTCTCTTAGAAGAGGGAGGTTTAGATGTCAGGATAAGAATAGGGATAGTGAAGTAGATAATACGTGCAGGAGCCTCATCTGAGTTCCAGGGTCTGTTTTGATAACCTCCAGAGCATTTCAAACAATGGTCAGCTTCCACGCAAATAGCAGCTCTAGCCTGGACAACAGTCAAGTCCGAATGTGGGAGCCAAAGTCTCTACTATTTCCAAACACATCATCCTTGCGAATTCATTCTCTGCTGTTGCACCTTGATCTCACTAGCCAGCCCATCACCTCCTTATATTCAGAAACATCATGCTAACATTTCCTAAGCCTTGTTCCAGTGTCCGTGGAAAATGTTTTCCAGTTTCTGTTTCTCATTTACTTTACCTTACTAACTCAAGCCTCTTGTTCTAAGCAAAGATACTTGACATCGTTTTCCTGATAACTTTATTTCCATTTCCATCACGTCAAACTTACATTTTCTCTTGAATGCTTTTCCTTTATCTTCCTCATCCTTTTCCTTCTTCTTAACTCCTGACCTATTAGCTTCATTTTCCTTATTATCATATCTACTTTGCACTGCAGCTTATGATGCTTATATATTATTTCAGTTGCTACATGTAAGCTTTTTGAAAATCAAGGTGCAAGTTTGATTCAACACTGTATTTCTCTCAAGCCCTAAAGTGATAGCTTACACATAATAGTTTGTAATCAATACTCATCAAAATGGAGATACATCAAGTATTTACAAGTTACATTCCATGGAAAAACTAAGCCCAGGAATGGGGGAGAATTTAAAATTTCCGCTTATCTCTCAAGATGATAAATATGATTTACAGTTTAAATATCTAGATTGAAATCACTTTAAACATCTAGGTGGTCTATCTTTGATCCAAGAATGTGTTTTTATTTAACAAACACATAAGAAACATACAACTATTCAGTCACACATTTACTCTTAATGTATTCTTATACTTCCCCACCATGCTTCAGAAAATGTTTTGCTTCATTACTTAAATAGATTTAATGATACAGTAAGCAAAATTATGTACAATAAAACTAAACGTTAAGAACTTTAGAGCTTATAGTGTGAGTTTTCAAGTTATTACCTACTCTGCCATTAGAAATAATCAGACAGCAACTGTGCAAAATCACAAAATCTCTGCAGTGCCAAGAATGCCTTTATCAGTAAGCCTAGAAGTTGTTTTGCATGTGGAACACATGAGATTTGTAAAAATTATTATTAATACCCAAAGGGCATCTGCATACAATCAGCTGTAAGCATAGTTTGTTGCTACAGAAAATCAAAAAGCTCATTACTATTAACTATTAAGGAGCCTTTTCACTTCATAAAAGGTCATTCAAAGGAAATGTTCTGTATTTCATATCTTTAAATGAAAATAATTCTCCTCTAAACATCAATTAGGCAAAAATGATGTGTAAGCTTTCTAATACAAGGCACATGTATTATTTCAAAACCACTAAGGTTATATTTCACAAAGATGAAGGGTGCTGCTTTGTTTTTATTTTGTGTTTACTTGCTAAAGAAAATAGGTAACTTTCTCAATGAAGTTTCTTCTGTGATAGAAGCTGATTATGCTCATCCAACCATTTTTTTTCCTCTTCCATGGCTCCAGACTAGACCATACTTCCCCACCTCCCTTGAAATTAAACATAGTCATGTGACTGTCTGACTAATGTGATGTGGGGCGTAGAGATACCTGCCATTTCCAGAAACTGATCCGTTTTTTGAAATGGTGATGCTTCTTTTCCTTTCCTTGTCTCCTTGAGGAATTGAAAGGACTCCAAGGTCTTGGGGAAAGCTGGAACTACAGGATAGAAAGAGCCTGTGTCTCTGAATCCAGTGGAAAGTCTACCCCAGAACATTGCCAATCAATTATTATATAAGCAAAACATTAAGGTCTATTGAGTTAAATCACTAAAATTCTGGGGTTGTTTATTACAACAGTTAACCTATGCCAACCAATAAAACTTCAGAAATGCCTTTTAAAAAGTATATAGTTCTTTAATTTGATTAAGGTTTTTCCCACAGCCCATTTTGATCACAGTTGATTCCTTCAAAGAATGTCTAAAAAGGAAACAAGGAAATTAAGAGTCTATGTCTGAGCTGTGATGGATCTAGTATATGTTAGTTATACAAATCCCTAGGGGCTGCATGAGCTCACTTGGGAAAACAATTGACAGCATCTTAATGAATTGGAGGTAAATATATCTAATTTCCTGGGCCTCTGCCAGTGGAGAACCCTTGCTCATGCCCATTTCTTGCCAAACAAAACTGGTCAATTTATATCAAGACATTTTTTTTCCTTTTTCCATGCATGATTTTATCGTATAGCCTGAATAAATATGCATGAAATATTTGTTGCTCTTTACGTTCCTCACAATACTTTCTGAATGGGTCATTTTATTTTGAAATGCAGCATAGAAAGGTAATGTTTTCCAAAGAACACAAATATCTTCCTTGAGTTCTACCATTTGGAAGGCAAAGTAAAGAAGGGAGGGGAGAAATAAAAACAATCAATTTGGATGAGAATCTTTGCACACAATCAGTGGGTAGAAATCAATGTGAATCCTAGTCAAACACAGACTTCACAGTGGGAATATATACAGCCCTGCATTACTCAAACAAATGGTTAGTGTTACTGTGAACAACTGTAATGAGGCCTGGATTGTGTTTACATTAAAGCAGACAGAATCCTACTGTTAATTTACTAAACCAAGACTGCTGGGTGTTACAGCTTCTGCCGCATTAGAGCAAAGAATTTAGCTTCTGTATCCACACCTCTTTTGTAAACCTATCCCGGATTATTTCCCTGTCCTTTCATTGTTTTCCTTGTTCTGAAAGCACTGCATGCTGGAGAGAGCTTAAGAGGTCTTACTTAACAACTACAATTATTCCCAAGCTTACTGCTGAAGTGGAGCTTGATTTGTCCATAACATGTTAAAAGCTGCTTCTCTAAACTACTCATATCAGACACACACACACACACACACACACACACACACACACACACACAGTCACACACCTTGAAATAAAATTCAAATGATAAAAATGCCCTATTTTTATAAAATTTGCAGTCACTGCATGATAGAATCCTCAGTAAGAGATTCCATTAATTTTGACATGTGCTTGGATCTTCTCAGTAATGCACTGTTCATGCTGATCTTTGGTCAGTTTTTACAATGTTGAAATGGAAATGTTGATTAGAAATTAGGTTATTTTTGTTTGTATCAATGGGGCTTTGGGGATCTATTTATATAGTTTTTACATGTAGTTACATTTCCTTTTTTTAAAAAAAAAACATTAACACAGCTGCAGTTATCTCTGATTTTATTAACAAGTTACTCCATTTCATTTGCCAAATTGTTTTTAAGATGAAAAATTGAATAAATATGATATGTGCTCACGACTGAAACACTAAATACCACCGAAAGTATTTTCAAGAGTGAAAATTACCAGAAATCCTACTGCCCAGAGAGAGCTACTATTAAAATCTAGATGAATAGCCTTCCAGAATTCCCCCTGCTGCTCCCACCTTCTTTCCTCCTTTCCTGGGGACCTCCAGCTTCTGTCCCCTATAGCACAGCACACAACACACCATGTACTATCCTTCCAGGCGCTCGCCCAAGTTTCACACTTATATAAGAGTGTGTGTGTGTGTGTGTGTGTGTGTGTGTGTGTGTGTTTAATAGATGCCCCCTGCATTTAACTGTGAGCTCCATGAAGGCAGGAACTCTGTCTTTTTTTTAATCCCCTGGCATGGAACACATGGCTTCATACAAAGTAGAATTCAATAAATATTTTGGCTGACTGAATAAAATGAGATCCTACTTTTTTAATTGTTTAAAACCTCTTCTTCTGTCAATAAATACAACTGTAGCAAATTTTAAGATTAGATATTTCATGTTATGGGTAAAATTTCTTTAACAATGATCTTATGAAGGCATTATCTCTCTTTTGTTCAATTATCCACAGCAGTGTAGTAGATACCATTGTAGTAGATACATTTGAGTACTTAGCTCCTTCTTGGGATAAATGACTCAAGCTGGAATGTTGGGGCATTAATCATACATACTTACCTGTAATACACATTTTTGAATTATCTCACTAAATGTTGTACAGATTTATATATTCTAAGTATAAATTAACATGTCGATTTCTCTTCAGTTTTGTCTTAACTGAGTACTAGACCTATATTTTCATCTCTGTAAGTCATGTAGGATAAAAATCTACACTAGAGATATTCAGCTATTTCCCTATAACTTTTGGTCATTTGTGATGTACTCTTTTAAACATGGATTTTAGCTTCAAAATATATCCTAATCTTTTTATGAACTGGGTAGGGGATATAAAAATCATGGAGAAACAAGTTGCAAAAACAAATAGCTAAGGAAAGAATTACCTCAATGTGTGTCAGGTGCTATACAGGAGATGCTGTAAGTTCTCAGTAGATTTAGAACCGTCATGTAAGGGTCCCAGGTGATTGCAGATTTTGGCTCAAATTTCTAATTCTACCGAAGTATACCTAATTTACAAAACCTCTAGCTCAAATCTCATAGGAATGCAGAATACAATGGGCAGAGCTTCAAGGCTTTGCTTGTATTTGTGAGATTGTAAATGACTAAAGGAAAGAAAAGGCTAGATATCATACTTCTGTCCTGAATTAAAAACTGCTAGGATAGTGTCATTATATGGAGGAAGGTACATGACAGTGAAGATGCAGTTGAAGGATAGTGAGGAAAACATTGGTATAAGGGAGAAAAAATGTTGAATAGGATCAGGAATGTTTTCTTCGACAAAGTTAGTTCAGTTACACTTGTAATACAATTATAATTTGGTCTAGGTTCAGTGACCTTTGTTTTCCAATCAGATTTTTTTTTCACAAAGTACAGTGGTGAATATTTTCCTTTTATTGATTCAGCTAAACTAAAAATAAAACTGAGATAACTGATGATATAGGAAGAAACTCAAGTCAGGCTAAATATATCAGAATTTTGCAGAAGAAAATTTTCATTATCCTGTCAATCATCACATGCTGATAATTCTTAGCCAGCCTTTTCACCAAGTTAATTAAGATTTCCAAATTTTCATAAATGCCAAAGGTTAAAAAATAAAGTTTCACGTTTTGATGTTGTAAGTCTGGGAATTATTAAAACTGTCTAACTTCTAAGTAAAACAAGGTTGAAACTGGCCTTAAGTTACTCAGGTAAATGGATAGTTTTATTGCTGTAATATTATTGGGTAGAAACTTTATTATATTTATTCGAGATAAGAAATAAAAGTCTCTTGTGTTAGTAATTACACTTTGTACTGCCATCATTGCAAGTCTTATATATTGTTCAACATTTTACCTATATTCAAGGATGGAATCAATGTATCCTCAATTCTAGAAGAGTTCCTTATTTGTTCCCACTTTCAAGTAAGCACTATTTTAATTTTCTCCTCTCTTTATTGCTGTCACTACAGTGACTAATCAAATAGACCACACTGCTTTAACTGTATAATTGTTGTTGTTTGATGGTGGTGGTAGTGGTGGTGGTGATGGTGGTGGTGGTGGTGATGTGTGTGTGTAGTACTGAACTTTAATTAATACATTTACATAAACTTTATGTGTGTGTGTGTATGTATGTATGTAGGGTGTCTGCTGAGATGCATTACATAGGCATCCTTCACCATTTCTAATTGAGTCTATCCATCTGTCTACCTATGTATGTACATATACATATATACATACGTGCACTATGTGTGTATATAGTACCTGTATGTGTTAAATGAATCTTTATACCATAAATTTCAGAATAGCAAAGATGACCTACTTAATTTCTTGTATCTTCATTCAATTAATAAGTGAATCTGAGTGCCCGTTATGTAGTATGTGCTAAGAACTGTTTATATGTCCTCATATATGTGGGACCTGCTATATATGAATGAGTACAGCTAACAAAGTCCTTGTCCCCATTGAGCTTAAATTATAGCCCTTATAATTCTACAAATAGAATGCATTTAAGTTATTAAAAAAAAACTATCACTTAACTCAATTTTTCATTAGTCATATAAATTATCTCTCCTGTCAAATATAGTCCAAAAGATAGAATTAAAGTTGCATTTTGGAAACTAGCAGGATCCAGACTACACCTAGAAGGAGAAGGTAAACAATAACTCCTTCTTAGATGGCTTTTACAGTCTGTTCAGCAACTAGGCCTGTTCTCTCACATCACACGTTCACATTTCTAAACACTTCTATCTAAATGAACTCTCACATTAATTAAACTATTAGCCATACACTGTCTATAAGGCCTCAATATTGTAAACAAAAGGAATACAAAACTTACACACACACAAACACAAATACACACATACACATACACCTTTACCCACACACTATGAAGCAACGCTTATACTCAACTATTTGCCTTGAGAAACTGTATTGGAATAGTTCATTTGAGAATTTCTTCAGCTAAACTATATATAGTTTTCAGTTTTTTTAAAAAATAATTTTATACAAACAGACCACAAAATAATAATTTCCTTAACAAATCCTCCACATCTTACTATAACACTATTCATGATAGCTGCCCACTTCCCCTACCAAAGCCACTGCATTGCATGGATCCAGTGGCACTATTCCCATTGTAGTTCATGTAAATGGTGCCCCTGGGGTTGTTCAGTGTACAACCCATAGCTGAGCCATAGGTTTAAATGATGACCCTTTCTCCTCCCCTGACTAATAAAACCAATAATGGTGTTTTGTCAGCAAAATCTGTCTTTTCAGTTACTTGCTTTGCAAGCTCCTATAGTAAATCATATGCTTGTAAAAATACCAGGAGTCAACTTTCAGAAAGAATTATTAAAAAAAACTCAAAGAATGTTTCAAACCTGTTTCTTACTCAAAACACTTTCTCTTTAAAGTGGTTTTAAAGACCCATATCACCCTCGTAATCTAATATTCATGAATGTGTAGATATTGCATTACCAATTATAGATACACAAAGTATATATTTTCATTGGGTCATCTGGGAATTTAAACATGTTTTGCACATTAACTAGAAACTGTAAAAAATAACCTGAACATCAGTCTTTAATAGGTGTTACTTTAATATTCTTGGACATTTAGAAACCAATTTCATATGGCAGGTGGAATGCTGGCCTTGAGTAGTTTAATTGCATAAAATATAATGGATTATATTACACCCACCATTCCAGGCCCACCCTTTTTTGTTGCCAGAAGCTATGTATCTTGGTAACTGTAACCACATCGCAAAATTAGTCTGTGAAAATTAATGAATGCACATATGAATATAATTAATAGATTTGATTTTAAAATAAGTTTGTTAGATTTTGACATTTTATGTATTAACTGAAGTCTGTTCTTACACATGTGATCTATACTTCAATTAACTATTTCTAAAGATCCTCCTATAGATGAGGCACTATACTAGGGTATAGGCAGTTTGAGAAGGGTAAATATAAAACTAATGCTGTCACTACCTTTCAGAATTTGTAATATAGGATGGGGGACTAGTTTTATTAAAGACCCACATACTGATAGTTTTACTCTACTAGAAAAGAATGCATTAAGTGGTATAATGCAAGCATGAATAAAGACTTATATGTGAGTTGAGAGTTAGATTCTGGGCAGTGTGAGATTTTAGAAGAATTAATGGAAGAGGTGGAATTAATGGATGCACAAGGATTTTCTATGTCATGCTTGAAAAATATGTTATCATATACATATTTGCAAGGCAATTCTTGACAGATAGAGACCAAGTATTGCATGGTTTATGTTACTTCTTTCCATTGGACAGACATATCACTTATGTCAATAATCTATAAAACATACTGGAAATAACCGCCTGGGTATTCACAGTACATCTTTGTAAGGTTGTATTATACAATTATCATGGACTTGGCATTTTATCATAAAGTGCTGACTTGAAACCATAATAGCCAATTATAATTGTGTGCACAATAAAGCAACTGGTAGTTTGCTGAGTTTATGCATTCTGATTTTCTGACAGAAAAAGACAGGGCACGAAGTGGAGCTGTTGCCCTTATGAAAAAGAATAGGTATGAAAACCAAAAGAACGTTCTCATTGCACATCTGGAGAGTTCAGCCATCAATGTATATTCAGGTACAGATATGGTGCCATGGCAAAATATATCTTCATTGACAAGGCACTTGGTCAAAGTTTAAAATATACATTTATTTTATTCATTCATTCAATAAATATTGTCTTCCATAGGCCATGCAAGACAATCTCTCTCCTCACATTAGCTTACATTCAGTAGTAGGACACACATAAGAAACAAAATAAACAAGTACTTATGAGGCAGTGATAAATCCTGTGTAGGAAATTAGTGTGACAAGACAGAAAATGAACAGGGGGGCCAGAGAGGCTTCTTTAAAGTGACATTTACCTGCAAGCTAAATGATATCCCAATCCTGTCTAACAGGTAATTTTCCTGTGATATCATTTAAGGAAAGTGTATTACTACCTTTTAAAGGAATTCGTTATACATCTCAAGTTTTATGATCTGTGCATCATTGGAAAGTGACAGAAAAATGTATTCTTACTTAATATTTTGGCCATAACAATTTAGTTAACATAAAATTAATGTAGAACTGCAAAAGAAATGTGTGATTCTTCAACTAGCTTATGTGCTATTATATTTTCCTTTCCTTTCCCTTCTTTTCCCATCAGTCATCTCAACTCCTCTCCTCCCCTCTACTCTTTATTTCTCTTCTTTTGCCTTGTTGTGTATTCTTTTTTTCTTTTTCTTTTTTTTCCGTCTAAAATCTCACTAGGTGTAACACAGGCTGATTATAATAGATTAGCTATAGAAACAAATAATTCCAAAATACACTGGTATAATAAACCTTTTTTGGGAAGGGTCCATATTTCAATAGAAATTTGACATACTGAATAAAAAAGCAATTTGATACATTTTCTTATAACAGCACAGTTCTTTAATACCTTCTTATAAAATGGCTTAATGCATTTTTATCTTCCTATTTGGTTTCTTTGATGAATAATCTATCAATACATTCTACATCTGCTACAAAACTGTGACCTTATGGTTGCCCTTGTCAGTGGAACTTATTGTCTGCTATTTGCCTTGACTTATTTTGACCACAATGATTAAAAGAGAGATATAAGAACCCACAAAATGATAATGGGCTTGATTTTCTGTGTAGATCCAGAGAGGTAAGAAGTCATCTATTTAGATGAGAAAAAATATATTTCAACATATTTATCAGAAGAGAAGGAGATTGGCATTTATTATCTATCATGTCCATATAATATGTTTGTTTCCAAACTGCTCTAAAGGTTGGAATTATCATCCTAGTCTTTTTACTTATTTAAATACAGATAAGAAAAATAAGGCTCAAATTCCTTTTGCCAGTTTTCCTTATTACTTCCTGTACGTGCAGGGCTGATTAAACATTTGTCTAGATGTCTTTTTTTTGAAATCATTACATCTATTTAAAGCATGTGACAAGAGTTGAAAACTAGAAAAGTTATTATATGGCCAAATGTTCTTTCAGAATGCTTAAGAATATTGCTTTTACACTAGGCGAATTACAAATATATTTTTAATATAAAAGCACAAACTCTGAGTTAGAGTACTTCTAAAAATGTAATTTTGATTTCTAACTCATAGTGTCAAACAGTAGAGATAATCAGATCAAGCTAAAGTTGATTCTTATTAATGTTCTTCATCTAACCTGACATTTTCCAATTTATTTGGGCTTGCTGTTATCATTAAGTAAAATGTTGCTTAAAATTACCTATTTTAACATTAAAAAATAGAAAAAGGTAAAGATTTACAAAAAGCACAAAACAAGCAAACAAATTAAAAATTCCATTAGGCCTAGACAAAAGAGGGTTTGCACAAGTATGTTCTTTACATTTAAACCTTTGATTTCCCTTAAGTTTCTAATTTTTAATACAGCCCAGCAGTAGAAAGGCTGGTTTGAGAAGCCAGAAAAATGCTTATATGATGTTCATTCAGGCATGAATTTCAAAACCCTCTCAGCTTTATAAATGTGAATGCGGATTGCTTTTGCTCTCAATGCATTTTTCTCAGTACAATGAGGAGGACAATATTCTGAGTCTGAGGTTTATACCACAAGGCATTTTTGAATTTTGCAGGCAAAACAAACAGTTGGAGTCTTATGGTCCAGTAGGGAACACATTTCCGCCCTCCTTTCTAGCATATAATTCAATAGGGGCAAAGCTGGTTTTATCTAAGCTCCCCAAAACATTCACCTTTGGCCCTATGTCAATAAAAAAAAAGTCTTACCTCCTAAGAATCGCTCTCTGGAGTTTTACTAAAAAATCCATCTTTACCCTCAGCAGTCAATGAATATCAACTATTCAGTTACGTCTTTATCATCTATAGCAATATACTTCAGGCAAAACCAAAGATGGAGTTTGTTTCAGCATAGAGAAAATCTTTATGGTTAGTTATCAGCGAAATCAGTCCAAAATTAATTTTCTGAAAATATCCCAGTACATAATTGCTATGTAGACCGGGGATAGAGATGGTGAATATATGTAGACTTAGGAAAATACTTTTTGATAACAATACAATTAATTGAAAATTAATGACAAATCTCTAATTCTCAGAATATACCCAATTTAGTAATTGCAATTTTGCTCAGTTAGAAGTTGCCAGAACTTTCTACCACATGATGGTGGTTTCAGCTGTGACTCCTGGCAGATTTTGTGCAGAAATTGTGGAGTTTCTTAATACTAACAAAAAATATACAATGTGTGTATGTATGTGTGTGCACACCTTCAATTTTCATATAAATCAGTTAGCTGCTTTCAACAAAAATAATTCTCTACGGACATTGCAAACAGCTGCTTCACTGTTTCCACTAATTGGAAAGAGGTTTTCCAACACCAAAATGTGGAAGCAGGTGGAAAAAATGGACTAAAAGAAATGTTATCCTGTTAAAGTGATGTTTGACAATTGATTACTTGAGTAAAGCTAATCTGCTACTTTAAATCTACAAGATATTAGACATTATACAATATTTCAATGTTAATATTATTTTCTATGTTAATTACACAGAACCAATATTATAGAAAATTGGATTTGTTTTCAATGCCTCTCACTTATATGTCACTGATTTTCCAAAATATCTCTTTATTTTGATTATTAAAGAACCCAGATTGAACTGTGTCATAGGTGCAAAATGATTTGGTACATTATTTAATGGAATGTAAAGTGTGGCAGTGGTAGGTAACGGGCAAGGGACTTAGCTAAAATTACCTAACTGCAAAATTGAGAATGCAGTGGAAAGAAGAGTTGAAGTTGGAAATAGAAGAAATAAGAACTGTGTTAGCTTAAGGGAAACTTTTTCCTCAAAACTACTTTTTGAAAGGATTTCCCTTAATACAAACCTCACTGAACTGTAGAAAATAAAGAGAAAGATGGACAAAATAGTATTGCAGTCTGTGGGAGTAGGAGTTAGAATCATAAAACGTCCATTTGGTTTCAGGAAATAGGATAAAGAGGTTAAATTGGAGCGTCAAAGCATATTTTACAGCTGTTATTCCTTAACAGGAAACCCTGTAAATTAGCTAGAGAAAATCAGGAAGAGGAACACTAAAATGCATTTAAAAATTTTGTAGTACTTTTATTTTCACCATATTGCCCAGGAAATCTAGCTTACGAAGTAAGAAAATGCATCCTGAGTGTTAAGTCATGGATTTATAAAACAAATTTGGACAATGTTCTGTGAAATTTGACTTTTAAAAGTAAATCATTCAAGCTCATCAAGTTAAAATCAGTCTATGTTTATAAAACATGTCATTTCCTAAGTTGACCACTTAAGTTCTGTATTCTCCTCCAAATGCTAAAATTCAATTTTTTTCCCTAAGTAATACAGTGGCAAAAAAGGAAAGGTGCAACTAAAGAATATATCTCCAAGTCCGAAAAAACCTAATAATATGAAGAAAATGTTAGCACCTCTCTGGAATTTGATTTAATTCCTTTCATAATTCATTTGACTAATGCACCTTTTCTCCTCTCCAGCTGCTGTACAGAGTGCCTACCTTCTGTCTCAATATCTCTGATCATCTGCCATCTCCCATAGGTAATTTTCTGTTTCTGTTTATTGTCAAATTTTCTTGACATTCTGCCCTCCCTCCCGCCACAACTCCCACCCCATGTTGTACTGCAGCGATGAAATCATGTGCAAGAGTTGTAACAGAAAAGTTTCTTTCACAATGAGGTTTCAAGGTAATGCATGCTCAGGCAGTAAAAGAAAACAAAGCTGATTGTGTAACTCACTTTTCAATGAAGCTTCAAGGGTAATCACTATGTGGTTGCCTTTGAGACCTGAGGTCATATACTAAAGCTATTACAAATGATTTAATAAATACATATTTAATTATTGAATCATGTTAAGTGCACTATTTAATCTCCTTACCACAGATGGCACACAATTACTAGATTTACTCAGGTTTCTCTAAGTAATTTCCATTAGCATATATTCTCACTCTTTTTTCCCCTAAAGTTGAAAAACTCTTTAGACAATTACCCCAGAGAGTGCCCAAATATTAAAAAAAAAGAAACAAAATGATAACAACAAAATGGACATAAAACTGTGCCCTCTAGAAACTGCATCAGAACATATGAAAATACTGAATAGCATTTTTAAGAAAGTATGAAAATTAAAACTAAATTTAAGTTCTTATATTTTATACTAAAATTTCATAATGTATTATTTTATACTGTGATCATCTTTGCAATACAGACAATTGACAAGCCTGCTTCTGTGCCAGATTTTCAGGAGGTAAATGAAGGAAGAGAGGAATTAGGAGAATTCTCCAAAATAACAATTAGCCATTCCATGTTGTTGACTAACATCACATACTGCTTGTATTGTATATGCACTAAGTGTCAGGCGGTCTACTTTATAAGCACCAGCAATTTTATTCTCCACAAAAACCTGTGAGAGTGTTACAATTATTATCTCCATCTTACAGATGGGAAAATGAGACACAGAGGGATTAAGTAGTTTTCCAAGTTGTTCAGCTTGTAATGTAGGAGAGAGATTTGGTCCAAGAAGTCAGACTCTATTTTCTTTGCTGTAACTCTATGCTATACCAGTACCCCACCTCTAAGCTGGTATTTCATATTTCCTTAGCTAATTTCCTGGTAGCTTTCCCCTAGATGATTAGTAGGGCCTATTGATTATATCTTCCTTTTAAAAAAAATCTACAAACAGGGCTTCCCTGGTGGCGCAGTGGTTGGGAGTCCGCCTGCCAATGCAGGGGACACGGGTTCGCGCCCCGGTCCGGGAAGATCCCACATGCCGCGGAGCGGCTGGGCGCGTGAGCCATGGCCGCTGAGCCTGTGCGTCCGGAGCCTGTGCTCCGCAATGGGAGAGGCCACAACAGCGAGAGGCCCGCGTACCGCAAAAAAAAAAAGATAGCTATATGTAATAGGACATTTTCTATCAATTATATAAGGTTGAGTTAGATTCACATTGTACATGAATGTAACTGACACTTTTGTTACATCTATTTGGATTTAATCTGAATTAACAAAATATTAATCTAAGACTGTGCTTAAATTACACGTCTCCCTTTGGAGCCTCAGCTAATATTGGTTCAATTGCAATAGCTCCCTTTAACCACGGTCTTCTATAAATTCCTACCCTCATCATCGATTTTGGTTTTGTCTTTCTAAAATTAGGTTAATCATTTTCAGTTCTGTTGAATTTGTCCTTTAAAAACTTTTGTTAATAGCCTCAGATCCTTTCTGAAAATGGAAAATAAATATATGAATATATGGAAGTGAAATCTGTTACTTTTAAACTTTATAGGAGCCTATTAGTGTATTAATTTTAATCCTGAAATGTACAATTGATCCTTTTCTAACTAATGATGATATTTAATTTAATGACTCTAAAAACATGGTTAGCCCCTAATAATAATAGCCAGCATTTATTAAGCCCTTTGTTTGTACCAGATACTGATCTAAATATTTTACGTATATTATCTCATTTAGTACTCATGACAACTATTTGAGATAAGTATGATTAACATCCCCATTTTTGCAGATGAAGAATGAAGCTCAACAAGAACTTGACCAAGGTCACACTGCTAGTAAATGAACCTGGACTGAAACACAGGAAGTTAGAGTCTAACCATTGTAAAATGTTTAGAGTCCTTCATCTGATTTTCAACAAAATTATGTTAACAATACAGTGAGGAAAATCTTATATCTTTGAAATCATATTATGTTGGTAACCTAACAGAATATGTTAATAGGGAGAAAGTCCTTGTAAGTCATTGCTTCCGTAATTTAACTTTTTTCATATATGGAACCTATTTTGAACTTGGTTTTTCCCTTTCAAAGTTGATCCCTTTGTGAAGAAAGGCTGGTGATACAATGTAGAAGGTAGCTTCCTCATAGGGGCAAACAGCTCTCAACTTCCTAGCAGAAGTGGCTCTGCCGCTGGCACCTCCATTCATGTGTATTTCCTTCTTTCCATATCACTTTCAGTGTTAAACTCTGTGACTGGGGAGAGGCTCACAGCAAATAAATGCAAAGGACTGTGGCTCCCAGCTTACCCAAACTTCCTGTTAAAAATACTTTAAGCAACACTTAGTTCCTCTTTAAAAAAAAAAAAAGGAAAAGGAAACTTCAATAACAGATAAAAAAATTAGCACCTGCAGAGCAATTTTACCAAGTTCTTTTACAAGATAAACCATTTGAAATTCAAGAAACCCTACAAGCTGTAAGCCAAATGTGATTAATCTCACACTTTTGAAAGGAAAAGTTAAACTTGGAAATTTGACTTGCCCAATTTTCACAGATATACTGTTTCATACAGTGAAGTCACCAATGAAAATTTTGGAGATGTTTGTTTTGTTTTGCTTTTTTGCGTTTCACTTTGACCCCTCCTTACATTGTCATCCTATGTGCTCTGAAAACAGATATCTGGTTTTCAGTGTTGTTCCAGCTATTTAACTGTGTTCTCAAATTAATTAATCACTCTGTTTTTTCATCTTTAAAATTGGAATAATATAGTTCTGACAAGATTACTGAAAATATTGAGATAAGAGAAAGTATGTCACACAGTGCTTGGTATATAGTAAATGTTCAATAAATATTGGATATTATCAATATTTTTATTATTCTTATGCAGCATTCTCACTCCTTATTTTAGTATTGCCTATATTTCATAGTTTAGTAAATAAAGGATATTCTGCTTTGCATTGGGAATTTGTTATAGCATGCATGTATGTATTCTTCCTGCAATCATTTTTAAGGCCAGGTCTCTGTCCCATATTTACTTCTCTCTCTCTCTCTCAGATACATAACTTAGTATAATGCAGCATATAGGTTATAACTATCAATTACATATGGAATGAAATTAAATGTGTCTCTCCAATGTGCCAGTTTTTTATAAATGGGAAAGATTTTCCCCAACCACTAGGTAACGGGAAATGTGGTCCCAATAGCTGTGAAGTAAATCTCTAAGGCCAAAAAAGAAGCTCATCTCCTTCAAAACCTTAGTAGGATTTGTATTCACCCTTCTGGGATTCAAACGAGTTTGAGGAAAATGGCTTTATTTTGCCTATACAACCCAATAGGCTGGTGCTGGATCTGTGCAAAAGGAAAGAAAACCTATTTCATTTAATGTTACTTAAAATGAAGAACATGTTTAATACAGTTCATGAGCAATGAGAAAATGAAGGTTAGAACCAAAAGCAGACAGTTGCAATTTCTAAAGAAAAAAAATTTTAGCGTATTTTTTGTGGTGAAATGTTTACAGTGTAGAAGCTCTTACAGAAAAAATTTCTTGGTGGGTAACATACTACTACTACTTAAGATTCACTTGTACATATTCATTGTCCTTTATGTAAAATCTTTCAGCTGGAAAGTCTGCAAAAAAGAAAGAAACTAAAATAAACACGTTTAAATGAAAGTGTTCTTCTGGCAGGGAGCTTAAGAGGTGATCAAGAGGCTTAAAGCACGTAAACACTTGGTAACTATTTTAAAAGAAATTTTAAACAAGCATGATTTATTTTTTCCAAACCAACTGTGCCTTTTTAAAAAGCTGCATGTGAATGAATAACGTGAAAACAGCAATTTTTCTTAAAGGCATGCATTTATCTACAGAAGTGTTATGATTTAAGATAAAGTCATCGACTCAGAGCTAAAGTTTAGACTAATTAAAATATATAAATTACTTTTCTTCTGACCTCAAGGAGAGAGGCACAGGCTGGCAACAGCACAAGCCGTGCTCTCAGCAGGAGAATTATGATTATAAATGGAACAGAGCTTCAGATATTACAGGAATGCACATGTCAAAATATTTGGGGCTATAACTATAGACAGAATCAATATAACAGGCACAAGCAGCATTCTCCCCCTTGATTTTTCTATTAAGTTGAGCTGAAAATACCTCAAAGAATAATTATTTCATGCCAAAATTGCAGTAAAGTCTGCATTAATCAGTAAAGCATAGTTTTATTTAAAGAAACATTCTACTTTAGTGACATCTGTTATTGGCTTATAGTGTATTTTTTAGTTTTCTTGGATTATATCTCTATTCCTGTTCAAATCATGGATCAGAAACAAATTTTATTAGCATCACTGCAAAGATCCTGGCCTCTATTCTTAAGACCCATCTAAGTAGAGCCTAAAACTCTAGCAAGTTTATTTATGTCAATTTACTTTAAACAAAACAGTCTACGTTGAACATCAGACCACTTTCAATGGTGCAGTGAAACTGTTGGGCTACTAACAGTATGAAACAGTGCATGTTGCTTCAAATAGCAATAGTCTGATTTGGAACTGTGTGAACATGTACTGGGGTAAAATGCACATGGTGCCTGAATGCTTATCATTTTATTTCCTTGAGAGACTAATATACCCCTAGAGTTAAATCTTGACTCAAATCATGCCTGTTCATTTGCCCCTATAGGTTAAATAAAGATTCTCTATTTTTCTGTTAATATTTTTCAAGTACATGCTTTTATAAGCATGCTGGCGATTCTCTGTTAGGTGAAAAAAGCTAGATGAACAGAATTTGTAGGGGTGGAGCAGGGATTGTTTGCTATGATTGTTTATAAAAGGAAAGCAGCTTGCTCAACATTTTAGAAGAAGCTATGTTGTATCATATTGGCTCAGCATCCTTAATATTTTTTTCAGGAGGTTATAATTAGCTTAAGTAGTACAGTCCAAATGATGCTTTTGTTGTTTTGTTGTTGTGTAAAATTGGTTAATTGGACTTCAATATTATACTTGTTAAGAAAATAATTATTGTATTAATCATAGAAGTAGGGGTAAATATTTCTGTTTCCAACATCAAATATGAACATATTATTGGAGTTTTCCCTTCATTTATGTAACTATTCCCAACAATAAAAATAAAAACAAAAGGTACTGTTCCAAACAGCTTCTCTATAATCAGATTTTGGCCCACTCATTCTTCACCTCATGAGTTTAATGGCTGTGTTTGTAGGTGTGCTTTTTAACTTCCTTTTAAAATGTAAATCCATGCTGGTAAAAGTATGTGTGAACTGTGTTTGGTTGTAGAGAAGTTTGTGTGTCCCTACAGATTTGAGAAGAAAAAAAATATATATATATATACATATATGATGATCATCAAATACATCATGTATGTAACTATATACATAAATACAATCACATTATTAACAAAATTTTAAGTCTGATTCAGTGAAAGCACTTCTCATATGAGTGTATTTGTACATTGATTATAAATAATATATATACACACATATAAAAATATGGTCTGTTAATCTTATTCATTATTTATATATAAGCATATGTTTAATGTATATGAAACAAACTAATATTTAAACTAATTCAAAAGTATATTCTAAAGAAAATTTCAAACTCACATGTACAAATATGCAATATTTGTTTATTACTTTTGTTTTTAGAAACAAAATATATTACCTGGTTTCGCCTAGTTTAATATTTTTAAATGAGGACATAGGAGTCAGGCTGTGTGACATTTCATGGACTTTTTTTTTTACCCACAGGCTTTTGTTACAGGTGGTTTAATAACCAGCCAACTTATTTCTATAATCTTTGAAAATAATAACTTATGTTGGGTTTAAGTAATTATTAGACACACATTTTTATCATCAACATACTTTTTGTCCACACTACTACCACTCAGAGTTCTAGTTTCACCATCTAGTTAATGTATTTCCCGAAGTTGCCCCATCTTTATAAAAGTGGTGCATACATAGGTCCCAAAATACATAAAATATACCATCATAGTGTGAAGATTAGTTAGCAGTGAAGACAATGATAATAGCACCTCCATTCTGTTACCATTTTACTAGATATAAGAACTACCTTTTTGGACTATGCTATTTTCTTGTTCTAAACTCAGTTTTACTAGATTTTATATAGATGGGCCTTGCGCTGTTTCTTTTTCTTTTCTTTTTTTTTCTTTTTGTCACATGTTTTGTTTGGGAGGAAGGAAGGAAGAGAGGCAAGGAGAAGGGGAGGGAAAGAAAGATGGAAGCTATTAGTGAAAGCAATGAATGCTGTGTCCTGCCATTTACTCTACCTCATACTTATTTTAACCTTTTCCTCTTTCCCCCATAGAAAACAGATAGCATAACTAAGTTTTATGTAATGTTAGCCAAGTTTAATCTCTCAGAAAATAATTTTCTAGTATCATAGCTATTTTAACTGCCTATGTTAGGAAAATATAATAATCAACTGGTTTGCTGTGTTTAAGATATAGGATTTTAGGAACATAGTAAGTGAAGGCCAATACATTCAGATATGAACCAGATGTCTATCTTTATATAAGGGCCTTCAGTGAGAGTGCCTTTGTTCCAAATTGAAAACCCCTTTGAGTCTGAAAAAGACACCCTTCTAGCTTGAACACCTACTGACATTATTTTCTAAATGCTAAAATTGACAGCAGAAAGCTACTGCTGCTTTCTGTAATTCTGTAAAAGTCTTTGCCCACTTCAGCCTTCTCAATTGCAAAGCTAGTCCAGATGGGACCATGAAATTTTTGCAGCAAGTTCTACAGCACATAATTTTGTTCAATAAAGTTATTATGCCACACACAGCTGTATACTGCCATATAAATGAGCACATGTGCAATAGAATTCTTGTATTATAAGTTTTATAAGACTAAAATTGAGATTATACAGCCATACACAATAATTTATTTGAAACATCAACATGTGCCTTGCTCTAGGGTTACACAAATGGTGCCATTTCTTCTCCAAGAGAAAATGTTTGTCATTTAATATTCAGTATTAGCACAAATGTTTTCCTCAGAATTATAACCTAAATTAGGCACTTTAAAATACATCAATATATCATTAACTTCTTACTTTAGCATATTAGATCTATAGAAGAATCAATTCTCCCTAACAATGGTGAAAGAACATAATCACTCTCTAAATTTGCTTTTAATTAGCATCATCTGCATTAATTTGTGTAGCTGATAGCAAAACATTACAATACATTGCTATTTTATATTTAAAATGTAATATATCTTTTGGTCCCATGTCTCTCTGAAGGAAACTTAGCCCTTTTTTCTGCAATGCCTTAGTAAATATTTTCAGATGTATTGCTCAAGAATTTTCTCTAGAAAACTATGTGAGGCTATATTAGGGATGTACTATTCAAATAAATTTCCAGGTAACTATTTGGTCTTCTGCATGTTTAAGAATATCCTGAGAAGTATTTTTTTCTCTCTTCCATCTTCATCCCCCCAATTCACTAATTCTCAGTCAGATTTTTGAGTATTGCTAAGGAAATGGTATGTAATCAGCAAGCAGCTGAGAAGGAAGAAAGGAATCCACCATTTATGCTGTTACGTTTTTCACACATTATTTTTTCACAATAATTATGAAATATAGGTAATATTTCCTGGTGGGAAAAATACAAACAAACAAACAGAAACCTAGAGTTCTGAGAAGTTAAGTGAATTTCCATAGGTAACAGAACTAGTGTTCAAAGCCAGGTAGTGTTATAGATGTTCTAGGTCATAGCCATAGTTCAGGCTCTCTAACCCCCAAGTCCAAAGCACTTTCCTCTATGCCACATATTCCAATGGTGTTTCAGCCTCTATCCAGACTCCCCTTCCATAAAGAAAACTACAGACAAATTAATAACAGATTCTCTGGTTCAGTGAAGACAAAAGATTGGTCTAATCAAAACCAATTCCTGACATTTAAACAGAGACCTGTACTTTTTTTGTAACGACAGCCTCCTTGACAAATATTTTCAAAAGTACCTTGTTGGACTAGCCTAACTCTCCTCTCACATATCCTATCTCATTTAATGATACTACTCTCTACTTAGCTGCCTACACTATAAATTTTAGCTGTTCCTGATTTCTCCATCTTCCTTATCCCCAAGTCTAATTCTATTTCACTCTAGAAATATACCTTTAGGGCAGTTGTCTTCAAATATTAGTATGCCTCAGATTCTCTGGAGGACTTGTTAAAACATAGGTAGTTGGAGTTACGTAATAAATATGTTTACTGCCTTGGTTGTGGTGATGATATATATGTCCAAATTTAACAAAATGCATACATTAAACAAGTGCAATTTTTGGTATATTGATTATACCTCAATTAAACTAGACAAAAAGGTTGCTGGACCCCGGATCAGAGGTTTTGATTCAATAGGTGTTGGATGGAGTCCCAGACAATTGGCATTTTTGGCAAGTTGCCAGGTGATGTCAATGCATCTGATCTGAGGACCACATTGTATTTTATTTTATTTTATTTATTTGTTTTTTCGGTAGGCGGACCTCTCGCTGTTGTTGCCTCTCCTGCTGCGGAGCACAGGCTCCGGACGCGCAGACCCAGCAGCCACGGCTCACGGGCCCAGCCGCTCCGCCGCATGTGGGATCTTCCTGGACAGGACCACGAACCACGTCCCCTGCATCGGCAGGTGGACTCTCAACCACTGCGCCGCCAGGGAAGCCCCGAAGACCACATTTTGAGAGCACTAATCTAGTGTACTTATCCACAGCTATTGCAGCATGCTCTCCTCATATCTTGGCCAGACAACCACAAAAAAACAGCATCAATCATCACCTTTCTCATCCCCAATCCTGTCTATCCTGGACAATTTTAACAAGTAAAAACACAAACCTAATAAAATTATCCAACAAATTAATGTTTCTTGAATCTCTCCAATGGTATGCCTCTGAGCAGAAAGCAAGATAATCACTTTCACCTTATAGTTTACCATGCTCTCCGTTTGTACAGGATGTTTCCCTTGCATAAAGTGCTCACTTTAATCTCAATCTGTCTAACTCCTATTTAACTTTCAAAGTCTATCTCAAAGGTCATATTTTTTGTGTATGAAATATGTCCCTGCTCCCCCTGGCAAAGTTCATAATTCCCTATGGTGATTTCCTATTGTGCTTAGTACTAGCTCAGTTGAATTGTTCATTATATTGTATTTAATTATCACTTTTGGACCCTTTGGGGTTTATTTCTGTGTGCCTAACTCTCCACTAAAAAAAGAAATTTAAAATATCTTCAGGTATTTTATTATGATTTTTTTGTCTCCCATCTCCCAGTAAAAATTAGGAGAAGAAACAGAAAACTTGTTTGGCCTGCTGACTTTCCTTTATTAAGTATTCTTTTAAAATGTCTTGATTACAAATATATCACTCAGCATATATTATCACCTCCAACATGTATGTTAATGCAGAGCTGTACTTAGGAAAGAAGTCAACATTATCTGCATGATTTTAGAAAAACAACTTGTGTAGGCATGTGTCTCTGAGATACAAATGTCTAAATCAATAGTTATTTTTGTGTAATTTAAGTCACTGTCTTTAAATATACACAGACTTTATCTTAATAAATGCCTCAGGATTTGGCCTGTCTTCACCCTCCTTTTAAAGATTTTACCTGATCATGAATATTTGATATTTACTAACCTACACAATTATATTTTCTAAATATAGACACAGTCTAAACTCTAAATCTATTAAAATATACCTCCTATACTAAATGCATTTTAAAACCTAGCAAAAGTTTAATTCAAACCAAGACTGAAGTTATTATGGACTAAATGTACAGCAAAAATCCTTTCCTTCCATATCACAACTTATTACTAATATTACTTATATAATTAAAAAATAACTAGTTATAAAATAAAAAAGACAATGTTATAAATTACAGAATTATTATAAAATAAATTTACTTTGTCTTCCTCAAGCACTTAATTTTATTATATTTATTTTTAGCTGCTACATTTTCCCATAAAAATTACCTAAATGGAAATAATGTAAAGCTTTCAGAAGTAAAGTGATTTTAATTGCTCTGGTATGAATAAAAAAGAAAAAAAGGAAAGAAAAGAAGAAAGAAAATACCCAGTATGTGTTTAAATCACCATGTTTATTAGAGTTCACTATTTATCTTTGTCCAATTGATAGGGTAAATGAACAGTTTTCTACGTCTAGTTAAATCCTTTTTATTACTGAAAGGAAGAAAGCAATTTAAATATTGCAATAGGGAGGCTAATATCTTAAAAAGATGGGTTTCACTTAAAACCATGGATCATTACCTTTGGAAAAGTCTTTGAATCGTTTTGTGTAAAAATGCAGCAGCCAAATTCGGACTCCTAAGGACTATTCTTATCAATTATCTTATAAGTAAGCTTTGTTATCCCTCAATATTATTCAAGCAATGGTGAAACTGTCTCTAATCAACTATACTTTAAAAATAAGACTGAATTTTTCCAGTTATTTGACTAGGTGAAGAGGTGTTATCAAGTCGCTGCTGCGTTTGTACAATTTCTTGAGGAACCCACTTTTTAACTCAAAGAAGCATGTCCCAAGATAATCTCAAAAGGTCTGAGCAGGTGTGCTAAACTAACAAAGCCTCTTAGAGAGGCAAAGAAGTTCTTTGCCTCTTTCCTTTATTTGGCTTTGTTTCAAAGCCTTTTCTTTTTCATGAAAGTTCTACACTTTCTATCCATGCTGAAAAATGTGCTCACCCACTGGAATCCACATTCCTTTCCTTCTGATATGGCTGCTGTGTCAGTTATTACTCTACCTGAGGAACATAGCAAACAATTCCAAATTCTGAGGTATTTCTCCCTAATTAGAAACACCAAAATGAACAACGTAGTTTTTCTGTGTCATCATGCCCTGGCCTTTAGCTATGCGTATTCGGGTGAGATGAGACTCTCTGAAGCTTTTATGAGACCTAAAATATTAAGTAGTACAAAAGGAAAACAAAGGGAAAAGTCTGAAGAAAAACACTTTTTTTCTTGGTATGAAATGGAGAGGAAAAAGAAAGAAAAAGGAAGGAAGGAAGGAAGGAAGGGAGGGAGGGAGAGGGAGGAAAGAAAGAGGAAAGACTTTATATATTTATCTATTAGATTAAATATATGTATACACATTGTTGTAGGCAGAAGAATGGTTGACCAAAGATGTCCACATGCGAATCCCAGGAAAATGTGAATATTTAGGTTAATGGCAAGGGGAGGTTTAAAGTGGCAGACCACTTGACTTTGAGATAGGGAGATTATCCTGGATTATTCAGATGGACCTAATCATAGGGTCCTTATAAATAAAAGAAGGAGGGAGGCAGAGAGGGAACTGGAGGGATGACAGCCTTAGAAATATTTGCCCTGTGCTGCTTTGAGGATGGAAGAACTGGGTCACTAGCAAAAGAATGTGGGAGGGTAGCCTCTAGAAGCTAGAAAAGGCAAGAAAAAGTATTCTACCCTAGAGCCCCCAAAAGGAACGCGGCCTTCTTGATACTTTGATTTTAGCGCAGTGAGATCCACTTCAGACTTCTGACCTCTAAAACTGTTAAGATAAATTTGTATTAAGCCACTAAATTAGTGGTAAAATTAAAGAAGCAATAAGAAATAAACATACACATACATACACTTGCCTCATTGTTTCTCTTTAAATTACAGAACTTCTCTTTTGTGTTTAGAGATAAACACTGTCCACATCAATGCCAATAGAAATATATAATTCAAATCACACGTAAGAGCCATGGACATAATTTAAAATGTCCTTGTAGCTATAGTTAAAAAATAAAAAGAAACAAGTGACATTAATTCTAATAATGTGTTTTATTCAATCCCGAATTTCCAAGATATTATATCTATATATAACCAATATGAAATGATTGAGATATTTTACATTCTTTTTATTATTACTAAGTCTTCTAAATTTGATGGGTATGTTATACTTATAGCACGTCTCAATTTGGACTGACCACATAATAATGGCTCAGTTGTCACAACTGGCTAATAGTTGCTGTATTGGGCAATATAAATCTATATATATATAAGTATACTGAAGTTAATTTTGGTGATGGTTTTGACTATATATGATTAAAAAACTATATTAATATGTATCTGTTTTTTGTTTTTTGTTTTTTTTTTTGCGGTACGCAGGCCTCTCACTGCTGTGGCCTCTCCCGTTGCGGAGCACAGGCTCCGGATGCGCAGGCTCAGCGGCCATGGCTCACGGGCCCAGCTGCTCCGCGGCATGTGGGATCTTCCCGGACCAGGGCACAAACCCGCGTCCCCTGCATCGGCAGGCGGACTCTCAACCACTGTGCCACCAAGGAAGCCCTGTATCTGTTTTACATAAAAGATAGTGATTTCTTTACATGTTTCAAAGGGTGCATTCTTTGACTTGATCAAGACACTGCACAAAGTGTCCAAACATAAACACAAAAACCTAAATGCTAACAGGACCATCTCAACCTATGAATTATTTTCAAATAACTAAGTAGAAATGTATGATATTTACATATCTGTCATGCATTTAGGTTTGTTTTTTTTTTCCAATTTCAATTTCTTTTTACCTAGTCTACTTTTACTCTTAAAAGCGAGGAGTCAAATTTTTCTAGTGCAAAACAAACTACAGTAAAATGAGTATGCTTCTTTACATCTACTCTGAATAGCTGCTTATTCATATCACAGCACAGCTGCCACAAAGCTGTCATGGGTCATGGTGTCTGCTCAGAGAGAGGAAACTGAGGTAGCCAGAGTATTGCAGGTGAAAGCACAGGTATTTTAGACCTTCTTTTCCCAGGGCCAGTTAAATTCTACAGGTTCTCAATTGCTTATAATTTGGGACAATCTATATAAACTGCATAGTTCATTCTTAATGAGATTTAAATAGACACTTTAATTAGACATTTTACAGAAAAATAAGCAATTGTAGATTATGAAAATCAATAATCCTGAGGGTTTTCATTTCAACCTAAGCAGGTAGTAGAGTTTTTCCCCATTATGCTTGTTCTTCTAAATAGAGCTAACACTTCTACCAGCATTTTAAATAACTCTATTGATATTTGAAAACCTCAACTGGACAATGCAGTTTTTTTCACTGCCTATGTATGCATTCTATCCAAATAGCTACCAATCTAGCCTTTTTTTTTTCCTTTTCTAGTTTCCAGACTTATACACTTAGGGAATGTTATAAACTGTGAACATATACCCATACAGAAGCACACTCTTCTAAATATTTGGTGGGCATTGCAGCTACTTTTTTCTTTAATTTTATCCCAATCTTTTATTTAATTTACAATGAACTAAATCTTCCAACTTTAGGCTTTTTTTTTTTAAAGATCATCTCTATTTGGCAAAAACCTTAAACTCATGGTGTTCTTCAAAACTCTTAAAATATTTTATTTCCTGTAAAAAATATAAAAAAATGTTTCCCACATGTTTCCCTTCCTTGCCCTGGCTTTAATTTGCTTTCCTTATTAGGCTGTAACAAAACTTAACACAGTATAGCTGATGCTCAAATATGGGCATGTTATTATCTTTTTCCAATTGTCTAATATTTATGTTAGGAACAGGCTTTCCCTACAATTAACAAAGTCTTACACTTTATGAATGATGTTATTCATCATCATTATCAGTCTCCATAGTATCTTGCCACTCTGATGGTCCCTTCTCTATATATTTTAATTCAGTCTAGGTGCATTAGACCCAAGGGCACCATGTCTCACTTTGGAAAGGGAAAACACCATAACCCGATTTCAAAGTATATGAACACCCTGCTTCTTAGATTTACTTCAAAAAAATTGTCAAGCACAGTATCCATCCATGGAGGATCACCTAATGGAAAATGCAGAAACTAGGGTCAGAAGAAACATAGGCTGGCACACATCTCATCTCCTCCATCTCTACCTGCTGCTGAAGTGAACATCTTAGGAAATGAACATCTTAGGAAGTTCTGAGTGGCAGTTGGATGTCTGGGATTGTTTGTCAAAAAAGAGTGGGACAAATACCCTCATTGCACGTTGACATTAATGATAGTAGTTGGGGGACCAAGAATGAAGAACTTACTTTATGTATTTTAGTGTTAGTTATTTTTTTCCATCCCAGTTGGTAATGTCAGCTCCTTTTCTTTCAGCTGATGTCATTTATAAGATCACAGATTGAAGGCCTCTCAAATGACAAGGATCATTCCCTAAGTTTGGCTGTAATAAAGGAATTGGCCCCATCTGAAAGCCAATAGGTACATGCCTCCACAGTGTTATTATTAAAAGCAAAAGCTAGAAGCTCAAGAAGCCTCACTGAATTAAATTTATTTCCTCCTTCCTTGGGACAATTTTTTAAACACTTGAAAATTCTATCATTTCTCCAAACTGTATAAGACTGTTGTTATACTGAGGCGCTCTGTAAGACTACCCTATACCCTGTGTGGCCAGTGGAGGAGAAAGTACTAAAACTCATTGGCACTGTTTATATTCAGCTGGCTTGGGAATTATCCATTGTTAGCTACATGAAAGAAAAAACATGTTCCTTCTGAGGATATGCTGTACTCATATGACCCCTTACACAGCATTAAGAATGAGACTGGCTGACATGCTGACATTTACTGAACAAACACTATGAGAGACGCACAATGCTTTGTAGTACTAGCTCATTTAATCTTCACCACAATTCTACAATGTATGAAGCATTATTATCTCTTCCCACTGAAGGAAATGAGGACTTAAGAAGCTTAGTTATTTTTCCAAGGTCACTTAGCTGGTCACAGAACAAGAATTTGATCCCATGTCTGTTTGACTCCAAAGCCATGACCTGAAACATCACACCACAGAAGTGTTAAGGCTAGCTCCATGGCTAATATCCATAAAATTTTTATATGTATTTATTGAAATTCCACTAATAAAAATTATATATATAATGTACCTATATACATATATTAATTATATATACATATATATTAATTATATACACACATGCATATGTATATATGTGTGTAATACTAATTTGCAAGATATATTTTAATTATATTGAATGAAGGAGGAGATTAAAAACACAGAAGCCAAGATTAGTCATCTGAAATTAACAAAAGGAACAATGAATCTTCAAAAGAATGATGACGGTTTTTATTCTTTGGGGTCTATTTCATAGGCTAAATTGGAAACACTTAATCTTTGTCTTTTAAAATTAAATGAGAACATGAGTAGCTAAATCTGCACCATGCAGAATGGTAACCACTAGCCAAATGTGGCTACTGAAATTTAAATTAAGATTGAATAAAATTTTTAAAAATTAGTTCCTGCCACATGAGCACTGATCTAAATGGAACTAAGGATTAACTAAGCAATTCCTTTATCAAGGATGTTCTACCCTAATTCTTTCCCCTTGTACAGGCTCTGTCCTCTTTCCCCTTTCACAACCCTGCACTGTGAATAAGATAAACTGGTTGTGATTTTCACATTATCTTTAATAGGATCCAGTGGACAGGTTGTCTGCTTAAATGAAAATGAAGACTGGCGAAATAAGAACTGATGTTAAGACTTGAGGGTAAGGAGTAGGGCTCAGTTTTCTTTTAACATGAGCCAATGGTATATTTCAGGAGATATAATTTAAGACACAAGATTTCATTGGTGACTTGAATTCTACCAGGAAGAGGAAGCATTCTAAAACAGACAGTTTTTTGAAAAACGTGGTATCTGAGCTGAAAGAAATAGTGTGAGAAAGAGATGAAGAGATGAACAAAGCAATGAACGTTTACATCTGTTAAACCTCTTTTTTAAAGTGAGGAAAATAGGATGACTTCCATCCTTACTATAGCCAACCCTGATTTTCTTCATTATTTATGTGAAGAATTTTAGATAGTTTTTTACACTCATTATGAAAACAAGGAGATGGGGCTATTATGCTTAACAATTTCCATAAGTGACATAAAAGAGTTTGCATTTTCAAAATGGGAGGTTGAGCAAGATGGTAATTTAGATTGTGAACCCATTAAGAAGTGGGCTCATGTTATGCTTTGCCCCATTTTTAGCCCTTGAAAATAGTTTCAGTGATAAAGACTAGTATCAGTGGCATCATTATTTTTAATAGCATTAATGATTTTCATAATCACAATAGCATTCGCCACCTTTAATGAGGCTGTTGGATTTTATAAGTGGTTTGCTCAAGTCTATTTCATATCTATTTAATAAGGCTTTGCCCATGGTAGATTGACTTAAATTATTTTAAAACTTTGCATCGTATATAAAAGAACACATTTGTAAAAGAAATTTCAAAAAAGAAATTTGTGACTAATTTGAAAAACGAAAATTGATTTTTTGGAGGCACTGATTAGAAAGAGTTAGAATCTTTTTCTTTCCCACATGGAGATTAAGAATATTTATGGCAAAGCCATAGCATTCTGGAAGAGAATTCTCTACTATCAAAGTTATTATCATGGGGCTTCCCTGGTGGCGCAGTGGTTGAGAGTCCGCCTGCCGATGCAGGGGACACGGGTTCGTGCCCTGGTCCGGGAAGATCCCACATGCCGCGGAGCGGCTAGGCCTGTGAGCCATGGCCGCTGGGCCTGCGTGTCCGGAGCCTGTGCTCCGCAACGGGAGAGGCCACAACAGTGAGAGTCCCGCGTACCGAGAAAAAAAAAAAAAGAAAGTTATTATCTTGTTGAAAAGACTTCTATACCATATATATAATATATATAAGCATTGCCCCACTTTTTTGAGGCTATTACTGTATACTTTTCCCCTCCCTAAGTAAACAAATTGTGAACTTTCACAAGTGTGGAATAGGTGAATGCTTGATCTTATTTAAAGACTACATTACATAAAAATTCTATTACAATTTTAAAGAGAATGAACCAACCAGTGTTCAGTATTTAACCTTAATGTAATTAATTTTATGATCCATCAGCCTATTAATCTCTATTCATCGATATCCTAACATAGTTAATCTCTGTATTATATTTTCACATACCACATACACTATTGAGAATCTTTTAAGAAAACCAATAGTATGTGCATACATCCAAAATATATTTCTAGTCACATCTTGAGGAAAAACTTTGATAATTTGATAATGATTCATCCATCTCACTCAATCTCTCTCCATCTCTTTTTTATACTAAATCTTTTATTTTTCTTTAGTCAGATGATGAGTAATATGTGGGAAATATACATGGCCCTCATTCAATCATTAGCTACTCTTCTGTTGTACTTCCTTAGCTTGGTCACAAATATCTAACTCCAAAACATTGCCTGAGGGTAGGCAGGAGGAGAAGGTGGAGCTCAAAGTGTGCTGTGCCTTTATAAGTACTGCCCATTCTTTTAGTACCTGCATTTCCTTGAAATGGCGCGGCACCTGTAAAAGGTTAACGAGCATAGAGACTTTCAGGCATAACGCAAATTACAGACAGACATACACAGACATTTCATTGATTAACAGACAAGCAACATGCACGCTGCAGGCACACTACAGGTGGCAGATATTACTGCAGCTCTACCACTGGAAGATCTATAAGATCATGTATATATATTATATGTATAAATATATAATATATATATATATATTTCTTTTTCAACGTGGTGAGATACCATTTTCAAGTACTATTTAAAAAGGGGGAAAATCGTTTTTCCACAGTTATATTTTTCAACAGGTA
This sequence comes from Neophocaena asiaeorientalis asiaeorientalis, assembly GCF_003031525.2. Lineage (NCBI taxonomy): Eukaryota > Metazoa > Chordata > Mammalia > Artiodactyla > Phocoenidae > Neophocaena > Neophocaena asiaeorientalis. Next base: position 753,399 of record NW_020175529.1, read on the forward strand.
TATTTGTCTTAGCTTGAGTTGCAGCAGATATTTATATCATCCTTTTTGTTACAGGTCATTAGAGATCTCCTCAACTTTATCAAATAAATCAATTAAATAGATCTTTTTAAAAGGCTCATTCTTTTTTAAAAAGCACGATTCACTTACATCCAAAAAGTACTGAATTCACAATTCAGGCACCTTGTCTTCACTATATTTGATAAACAGCTTCACTGCTAAAAATAAATCATGGTCTAAATCACCTCCAATAAATATTTTAAATAGACTCAAACTCTGAGTTATTAAAAAGTACAGTGAGGACTTTTTGATGAACTCAAATTTTTAAAAAATCAAGCTGTCAGGTTTTCTAAAACTCCTAAATTATTTGCCTTTAAAATTGCATTCATGGTTCTATGAGAATCATCAAGCATTAATGTACATGCATTAATACTACCATCACGGCAGAGGGCCTGCAGAGAAAGGGTTCTTCCATTCCCAGTTTCATTTTTTAAACAATCTCTTGCTATTTTTGTAGCACTCAACACTAATACAGAAGTAATCAAATTAGCATTAGCGATTCATGTTGCAATCTTCAATTTGTATTGCTACACATCAAAGTAAAAATATTTGCATATCAAAAGTAAAAGAGGTGGGATTTAAATTAATTTAGTGTCTTAAACAAAATTAAGTAGGCCTTGATGGTAAATTAAATGATAAATAGTTCACAAATACCAAAATTGAATATATTTATATTTCTTTTTAAAAAATCCCAAGGCCTGTGTACTAAATGCTAATGAAATATGAAAATTAGAAAAAGAATGGAATATGACAGTGCATATGGAAAATGTTGGGTTTCTCATATTCTGAGAATTCTGTTTAAATTTCATTCATATTATAGTGTTTACAACTATTTATAACTCAGAGTATGTAGGTGATAATTCTATCTATCTATCTAAACATATTTCAATAGTCTGAATCTAATTATTATCAATATTTTACCATGTAGGAAAATGTAGTGGCTTTGATACACCTGTGGGCATAAACATGCCAAAATAATGCGATTTCCAAAAAATGCGTTCCTTTTTTATCACCTGTTATTATCATGAAGTTTCCATCTGTTTACCACAATGAATAATGTTTTAATATTCTTTTCTCATGTGGTGATTCATCTGGCTAAACTGGGAGAAACACACAATTTTTATGAATGGATATTTTCATGCAAACACATTTATGTGCTTCTCAGGGGATAACATGTTTTCAAAGCACCAAATCTGGCTTTAAAATAATTTACATTTCTGCTCTAGCTCAGTCTCATACTGACAGTGACCAAGTGAATGCCCACCATTTGCAATACAATGCCCTCCCTGGACATTAAATATCCCCTGATGTACCAGGGACATTATGTTCCTTCCTCCCTGGCACATACTCCTAAACTGCCTATTATGAGAATTATTTCCTAGGTGAGTCTATAATACTGCATTGATATTTTATTTTGTTGCTTCATATTCCAGCTAATATTTAAACTAAAACATGTTCCTATGGTACTACCATGCTTCCAGATATTTCTCAAATATAAAAGAATTAAATGTATTCAGACTATTTATCTTTTAATCTTATATGCATATCTGGAAAAGAAAGAAAATGCTATTTTTATGAGTCATTCTCATGATTTTAAACTATGTGACATAATTTGAGAAATACTAGTGACAAAATTTCCCAGAGATACTATAAATAGTACCCACCAACTACTAAATGGGGTTCATGGAGCTAATCTGACAGCTATACTTAGAAACTTTTAAGGTGTTAGCCAGGTGCCCTTACAGAAAAGACATATCAGGAATAGGTAAATCAGAAAAAGAAAGGATTTTCAAGTGGACATTTGGGACAAAATAGATACAACTTATTACCTTCATCTAACTTCTAACTTTCAAGTGATTTGTAAATTAATTACATGATATTCAGGTAAGGTAAGCAGGCAAAATGATGAGTAGTACATTCATTTATTAATTAAAGAATTCTTATCCTTGCACAAAGTTTTGTTTTGTTGCTCTTGTTTTTTGTTTGCTTTTCCCTGTGAGTTGGAAAAGTGGAAGACTTTGGAGTATGGTATAAGAATAACATTGATTAGCTTCTCCATCATAAAATCATAAAGGAAAAGAAAAAATCATAAAATTATAAAGTCACTCTCTCTAATCTATAACCTATGATACTGTAATTTTCATGTAAGTGTGACCTATCACAATGGACTGTAGAATATTATGCTCAAAGACATTTTCAAGTCTGAATATATTAGAATACTTTTAAATTTTAAGTAAGAAAAGTTGAGTTGTGTAAAGATCACCTTTGTCATTGTTCAACCATTTCTTCATAATGATATAATAGTCATTATTTTTTTTGGCAGGGGTCAAGTGAAATAGGGATTGTCTATGTATTTCTCATGGGTTTTGCTTTGCAGATTTGTTATAATACCTATATAACAGTGAATCATTTGATAATCTAAAGAGACAGTGTTTTGTTTGTTTGTGTGCTTTAAGAAAGGCCCTTCTATCTACAATCTATTTTCATGGGATATAATAATTCTCTTCTCAGGAATACAAGAGCTTAATTTTTTAAAAAGACAAAAAGTGACCTTTTGGTAAGACAGGACAGAGATCTGAATATTAATGTAATCAGTAGCTGTCATTTAGAAGACAAGGAGAAATCAACTGCAGGCCAAAAGAAACTTAAACCTAGATATCTACAACTCAATAGAAATTATAGGAAGAAAATTTCAACTTAAAAAAAAAAAAGTCTAAATGTGGATTAAATTTTCCTTGTTTTTAAGAAAGATTAAAAATACCCATCTCAAGTCTCTTAACAATTCCAGGTGGAAATTAGGATGCTTTTCAAGGTGATTCTCACATAGGACAAGGCTTTGATTTAAGAAGGTCACAATAATTAGTATATTCTTGGATTATGACATGTTGCATAGAAAACTATTGTACTTTATTGCTGAATCAGGAAATAGCAATACATCTATTTTTTTTGTTGTTTTTGTTCTTTTAAAACTACAAAGCCCAGAAGAAATAAAATTAAATGAAAGGGTGGTAGAGTATTTAAGATTATAGTGCTCTGATCTTCCTTTTACAGATAAGAACAAAAGACAAAAAAAAGATAAGAGCAAAAAGACAGTGGTTTGCTCAAGGTCACACATCCTGCAGCAAAGCCAGGAGTAAATCACAAGTTTACAGATTCCAAGAATTGAGAATCGTGTTTATTTCAATGTGAGAATGAGTAAATTGAAGGAAAATCAGCTGAGAATTGATGAAGATTTGATGAAGAATTGATGATAGGCACTATGATACATGTTTCATATACAGTTTTTCATCTCACCCTAATATAATTCATGAGGTTATGGATTTAACTAAATTTTCAAATGGGAATACTGAATATCAGAGAGACTAATTGTCCAAGGTCACAAAGCTGGTAAGTTGATTGCATGGTTACCACTAAAACCCAAAGCATTCCTCTTTCGTATCCCATGTTCTTTCCATTTTACTTGTTAAAATAACTAAAATTGAAGTCCTGCTGTATAACCAAACTAGCATAGAATAATATTTGTTGAAATAATGAGGGTGATGATTTATAAAGCTTCCTGAAGAGGAATCCAAACATAAATTTAAAAAATACTTAGCTGTACTTGGGGCTCAAAACAAAGACAAATGAAGCTTTTCAGCAAGAGAACATATAAAACAATGCAGTAATGTGTCCTTACTTTCCTTTAATGGTGCTACTAATCTAGCCTTTGCCCCAGATGATAAATGTAGTTCAAATTTGAGGGGAATTTCTCTTCACACATATTTACCTTCCTCATGGCTGGCTTTCTTTCTTTTTCTAATATGAGAGTTTTATTTGGATTTAATATTCCTTTGCCATATTTTACTTGGATTATTTTATTGCCCATGGAGATCTCTGTACTTAACTTGGAAATTTCATTGCCATAGAAAGAAGTAAACTGGTTGCCTTTAGATGTGACTGATAAGAATCCACAAATAATTTTTAGAATTACACATTAGCAGGCAATTTTCTCTTGGATATAATTCTAACTAGTAAGTTTTGCTCTCACTGCATTCTTTCTTTGAGACACCTATCATCCTATATTAATGAGTCCAAAATCACAGCCTTTTAGAGCTAGTTGAAAAGACCTATAACATTTGTGAATTCAACTCCCTTATGTTTATATATGAAGAAACTGAAGACCTGAGAAATAAAGGTTGATGAAAAAAAAGTTTTCCAAGGAATAAAAGATTCAAGACCAAATCTAGAATTCCTAATCTAGTGCTCTTTCCATACATACTCACAACTGTAGTGGTAGACAAACATTCCCCTGGCAAAGATTCCCAGATATTTAAAGATGAGAAATGAAGGCTGGCCTTTATCCAGGAATACCATTTTGAAGACTTTTCTGTTTCAGTGTAGTCACTATTTATGAAGCAAGACTTTATATTAAAACTAACCCTTGCATGTTGATACCTCCCCTCAGCTCATCTTTACCTCCCACACAGAAGTCATGTGATTGTTTTTGTATTTTATATATTTTTAAAAATTAACGTATTTGAATGTAGAATGTGTTTTACTGATTCCTTTATTGCTCCAGCTCTGTAAGCAATGAACACAATTGTTTCTTTCAAGTCCATCAATCTCAGTATCATAGATACTAGTGTAAGATCACTATGTATTAGTGTAAGAAGCCTTAGAAGTGTAGGCAGTCTCATGAATTTACTATAAAACAATGTGGAATGCTTTTTGTTAAATCTACACAAAGACTTTCTTCGACTCAATGGCGTGGGGCACTCTGACAGCATAGAGTGTCAACAGACAAACGGAAATACACTGTTACAATGCTATTATTAGTATTTATAACAGCTCTAGTGCTCTTGATAAATGAAGCCACATTAATTAGTTTCAGGATCTTATTCTCACTTTGGCATATCCACTAGCACTTCTGAACACGCAATTAAAATATTTCAGAATGTCACTTATGTCTGCATTCTACAAGAAATGCATACTGATTATGGCCACTTGATTTGTACTAGGCCGCATACATTTAGAAACAAAAATATGTTAACATTTTAGGGGTTAATAAATCTCTCCTACACTGCTTGCAATAAAATCTGATGAAAACCGAAGCTATCAATGATCATGCAAATGTACAATTATAGTATTTTCTGAGTATGAAATATTTCCAGTTATATGTATTTTTTAAAGATCCAACCTTAGTAAGTTTGCTTTCCTTTTATTTTGGAAAATGTAAATTCACTGAGAATTTGGATGATAATCAGTGAAAGCAGATGGATTTTTGAACATCTCATAAGTTAAGTTAGCTCTTTGTTAAACAAATAGCATAGTTGATTTGAAAGTTAGATGGCAACCCATGCATTGACTTTAAAACAAATTACCATTCCCTCTTAAATTGGGGGAAGATTGATTTTCATCTTTCTCCAATGAATACCAGAAATCCTCCGGTTTATACTAAGAACAGTTTAAAGTTGATACATTTTCCCTTTTCTATTAAAAAGAAAACTACATTATAGATTAGATAGATGAAGTTACATGTATACGTATACAGATGTATGCGTATATAATAACTTGACAATATTTATCCAAATTCTTTGGCCAGTGTAATACTAACTTGATTTCTTGTATAGAAGTAGTCAGAGAGCAAAGTAAGCTAGAAAATGGACCCCCTGCACTACTTCCTTGATCTCAGGAAGTGGCAAGAGATGTCTAGATGAATGTAGAGGCATGTTGTTAACTGCTTTCCTATAAATGATAAATTGAATTTTGTGAGAAGAACATGTTGTATAGCTGGAAGATCCCAACTGCAATCAATGTTTAATGCTTAAAACACTGAAATATTTTTCTTCAAATCTTTAACTCCTTAAAAATCAATAATACAGGACTTCCCTGGTGGCACAGTGGTTAAGAATCTGCCTGCCAATGCAGAGGACACGGGTTCAAGCCCTGCTCCAGGAAGATTCCACATTCTGTGGAGCAACCAAGCCCATGTACCACAACTACAGAGCCCAAGCTCTAGAGCCCACATGCTACAACTACTGAGCCCACATGCCATAACTACTGAAGCCCGCGTGCCTAGAGACCGTGCTCTGCAACAAGAGAAGCCACTGTGATGAGAAGCCCACACACCACAAGGAAGAGTAGCCCCCGCTCAGCACACTAGAGAAAGCCCGCGTGCAGCAACGAAGACCCAACGCAGCCAAAAATAAATAAATATATTTTTAAAAATCAATAATACAGAAAGTCTCTAAATTCCTCTTTAATTCGGCAGGAATGTTCTAGGTGCTATCACACCTAGACTCAAGTGTTCCTCCCACCTTGGAAATATGAAGGACAGTAAAAGAAATGACGCACACAAAAAAGAGTGGACAGAGAAGTTACTGTTAAATGTGAAGGAAATTAGTAAAGTAGCTGAAAAATAAAAGAAATCCTGACATCCTTAATGGCATTTTACATATAATGTAGCAGACCATACATAATTTGCAAAGAGTTAGGGTTATTCTGTTAATTAATTTGAAAAGGAGGAAATCTGAAAAGGGATTCCCAAATTAGGAGTTTGGGTAGAGATGATAGCTTTGTTCTGAAGATCAAATCAAACCTGGGTGTCGGGCTTGAAAGGCATCAGGATTCTATCTCCTATGGGTAAGAAAGTGATGGAGGCGCTCTTGAAAGAAAGCCCAGAGCATAAGTAGACCTGCCAGAAAAAGTGGGATGGAGGAGAGAAGTGAACAAAAACTGGGAGAGAAGTCGTAGGTGGGAGAGTTTGCTGCAGACTTGTGAACACTCCTAAGGAGAGAGTCACATGAAAAGGGAAAAAGAACTAGAGAATGACACATGCATCCAGTGTTCCCTCTCCACCCTCCCCTGTGCTCCTCTGCCCCTGCAATAGAAACAGAACAGAGCCTGGCCCACAAAGGTGAATGGTACTCTAAAGTGTAAAAGATATGGATTCTGACTATCTCTACACTGGGCCAAAAAAAAAAAAAATTGAGTAAGGGCAACATTTAAAAAAAAGAAAACCTCAGGGACATAGCGCAGAAAGCATTTTCATATCAGACCGACACTGGCATCGGAGGACTTCACATAAAGGAGCAAGGTTAAGAAGAAGGGTGAAAACTGAATCCTTTATTATTCTTGGATGCTGTATTATAATACATAAACTGATACAGTGATTGTCTAAATTGTCTTTTAATTGTCTAAAACTGATTTGATTTCTAATAAAATATTTACTTTGACCTTGGGCAGCAAGGCAGCAGATAGTTCAATGTGAGACAGTAATATTATGAAAAATTGCGATATTTTTCCATTCAGTTCGAAGCCTCCTGTGCTATCCATCAAATTCATTTTCCCTGTAACTAAATCTGTCATAAATCTTGGCATACAAAAATGAAATGTGTTTCTCACCAATAATCTACTGTCAATAAAGACTTCAAATGATACAACACTTTCTGGTGGTTTTAAAATGCTTCACAAATAAATTATTGATCTTGGTATTTGACGATGATGATATTAACAGTAATCTACAAATAGGAAAATGTGGTATGGGGGGAGGGTTAATGTATCCCAACCATTGGAGCTTTACTTTTCTCTTAATCTTTCATGATTATAAATAAACAAATAACAGAACCATAGGTAAATAAATATTCTGACAAAATTTATATTTTGTCTACACAAAATTAACCAAAATTGATTCCATTTTTAAGAATTTAGAAATTATTGAACAGTTTGAAACAACTTTTAGGAATTTTAAAAAATAGCCAGTTTAATTATAATTATTAGAAGTGTTTTTTTTTCCTTGCTCAATAATGAATGCATCATTTGTTTCTGGGTGAGTATGATACACCATTTATTTTTTCTTTACCAGCCTTATCTTTTCTTCTCTTCAGAATCCATTAGAGAAAACAAAATATGAATACTGAAGTTAGGAGCAATTCCTAATGTTCATGTTTTGCTTCATTTTGTGTCAGTCAGTATCTGTTGCCTAGACTAAATTCTGTTAAGCATAAAAAGAAATCCCATGCTTGTGCTAGTAGCTAAATATGCTCTTCACAGAAAAAAAAAAAAGTTAGTTGTAACATCTTAGTTTTAATAAGGATCTTGTGAGTTGCAGATTATTATGACTTTGAATTATTAACCCTATACTTAAGAAAAAGTGTGTTTTGTTACCAGAAAGGTCTAATGTAAACAGTCATGTTGAATACTTCTATGCCTAATGTTATTTTATGTGAGACTTGTAAGATGTAAAGTGAATACAGACACCCTGTATTATCGGAAAGCAGAAGCATCTTTAGCTTCTATACAAGGAAACAAAGAAACAAGAAGCTTCCTTATTCCCCAAAACTATTAACACTGTTGGTCTAATAGCCCAACAAAGGGAAAAGACACTAGAAGTACAGTTGTTGAGACTATTAATATCACTGTGGCAATAATTCTCTTTAGTGGCAATGTCCCAACATATTCTCAGAGTCTGGGCCATTATGCCATATCAGTGTATAGGAAAATAAACACCTTCAGACTGAAGGTTGTGAATAAAAACTTGCTATAATGTAACACATGAAGCAGTTTATGAGGGATGTATATTCACTACTGAAAAATCTGGTCCAACAAGTAGTGAAGAGCATAATACATTTAATGCATGTTTGTGACCAGATACTGGGAGAAATACAAAAGTAATACATAGTCCCCAACTTCAAAGGCTTTTTTGATTTAATTGGACATCAAAACACATATGAGTGAAAAATAAGCAACAATATTAGGCAATGAGAATAAAATAGTGGAATTCTAGATTTTATGATATTGTCTGCAATATTGTACATGCCAGAGGAGTGATATTTGAGAGTGATGAAAGTTTCTGGTGTGATTTAGAAAATAATACATTTTCTACTATCAGATTGCACTGCAAACATCAATCCACTTTTCATCTATGATTGAACTAGTCAACTAGTATTGAAGTTTATAACATCAGTCTTCTCATTATCTATTCTCATCTTTAGCCTTTCCTTATTTGACAAAAATTCAGGTAGCCCCAAAATACTTTTGAAAGGATCATTCATTCAGTCTATACGATGACTCACTAATCTTTCTTCACCCATGAACACTGGTATTAACTTGAAAAGTCCCAAATTTTAGACATGGTTTGTTTTGTGGTTGTGTTTAAAAATAAAATTACTTTTATTAATATCCAGAGACAATAATTAATTTCTTTTGTCCTATTCAAGACTAACTTTTCATTGCCATCCCTTTATTTCATTTCAATGAAAACTGGGTCTTTATTATTTAGCAAAGAGCGAAAAAATAGCTTGAATTTTTGACAACATTCACATGTAGTGTATTAATTAGTTACTGATATATTTTATTAAAGATATTGCTAATACAAAAGAAGTATATGATCATTTATCAAATGCCAAAAATCACCAGATAATGTTAATTATAGTTACTTTTAAATTTCCTCACAATAACTTTTAAAATGTTATTCCTTTTTTTTTTTTGCAAATGATGAAATTAAAGCTCAGAAAGTTTAAAAATTTGCCTGAGATCATATAGCTAAATAAAGATTTGATCACAGGTAAATTTGAACCAAATGATACTTTTCCACTAAATCACAGCACTAATACAAAAATTGTACAAAACATGATATGTTTATATTCTTCTGACTGTATGGACTATCAAACACCATGCTAAGATTATACTGTACGAGGGTTGAAATAATTCTTACCATGGAATGTAATTTTTATCATGGAAAAAGTATTTGAAAAATAATTAATGACATATAATCATTTTATTTTATGGATGAGGAAATTAAGGCTCAGAAAGGGAAAGTCTGGTACCCAAGGTCACACAACATGTGGAGGCAGAGTGAGGATTGAAAACCAGTTCTCCTGGATATTGATAGGTCCTGATTAATTTATAAGACATTTTCCCATGTAACTGTAGGATAAGAGAGTCAGGACCCTATGAACTCAGATTGGACCACATATATGTATAATATTTAGTTCACTGCAACATTATAATGGCTTTTTGAATTATACTCATGAAATATGGCCAAGCAGCAAAGAAAATTCAGAGTATGTAGGAAAAAAATAACCAGCTGGAAAATTTTAGATTTATATGAAGATAGGGCATGTGCATCTCTATATCAGTATATATACATCAGCATATATGCAATGGTCTCCACCATGCTATTTAAGTACCAAATGATTTTCATTTCAAAATGGCCAGCATGGGTGTTTGAAAAGGAAAAGATAATTGTTCATACCAAATGTAAAATAGATCTCCCATATAGCACAGGGAGATCAGCTCAGTGCTTTGTGACCACTTAGAGGGGTGGGATAGGGAGGGAGGGAGATTCAAGACGGAGGAGATATGGGGATATATGTATACGTAGAGCTGATTCACTTTGTTATAAAGCAGAAACTAACACCCATTGTAAAGCAATTATACTCCAATAAAGATGTTAAAAAATAATAAAGTAAATAAATAAGCACCTGATCAGATGACCTGCCAGAGGAGGAGAGGGCAGGGAAGAGGAGACGCCTGAGATTTAGGCTGCTTAATAGACACAGGGTTTCCCTGGTGGCGCAGTGGTTGAGAGTCCGCCTGCCGATACAGGGGACACGGGTTCGTGCCCCGGTCCGGGAAGATCCCACATGCTGTGGAGCGGCTGGGCCCGTGAGCCATGGCCGCTGAGCCTGTGCATATGCAGCCTGTGCTCCGCAACGGGAGAGGCCACAACAGTGAGAGGCCCATGCACCGCAATAAATAAATAGACACAAGTCTACATGAAACCTCACTGCAACGAGGGAAAGGCAGAAAGTAATATGAATCCTGAAATGAAATTCACATAAATAATATCTGAGAACAAAATAGTGCTCACAGATTTGCACTTGGTGATACTTCTTAACATACCACCACATTCCAAGCTTTGCTTCCATACAAGTCATATAACCCCCAGAGATGGGAGGCAAGGAAAGAAGGGGAAGAAAAAGAAAAATCATACATTGCCTCCAAGAGAGTCTTCCATTGATAGAAGAGGTGGTTCTTGCCTTGACTTCAAAACACCTAACTGAGCCTTCACAGACAGCAAGGGGACAAATTATCTGGGAAATAAGGTTAGGGACAGAAGAAAATGAGAGGGGCTGAAAAGATTGAGGACAAATATAAATGTGGCACAGAGAAAAGAATCCAGTGCTACCTACCTAGATGCTAGTTCTAAATCTTCCAAATAAGAAAACTGACCTAAATATTACTAAAATTTTTGTCATCTCTCTTGTACACATAAGGTTTTAAAGAAAGATATTATAAATGCCGGTTTGTAAATATTGTGTGTTTAACATGGATTGGAGTCTTTAAAAGGTTTCTAGATAAACGAAATAACCACATATTTTTATTGGGAGAAACTATTTACAAATAAACATAGCACAGATTTAAATAACTTACTATTACTTGTAAAACTATATTTGGTATATGTTTAGTTTAATAGTTACACAGTTTCCAGATGACTTACTAATTATTCTTAATGAAATAAAATAATTCTCACTTACTGACCTTGAAAAATAAGAGATATAATTGTTTACTCTTATTTGACAATGACTTTTGTTTTAATTTCTGGCAAGAATGAGATTGGAAGTAGGCAATAAAACCTTGTCAATGGTAACCAAACCATTTTCCCATACAGTTGTACTTGCTGGCTTTTTTTTTTTGAGCACTTTATATTGAAAGTATTATAAAATCTCCTGGAGGTACTACAAATCTCTGTGATTTAAGAGAATTGTTTTTGAAACTTTAGATATTAAAGCCCACTGATATTGTGATTTGCATTTGTTAATCAGAGAAATCATAATTGTAAAGTGATGGGCATTTATAAATAACCACATTATGAGGGTAGTACATTCTTTCAAAATAAGACAAATGCTCACGTGAGGAGTTAGGGATTTACCAGGACTGAAAGGGATTGAAAAAAATAATGGAAATGCTGCAGGGGGTCTGTGGCTGGATACCCAAGGACTGCCTGAGGAACACTGAAGTTCCTGTCTGGCTTAAAGACTCTCAAAGGTTTGTGTGAGGGGGCCAGCTTTAACATTCACAGACAATAGGCATTTATACATTTGAAAATAATCGTAACTACAGGTCAAAAAGCATTTTCCGCAAGTGTAACATGAAAAGTGAATCAATTCTAAGCTGCTTTTGGAGTATTAAAGGTGTTCAGGAGCTAAAAATGAATAAACAAATATATGTAACAAGTAAAATTGGAAAACTAACATCATCCTGCTTTGTAAAATAGAAGTACTTTACAAACATAAAAGAAATGGGCACAGGTAATATCATCTCTAGACTACTAAATATCATTTGAACATTTAGTAGTCTTCCTAGGACATTAAAAAAAATCACTAAGAATGTCAGGGTTTTTGTATAAGTAAAACTGTTCTTGTATAACAGTGATTTTCCCTGTGTGAAGGAAGGTCCTATATTATATTAATTATGATGGAGAAAAAAGAATTTTGATGATTTTTGAGATAGAATATTACACATTTTTAGAACATTCCAGAGTGATATGTTTTCTCTGGAAATCTTTTTCATGGCTGTTTTATAAGCCAATCCTATGAGTGTTTTGAGTCAATCAGTGTTCAGTGAAACTTCAACCAACACACACACACACACACACACACACACACACACAGGAGAAATGAAAGGGAAACAGAATGGATTTGCAAAGTACTGCTTTGTCTGTACTTCTCTGAGGGTTATCTGCTCCCTGGACTCTCTCTGCTGGCAGTCAGGCTGCTGCCAGCTCTAAAATCAGACAGAGACCTATAGTGCAGCTGCCTCCTTGCTCTGCTGGTTCTTTCCAGAGAAATACAACCTCTGTGCTTAACTTAGGCTGAGTGACAAAGACTATGAGAGAAATACAAGCCAACTAAATAAAGGGCCTCTTTCTTCTGTAGCTATTACTAATTCCCTCCCTCCCTCAGCTCTACTGCCTTCAAAATAGCCCTCATAAAGTATACTTTAAATAGAGTGATACTCCAGCATTTTTTAAATGGTTACCTACATTAAATATGGCCAGACCATAGGGACTACTGAGCTGAGCTCTCCTTTCCAAAGGTGGTTATAAAATACTACCTTACATGCTTAATTTGTCTTGGCACTCCTGGATATTTTGGTTAATTATCAGAAATTAGCTTGAGGGAAAGATTAATCTTTTTACGTAGCCAACACACAACTGGTAATTTCTTGTTAGTCAAGTTGCATGACAGTTTCCACTATTTCTTATCATTATCAAGAAAAATGGGAGGCTTACAGAGTGAAAGTCTCTATCAGCCAATTTACTTCATTAAGTATCTGACTTTTATGAAATGAAGCATGCTTGAATTTTAAAAAAATAACTTTTATATTTAGTGGGAAATTATTAACTCTTTGTGAAGAATTTCTGTTTTGTTTTCTTCCCCAGTTCACCCAAAGCATTATATCAAAGAGAAACTCACATTTAGAAAAGAAAGAAAAAGATAGGAAGGAAAGAAAGAAGGAAAGAAGGAAGGGAGGAAGGAAGAAAAAACTGCAATGATCAGATTTCATCTACTGACACCTGAGAACTTAGGACCTGTCTTGAGAAATAGGAAAACATCTGCTAGTATTTTTCTTTAGTGCAATTCTACAGGAGACTTGGGCTGAGTGCAGGGGTATCTGCCCCAAGTCTATACCTCCCACCTCTGCAAACACTCCTTCTTGTCTTTGCTGTTCTGCTAGGAACTGAACAAGACTTGCTTTTTCTAAAAGATAGAAAATAAATTTACATGAATTCAACAAGTAACATTCTCCAGTAAATTTCAGGTTTTTTTTTTTTTTTAGAAATAAAGTAACAATCCATTTGGGTAATTTTTTTTCATGGCAAATTTGAGAGCTATTACAATAGAAACTAATAAAATTTTCACCCTTAAAAACAAATTTATACAATGGAATCTGAACTAAATTAAAAAAAAAAAAATCAGGGATTTTGACTTCCAGTAACATGGGAATCCTGGCACATTTTGTCCAGTGCTGTTTTACCCCACACTTACCTCATTTCACCCACTATCCTACTGCCGTTACCATCAATATTTAGTGCATCAACAACAGAAATGCTTGACTTTAGTCCCCATCCTCAGGAAGGTCTCAATTATTACTTTGTTCTTTTGGAATGTTACTAGACCAATCTGCCCCAAATTCCAGTAATGTAGTTTTCCATTCAAGAACTGAAGGCAATCTCTTATCACACTCAGTTAAACCACTTGATCTGGCAATCAAGGGGTCCATGATTTAATTCCATCTCATCTATCCAAACTCATCTTCCCAAATAATACTCTCTCCAAGCCAAGCTCCCCTTTTGTCCCCAAACATGTCACAGCATTTCTCAATCCCTGCTCATGCTGCATCCTCACCTAATAGCAAATTTATTATGAGTTTAATCTGTGCCCAACATCATACTCCCATATATTTTAGGGAATTTGTTTCTGGATGTCTTATTTTCTCAATCATGTCATCTTTTCAGAGGTCAGCAAAGTAATCTATCATTTCCTCACATCTCTTAATAATACTATTTATTTCTCATCTAGCACGTGTTCCAGAAATATTTGTAAGAAAGAAACCATCTGTACTAGAAGAAAACAAACAAACAAGGTGGTGAGGGATATTTTTTAGAATTTGTTCATTTGAGGATGAGCGTGAATTTATGTTGTCAAGTGAGTCCATCTCTATGGGGTGGGGTGGGGCACGATTGAGATGGACCAGGCCTGACTGTGCAAAATAATTATATGTCATCTTAGGTAGTATGAAGCTTGAGGTGTAGGATGATGTGGGTGAGGCCAGTGGTTTTACGAGCAAAATAAGATCTGTGAAGTGTAACTGAGTTTTAGAGGTAATTTGTTTGTACTGTAGAGAACAATTACATCAAATATAGGTTGGGTGTTATAATGGCCTTGATTACCTCACTCTTTGGAAAGTGGTGTGCTCATTGGAAGACCTGAATGCACCTACATCAGAAAATGACTGAATTTTCGAGTTGAAAGGGACTTTGACGGGTCATGTTTCTAAGCTTCCTTATTTCCTAGATGGCAGTGGCCTCCTCCTATTTACCTCTCATAATCCCCGTCTTAACTTTGGGACAGACTTGGAATTGAAATAGCCTCTGAAAAAAAATTAACCTACATGCAGAAAAATAACAAAAAATTAAAAATAAATGTAACAAGTCAGTTGACTGACTCATAGCAAAAGAAACAATGTGTTAAAATACCATAATAGCCCACAAATTTTAGCAACTGCAAAATGAGATATTGGTGTTCAGATTAAGAAAAATTGGAACATTTTTCACTTCCATAATAATAATTCTGACAATTAAAGAGAGAATTATTTTAGTTATAAAAAGATTTTTCTGGGCTTCCCTGGTGGCGCAGTGGTTGAGAGTCCGCCTGCCGATGCAGGGGACGCGGGTTCGTGCCCCGGTCTGGGAAGATCCCACAGGCCGCGGAGCGGCTGGGCCCGTGAGCCATGGCCGCTGAGCCTGCACGTCTGGAGCCTGTGCT
Organism: Neophocaena asiaeorientalis asiaeorientalis; assembly: GCF_003031525.2. NCBI lineage: Eukaryota > Metazoa > Chordata > Mammalia > Artiodactyla > Phocoenidae > Neophocaena > Neophocaena asiaeorientalis. The sequence goes on from NW_020175529.1 coordinate 768,989, forward strand.
CCGCAACGGGAGAGGCCGCAACGGTGAGAGGCCCGCATACTGGAAAAAAAAAAAAAAAAGATTTTTCTTTTCATCTTAAAAAAGTGAGATGACTAACATCCATTATCACAAAAACTGGGATTTCTTAGATTTTCCGTAAACGTTAAGCAAATTTATAAATTTATAAATAAAGTCATCTCAATATTCTTTTTGGTTGAATGATCTTTGTAGTTTTTGGTTTTAATCATATATGACCTTTTATAATTAGTGTGGCTACTACAAGCCCATCATTAAAATGAGACATTGACCTAAAATATATCACTCATTATGCACTTTGGGCAAAAATGTTTGAAAACCTCTGACAAAGAAGCTTGTTTGAAAAGCGAGACAACCAGCCAGTCATATAGACAAAGAGACTGATTCTGATTCAAAATTTTGGGAGGCCCAGGGATCTTCAGTTTTAATAAGGCGATTCTAATGCAGACAGCCTGAGGACTACATTTTAAGAAACGCTGATCAAATTTACATTAGTTATCAATAAAGCTGGAATTATTGACCCACAATTACCTGGGACATTTTAGAGAAATAATCCTGCCTAAACTTGATTTACATAAACACACAGCAGGTGTTTGGGTTTATTGTCTTATTGCTTTGCTGCCAGAATTCACAGAGTAATTGGAGCCTTGGTTTCAGTCTACTTAGGGATGTTGTTTTGTTTTGTTTTTCCCTGAGATTAAGAAACCTGAATATAAGCTCTGTTAGTCCTTTCTTAAGGTTCCTGTGACTGTATATGCATTTAGCTTATACAAGCAAGTTAAGAAACTTGGGGTCAGAAAAAAACTGTCTTTAAGAACTAATGTAGCTTACCTTTCAACTCAACAGTTTGTACCTTCTAAATCACCTCTGGCAGGGAATTCTTTAGCATATTTCTAATGATATGGATCTGATTACTTTAAAAGGTAGATGATTCTATATTTGGATAACCCGAATTATCCTATTGAAGTACATGTACTATTCCTTCCTAGAACTTTACCTACAAAATTACAGGATTATTGACCTTAGAGCTAGAAGTGTAATTTATATTTGAACTTACTCTACACTTTACATATGAGAAGCCTGAAGCTTAGGCAGATGAAGAGACTTTCACCACTTCACAGAACAGATTCTGAAAACCTGGGCTCTTAATACTTGATACTACAATGACACCACTTTATAGATTACTCTGTAGCTGTAGAAAATATACTAAATCCCTCTTCCATCTGACAAATCTAGTTAATAGCAATATGTTCTGTAAACCAGTATCGATTGCCTGGGTTATGTAGAAGTAGTAAAGAAAACAATGTTTTCCTTTTTGTCTTCCAAAAAGGAATAGGAGAAAAAAGAAGTCGGATATTAAAAAGGTATCATTCAACTCATATGAAATATTATTTGTGCCAGGAAGAAAGCAACTACCACTTTGTCACACTTCTATGCTGTGTAATTTACAATAAAATGCTGGGAGCATAATCGGTCTATTTCAAAATTGTTATTAATAAAACACTACTTATCTAGCATTACTACGTGCCAGGCACAGCATGCAGGAAGCAGGCAAGACACAGCGGTATGCATAGCACACGGGGTTCAGACTGTGATCTGACCACCAGGGTGAAAATATCTGATGGGTGAGTGAGGCAAAGTGAGGAACTCTAAGCCTCAGTTTCCTCATGTGTAAAATGAGGACATGGGATTGTTGTGATAATTCAATTAACACAATTCAGAGAGCAAAGTCTAACAGGAAGCACAGGAAGTGACTGACAATCAATGGTTATCTCTTTAATTCATGCAAAAATGATCTGTGGAAGGTGATGCTCAGTAAGGTCATTAAAGAGTCTGCAACACTCAGCTTCTAAATGCAGATGAGATTTGAACAGGAGTCTGCCTGACACTGATGTTCATAATTTTAACCACTATTATTATTGAAAACCAGAGAATAAACACTTCAAATTTTGTTCCACACAGTTTGATGAGAGATAAGATACCTTAAAATCATGTATTTCAACCTGAGTTTTCAGCTGCAGGCATTCTCTTTATTTCTCTTTCTCTCTTACTCTAACTTCCTTTCTTGCCCTTTCCTCCCAAGCAGTCTTGGATCTATATGACTCAAAAGTTAAGCAATAGCTTGCACATTTGGACACCTCCTCCATCATTCCTTTTTTCACTTTGTCAGTCTTGTAAGTATAGGAACCAAATTCTCTGCTTCGAGTTTGTCAACATATTTCCTAAATTGCTTTTCCAATGTTGTCCTTCAGTTCCTGAAGGATTCATAGAACAGGAATTAACACTCCTCTGGGGAACCTCTGAGAAAAAAAGTGACACAAAATCAAACTTCTTTCTTGTGGAGGAGTTTGCCACATAGGTGCAGTAGTAGAGCTTCAAGGAAAGTAACATGAATGTCACATCTAAAATGCCCAGGGATTCTTTATGTGTTGTGTAGGGGCAACATTCAAAATATTTAACCACTAGCAAAGCAAGGGCTTGAGGCTTTCAGAATGGACACTGGCCGTAAATAACCAGTAAGTCTATGTTCTGCATTCTGGCCTAAAACAGCCCTGTCTGTAGAGCTGAAATGACTCTTTGTTCCTGGCACAGTGCTTTAAACAAAACAGGTACTCAGTAAATATTCTCTGACTGAGATACATAACAAATGTTATAAAGGGAAGAAGAGATTAGCCTTTCATGCAGGATCCTGAAATTGTTACATAAATTTGTGGAAAGAGGTAATATGTGTGGACATTAATGCATGAATAGGGGTTGTCTGAAAAGAAAAGAGAGAAAAACTGTAATAGGGCAAAGGACACACAGTATATAGACACATACATGCTTGAGAAACTTGGAGTTGTCTTGTGTCACTATAAACTATTATAAGCCATTTCCAGTTTTACAACATTTAATAAGAATTATTTTAATGTCCAGGTGACATTCTTGTTCACATAGAGACATAAAAACTAATCATTGTTAAGCAGTTCTTTATTAAAGCTTGATTCAAAATAACTGGCAAGTGAACTTAACTATCTTCTCAAAATCCCTGATTAAAAAAAAGTAAATTTTTCTTTGTGGAAAAAACACATGCACAATTATGTCAGCAGAAGGTTAAGTGTGAGAAGCATGGGTTTATGGGTTATTTTAGGAGATTAAAGTAGAAAAGAAGCAAAGAAATTCTGCTCATGTGTTTCCCCCAACAGAAAGTCTCTGACCCTGACCTGAAGCTGGGTTGCCCTCTCTTTTTTTTTACTTTGCCATAATTCTTTCTACACATTCATGATCACAGTTTTTCTATTATCAATGTTTATTTCCTTCCCACTGAATCCTGAATTTGTATGGGCCAAGAATTCTGTATGGTTCATCTTTTTCCTTCCTGAAAGCTAAATGTACTTGGAACACAGTGTCCATTCAACAAATATTTGCAAAATAAATAGAGTCAAAGAGGGACAATGGATACTTAGAATAGGGTCCTTGCGTCTGATATTTGGATTTAAGGGCATACTTTTAATAAAATCAAGGAACTATCTCAATTTCACGAATATATATTGGAGCTTCTAAATATGAGACACTAAGTTGTGAGTGAAGCAGACACAGTGACAGTCCTAAACTCACAGGGTTCTCAGTCTAGGGCAAGAGTCCAACGCTCAGCCTAAGGCTCCTCAGAGCTGTGATATGGCTCTGCTGTAAGTTGTGTATAAACTGTGCCAGTTCACTCTACTGGATTCCAGAACAATAGTCTCAACAGTGGGTTTTCATTGGGGAAAGTTCTATAGATTGGAAACCAAAGTTTTGGATTCAGAGGGTTTGGATGCCTCATTTCTTGAATTCTTTGATACTTGTGTTTTGGGAAATGCTACTCAAAGCATTTGGTTCTGAAGACTAATACTTATTAATGTATATTTTTTAGTGTCATTGTAAAAAGGCTCACTTTGAGTGTAATCAATCAGTGCTTATAAATTATATAAATATATATTTATATTTTTATATTTTCTTCTCTCTCTCTCATATCTGTATATATATAAAAAGAGAAGCAATATTAAGACTACCTCTAGGATCTTAACAGCTTCTATAGGACTCAGTGTTTTCTACTGTTTAAAGTGTACTTTGGGGCTTCCCTGGTGGCACAGTGGTTGAGAGTCCGCCTGCCGATGCAGGGGACATGGGTTCGTGCCCGGTCCGGGAAAATCCCACATGCCGCAGAGTGGCTGGGCCCATGAGCCATGGCCGCTGAGCCTGCAAGTCCGGAGCCTGTGCTCCGCAAGGGGAGAGGCCACAACAGTGAGAGGCCCGCGTACCGCAAAAAATAAAAAATAAAGCGTACTTTAGTTTATACAATTGTCCATATTTTCTGCCAATCACAGCCTGTGAGGTTTTCTTGCAAAATCAAAAACTATGATTTTTAACACAGAGAGCAAAGTCAGAAAGATGTCATATGCCAACGACTGTCTATTGATGAGTATAATATGAACTATAAGAATTGCTTGATTATAAATGTGCAGGAAATTATATTTGGCCCAATTTTAGGAACTATCTATTGCTAGCTATTAGGCTCTTTTATGTTTAGTCTTAAAAGTACAGTCTGAAATTACAATTCAAACAAAACCAAAAAAGTGGGAGGATAAAAATCAATAATGTTTATGACTTAGATTTTTTTTGTAATGTTAATCATTGCTTTCCTGTCTTGTAATTTAACATTCTTCATTAGCCTCAATCTTTATACGAATTTAAAATAGCTTTTAAATTATTATAATTTTTATAATAAATTGTTTTTACTTGAAACATCCACAATTTATTTATATTGGCTGATTTTTAAACATCCAGCACATAGAAAAAAATCAAATTTAAAACCAGATGGAATTTTAAAAATCTTTAGCCCAATTTCATAATTTCACAATATGAAAATTGAGGGATACAGAGGCTGACAGATTGCCTGGTTTATTTCCTAAGAAGGGTGAAAATGGAGGTTCCTATTCTGATGCTCTTTTTACTAAAATATGCTCTCTCACAAGAATAATAGAATTTTGTCCTTGAAAGCAATTTTGATAACCTCAACTTTTATTTCTGCTTTAACAGTAATCTGATGCATAGTCTCAGAGGACATTTTGCTCCCTATTTGTAACATGGCCAAATCTCAATATAGGGTGCCTTTCCTTCTCTTTCAGCTACTAATAATAAAAAAACTTTGTGTGAAAGTTGGTGAAGATTCCTTAGTGATTTCCTACTTCTACTCTTAAAAGTTGGAGGCAAAAATATATATACATAAACAAATATATATAAATATATACATATACCTATCTATATTTATATCTACATCTATATCTCCCTTCTTACTGAATTCATCTCCCACTCCCTTAAAAATAATACAAAATAAAAAAATAAAAGACTTAACCAAACCAAACTACAAATGTATTTCTCTTCCTTTAGTCTCATATTCAAAGTACCCCAATTTCCTCTGTCCTTTAAGAGTTATATACTCTGCATATAAAAGCTAACATGAAACACTTTATGGATATTAAATCCTATCACAAAAACAATGACAGTTATCCTCAGTGTGTAATTCAAGAACTCAAAACAGTGTATTTTTGTCCTGAAAATCATTATGTAAGGAATAAGGTAACATTCCTTTAATCCAGTAGAGACGTTTACATTTGTATGACTCAAAGTTCAAATGGCTGGGTTAAAACCTCAATAGAAATTCTGACAGTGTAGTTCTTGCTCTGCAATAATGTATGCTGATTGGAGAACACTGCTTTACAATTACTTAGAGAGTATCTTCCAAGCTCTGACATCTAGCCAGCAGCAGTCAGGGATCTGCAATGAAAATCCTTTGATTTAAACAGCTCTTGCTTTGAAAAGTCTGATGAGTTATAATGTTGATGGTCAGAAACAGCATATATGTTTAACAAGGCCAGGTTATCCACTAAATCATCTGTGTGTGCTGAAAATTAATTATCTTGAAAAATTCCAAGAGAAAAATGTACTTTCACTCCACAGAAATACTTTTGGAGGAAGATGGCCATCCTGTCTGGGTACTGCATGAAAATTATCCATAATAATCTGGCTGTAGTTGTTTCTAAATTTAGGGAAACATTACTTTGTTTCTCCTTTAAAAATTTTTCTTCTTGAAGTTCCACAAAACTTCAAAGATTATTTTGTTTTTGATGGAAGTATACAGATGCAAGAATACAAAAGGGCAAAATATTTAACACGACTATCTCCAGCTGGCAAGTTTTGTACTTTCTTCTCTTTAATTTCTCTCAGTGCTGATGTAGAACTAGGAATAAACCTAATTTGCATGGAAGGATTCAACAGCATGAGGTAACATCTCTCTTGAGGGATAAATGCTTAGAATTTTGAAGATTTTCTGCTTTGCATGACTGATGAAAGGTGATGTGATATCATGTGATGTATAGAGGGAAGAGCTTCAGGAGAAAGCAGAAGCTTGATAAAATATTCTAGTCAAACATATTTAAAATAAAATTATTTTGATAACAGTGATTCAATGCATGTTGAAAAGGCTGAAAAAATAAATTCCATGTTTTCCCAAAAATTAGCCACTAATTTTAAAGATGTCATCCTATATAATTAGAATTAAGGAAATGCAGATTATTTAATCAATTCATATATCTGCTGATCCAATTACTTCATTTCCCAGTTGTGAGTCAGGATCATCAAACATAAATTTACATTGCAAAAAATACCTATCATTTTTTATTATTCTAAATAAACTCATATATAATTAGAATATAAATGACTGTATCTTAAAGACCACCTACCAAATATACCACACTAGGACTGCAAATCATTAAAATACAAACCAACAGAAACTAAGACTTTTTGTATTTAAAATAACTGGATGTAAGCTAATGAACATATATTCATTTCTTATGGATTCCGGAGAATGCCTTGAGTGTTTTGTGTGAAAAACCATGGCATAATTATGAATTAAAAAGTAAGCACTCAAGGACTTCCCTGGTGGCGCAGTGGTTTAGAGTCCGCCTGCCGATGCAGGGGACACGGGTTTGTGCCCCGGCCTGGGAGGATCCCACATGCCGCGGAGCGGCTGGGCCCGTGAGCCACGGCCGCTAAGCCTGCGCTTCCAGAGCCTGTGCTCGGGCCTCAAAAAAAAAAAAAAAGCACTCAAGTAAAGCTTATAGCAATAACTCTAAATACCGGTCACGTTCCCTGAAAAGGAATTTTAGGCAAAGGGATGGAAAGGCCTCTTTACTCTCCACAATTGGGATTAACATTAAGAAACAAAAATAACAAACAAAAACAAAACCAAAGCAATTCATCCAAAAACATGGGAAAGGGAAAAGACTTTCTAGTTTGTGCATGAATTGCCTGAGTGAGGGAAAATACTTGTTGAACAATTTCAGTTTAGTCTACTATATGCTGGTCCTCACAGTACTGCCCTTTTGTTGTCCAAAACGCTGAAACTCCACATGTTCTGCTGCCATTTCTGCCTACTCCAGGGAGGTAAGAAAAGAAGTACATCTGAGGTTCTCATATGCAAAGATATAAAAAGTGAAATGCAATAAGTCCCCAAATAAATATAACTATTGCTGCTGAAGGAACTTAATACACCCTGTCATTTCCCCATGGTTAATACACCCTGTCATTTCCCCATGGCAAACTAAAGCTGTGAATGAGACGTTCCCCAAAGAAAATTAACTCTGAAGCACAGGGTAGACTCTGCTTTACAACATTATTGGGATAAGATAATATGCAGATCATTTAATGTTAGTTGAAAATAGAGTATTTCTTATAAAGCCAAAATACACGCATTTATTGAAGATACATCAAGGGAGCAAGATAAGACATAAGTGTTTGAAATTGAACGGTAATATGTTTGTGTCTAATATATTGTAGAATTTGTCCTGGAATGGTTTATCCATGTAAAAATATGGCCTCTCTGAGACTGTCATGATCCATAAGACTCAGGGTGATCTTCTGAATTAAGCCTGGTTCACAAAGTTCAGGAAGGTTTTAACTCATATCAAAATTTCCGTAGAGCTGAAAAATTATTTTGGAAATGAGAAAAAGGGGTAGCTTGCTTGGCTGTGCTGTTTTTTTTTCTTTTTCTCCTTTCTGACATTCTATTCAGATTTGCCAGGTATCATAAACTCTAAAAGGCACTACATATTTACACACCACTTTACTACCTGTGAGGTGTAACAAATGCAGGAATATCCAGCCACTCCATTTGTAATGAAATAGAAAAAAAAAAAGGATAAAAACAATATAAGCAACAGATTAAATTCTATAAATTCACTCTAGCACCTAGCACAGGATTAGGCACAAAGAAGGTATTCTCTATTATTAATTGTTAGATGGAATTAATTACCACTATTTTTCTAAAGGTGCATTATATTACAACAGCGCAAATGTATTATTTGGCCTTAAACAATCACCAAGAATTGGGAAAATTTCATTATTTAGAGATCCCCAATATTGAGGAAGCATATATACAAAAACTGAGAAAATAATATTATCCAGGAAAAGCAACTTACCAAAGTTAGAAAGGAATATTTAATCTCCGATGACTTTTAAGTCTCAAAACATATGCTTAGTCAACATATGGCATGCTATTTTATACTTGGAAACCTTATTTTTGATTGACTAGATTTAGACCAAAAGCCAGAGGAATCAGTGAGTCAGTCCTTATCAGATCATCCTGATTATAGCTACCATTAGCCAAGGTTTGTGTTTCATATGATGGTTTCAACAGTGGACCAAGGCATATCTCTTCCGCATTTCTCACCCTGTCAACAGCTGTAAACTTCCTATTATTGGGAAATACCTGTAATGTTAAGTGTTAAAAGAACCTTGGCTGATTAGAACACTGATGATAATACAACTTAGTCTTCAGGCTTCTAACTTTCATGGTGGAAGCCCAGCTGAGCTGTTATCACTTCAGCAGAAATAATGAACAAATCAAACAGCTATAGAGATAGATACTAATATTAAGCCAAGACTCTCACATCAATCTCATGGCTCTTGAACGAATGACTTATGTAGAATGACTACACTTAACTGACCACCTTTCTACCTCCACTGGAAACACACACGTGTGAGTACACAAACACATGCACACACACATACACACATCTTAGAGCTTTTTAATATTTGGGGGGCTAATAGTTTAAGAAAATAATGCCTTAGGCTGTCCAACGTGAGCAAGAGTAGCTGATGACTCTTGATACAGATCTGTGGTGCTGTATAACTCCCTTATTACAATGCCAGACAGTTATACTTCCTGAATTTCAATCTATTACAGAGACATCTGTTTATTAACATTTTTTAAATTGTAGATATCCCTGTTTTAGGACCTTAATAGTCTTTCATATACAAGAAGGAATTCAACTCAAATAGTTTCCTCCAAGACCAACTCAATTCGTTCATAAACTAATGTGCATTTGTTCGACTGAATTCTGCTGTTCCTAATATCAAGCTCAGAAGAGGTGCGCTGAATAAATATGAGTGTTGATTAAGGAAAGGGAAAGGCAGATTACCAACATTACTTTGTGGGTAGAGAGGTGAGTGAGGGAGATTAGTTAGGTCAGAGGAAATGTTTTAAAGTTATTAAAACAAAATTTGAAATAACACCCTATGGGCATGTTCTGTTTGAACAAAGCAGCAGTAGACAGCTTATTCATATCTGCAAGACAGGTGAGTTGATTTGGTTCTGTTTGAGGCAAGAAGATGGCAGTAAAAACAATGAGATGGTATCAGGTCAAGAACCCAATAGATAAGTTTTATGCAAGTGTGGTCCATGTCAATTGACAACACTCATGTGTGATGAGCAATCACCAAGATGACACTTTCAAATAGCAAGAACAATACGTGGAGGAGGTAGGGGGGAGCTGTGGTTTTGGTAGACTTAGATATGTTTCAATCATAATAAAACCATGACGAGTTGTCAAGTTTTTATAATACATTTTTATAAGCTACTTTAAATCATTTTTGAATAAGATAAAATATGAATGAAAATACTTTAAAAGTGTTATTAAGAATATAGTTAATATTTTATAAATGTTCCAAGAAATAATAAATGACTGCATTCGTATGGCAAGAGAAGATCTGTTGAAAGAAAATAGTCTGCCTAGAACATCTATAAACCCATATATTTTCATTTCAATGTAAAATAACAACTATGCCTTCTTTTTTCTTAATTCATATATTTAAGTCACCTAGACTCTTTAATAGAATGAACTCTAATTAAAATTTTCTGTATTCAAAATGAGATCTAACTTAGGTTACTCAGATTAAAACATTTAAAAAATAAATATTATTTCCCTTTCCCTCAACTCAGTAGAGATATTTTTGATCTCATGTATGGTCTTACTATTATTTTCTCACTTTATATTGTGTAAAAATCATGTGACTATAACTGAAGTTCACATGAAAGATGAAGGAGGCCCCCTTAGCAGCCAAAGTTGATTTTCATCGATCAATAACAGCCAGAGAATCCTGGGACAGAAAATAAGATGCACAAGGTAAATGATATTTTAATTAACTCTTATTTGAGAATGAGCAGTTCGCACATAATTTTCAGTCTCATGTTTACATTTTTTCTGTTTATCTCTATTTGTAAATTATTTGTAGCCCAACAATTTCTACACTTGATTCATCTTCTTTTATCCTTCAATAAGCAATCACATGTGTAAAGATTGTTCCTCTAATATTCAGCATGAAACTTATCCTGTAATTTCATCACCAGATCTCTACTGTGACCATTGTGTAAGTGTTCTCTAGAAGATTATCCCCCAAAAGTAGCTATGCCCAAGGAGTTCTGCCTACAGTTAGCAGTAGGAAGTACTGGTGCAGGGCAGCATTCTGCTCATTAATAAACTGACTGGCTTCCTGGGGTCTGCATAGTTCCCTGTTACATGACCTAGCTGCAGCCAATTCTCATTTTCCAATTCATTCCTGAGAGCATTTCTCTAAGCCCACCTACATAGAAACTCCTTTTTTAACTGTGAAATTCTCTATTATATCCATACTCTATGCCCTCTCTACTTGGATGCAGCATTTCCAAATGCATTGAGGGATTGACACATTTATTAAACAGTAGAAAATGTTTCCTTCTTTCCTTCCTTCCTTCCCCACTCCTTTTCTATTTGAAACCATCCGTAGGGTATCATGCCTACATGAGCTATTGGGAGCTTGACATATGTTACTATGTTATTATTTTACAGGTGAGAAATAGAACATGGAGTGGTTAGACTGTCTATCATATTTAGTAGCTGACAATTCAGTGTAAATGCTTTGCCCTGAACGCCAATCACTCATTAAGTCTATCTATGTTCCCTTTCATCTAGGACTTGTGCAAAATAAAATGGAAGCTCTCAACTATTTATTCAAAGTAAAAGAGAGAAATAAGTTAATAACCAATTACTAAAATAGATTGAAGATATTACAGTTTAAGCATATGTCTTAAGTGTATGACACTTAGACTTTGCAGCTTAAGTCTAAAAGTTTCATTATCAACAAAGTAAATCCTTATGTGCCAGGGTACTAGGCAGGCAAATAACCCACAAACACTTGAAAATCAATTTAATGCCATCAGACTTCTGGAAGAATAAGTAATATACACATTTTACTTATAATGTTCATGAAACTATAGAAAAATACTTTCATATAAACTACAGCTATGCCAAAGTATACGCCATAACTTAATATAGTTTATGTCTTCCTTTATCAAAAATGCTCAGTAATTAGTAGTTCTGATGTTTAATTCTACTTTTTTCCTAAAAATATATAACTCATCTAATAAGGCAAATAATTTATATCTTTGACATTTAGACTTTATGAGAGTCCTGAAAATAATTCATCATTTTAATTACTAATGGTGCTTTTATGTCACACATTTCCTTATAGTAAACTACTCCAAAATCTCAGTTATTTATAATAAATCTTTGCCTTAAAAATATCTTTATATTGCTAAAATGCTCCTTTTAGTGCTTCTCAATTTATAAGCAAAATTCAAAAACATAATCATTCTCATTATTTAATCTCATAAATAAACTACAATTGGAGGTAAAAGCTAAACATATAGCATCACTGGAATGTCCAATAAATGACGTTTTTGGAAAATGTTAGTGACACTGATACAAAGCTGTAGATGATTCATTACTTTCTTAAACTTTCTGAACCATCTAATTTTGCTAATATAGTGCTTTGAGCTTCACACTATTGAAACAATTAGCAGGCTCCCCCACCATTACAAAAATGTAACAAACATTTAAATAATTGATATCTCCTTGAACCATTCTTCAATTTATTTACTGGTTACACTACAATTAAATGGCTAGCAAATGTATTAGACTCTTTAAAAGAAAAATATATTATTTTGTTTGGAAAAATTATTAAAAACTTAGTAAAATACTTTTATGGTTTATCTGTTCATGACACATTGTTTTTCTTAAAAATTTATTCTTAAATTGGTAATGAGATAATCTGATTTTTGTCTTTTGCCAGTCACTATTTTAATTGTAGCAATGGTTTATTATAGGAAATTTTTGGTCTACTTTTTGTTGATTAAGTTAAATAAATATTAAAATTCTCTCATAAAAAAAAGCTATATCCTTAAAGTCCTGCAATGCCCCATAATCATTTATTTCATTTGTAAACCATTTCACTTCCAGATTGAACTAATCCAATTTGGTAAAATATTGTTACAACTTTAAACACAAATAACAAATGGCAGCGAGGATATGGAGAAACGGAACCCTCAGTTACTATTGGTGGGAAGGTAAATTGGTGCAGCCACTGTGGAAAACAGTATGGAGGTTTCTCAAAAAACTAAAAATACAGCTACCATATGACCCAGCAATTCCACTATTGGGTATATACCTGAAAAAAACAAAAACACTATATGAAAAGATACATGCACCCTAATGTTCATAGCAACATTATTTCCAATTGCCAAGGTATGGAAGCAACCTAAGTGTCCATCAACAGATGAGTGGATAAAGAAGATGTGGTACATACATACAGTGGAATATTACTCAGCCATAAAAAAGAATGAAATTTTGCCATTTGCAGCAACACAGATGGACCTAGAGATTATCATACTAAGTGAAGTAAGTCAGAGACAGAAAGACAAATATTATATGATATCACTTATATGTTGAATCTAAAAAATACAACAAACTAATAAATAAAACAAGAAAGAAACAGGGGCTTCCTTGGTGGCACAGTGGTTGAGAGTCCGCCTGCTGATGCAGGGGACACGGGTTCGTGCCCCGGTCCGGGAAGATCCCACATGCCGTGGAGCGGCTGGACCCATGAGCCATGGCTGCTGAGCCTGCACGTCCGGAGCCTGTGCTCCGCAACGGGAGAGGCCCACGTATTGAAAAAAAAAAAAAGAAAAGAAAAGAAACAGATTTATAGATATAGAGAACAAACCAGTGGTTAATAGTGGGGCGAGGGAAGGGGGAGGGGCAATATAGGGGTAGGGGAAAAAGGAAGGGTTATTATAAGATTATATGAAATCGTGTGTCTGGAACTTGGGAAAATTGTAAAGCACTATAGAATTCAAAGACTCTTTCATTCAATTATATATATATATCATTAGAACTTTAAAGTGCTTGGCCAAAAATACATGAAGATTTTTTTTCTCATAACTTACACCAAACTCTTCTTAAAACTAAAAGAGACTTGTTAAAAGGAGAATTTTGTTACATAAAATATATTTCATTTTCTAAAGTTATTATTTAAATCCAAAAGTAATAAATTGTAGTTTTACACACACATGGATATACTTCTTTTGTGATATATAATAACCTGATACCACTATTAGGGCAACCTAATTGGTCATAAGTAGATTCTGTATTCTTTGATATGTATTTGATAGGTTGCTATGTTTACATAACGCTCATATATCCCTGACATATATTCTGGAAAAGTGAAAAGAGACTATCGATCCAGTTAACCATATGAGACAGCTAAAAAGGCACTCTCTTGAGCAGGCCTGGCACAGTACTATTGATTTCCTTCCTCCCTCACTCTTACTTGCCCGCATTCTTAGTCCACCTGCTTGTCTTTTCATGCAACAAACAAATTAACTAAAAGTTAAGCAGATTTTAAAAAACTGTAACTTCCTACTTCACTTATTCTTTCCATGCACATGTACTTTGTTCTGCCTATTTTTAATCTATCTTCCCTCTCTTTACTTTCTCATAGAGCTACCCTCTAATCATCACACTTCAGCATATATTTTCAGTCTCTGAGGCATAACCACACTTTTCTTAAGCGCAAGTGTTGCAAAACATCACCAAATGATTTGATTCCTCATTCCTATTGAAATGAAAACTATTTGGATATTTTCCCCTAACCTAGTGATCCAGCAGAGTTTGCAATAAAGCAAATTAATGGATTAGTTGAAAGTTACCTTTCCATTTATTTCCATGATAAAATTAGAACTTCAGTCCCCTGGAAGAAAATGTCTATGGATATATACTAAAAGATACTTACTATTCAAATCCTACCTAATTCACATATTTAAAGACATATAATATACAATGTCTTTTTAATAATCAGTTCAGAAATAAGAAAAAAGTCATTGATAGTATCACGCTTTATTGGGAAATCCTTTTAAAATAAATGATACAAAACACCTCTGGAAAGTCATCAGCCTTACCAAGCTCATTTTTTTGTTCTGAATTATAAATTCAGAAATCAGTAAACCTTTAGCATTCTGGCCAAGTTTTCCATTATCCTCACAAAAGTGGCATAACTTCTAAATTAGATCTACATTTCTTTGTTGTTTTAAAAATATTTTCCTGCATTTTCTTCATTACTTGAACACATTGGCTTATCATGGTATTACACGTAACAAAGATCACAAAGAATTAAAATCCTGAGTAATATGCATTATGGTGTCTAAGGACATTTTTCCCCCTGTCAATTAGCTAATATCCTACTACGAGTAGCTAATCTGCCTGTGTTAACAATTCTCTTTATAATCGGATGTTCTATTTATTTAATTGATGCCTGTTGTCCTGATTAGAGTGGACAGGCAAGCTTAAATAATGATAGTTGAGTCTTGTTAAGGCTTACGATTGGAATCTTTGGTAACTTGCTCTGCTTTATTTGCTGTAAACTCTGGGGGAGTTGCATACTGTGGTGTCCCCAGCCACACGGTGGTGGTGATAAGGTCATATGAGGCAACTCCTAATTTTAAGTTGGAATATATCTTTGACTGGTTTCACTTCTGGAAAAAATTGTTAGTCGATTACAAAGCATGTTTGTAATGTCAAGCTTTGCAGAAGGATGCCAACTTCCATGCCCCTCCAGACTACATTACCTAGTGCTTTTCTGATTCTTATGAATAAAATTGTTTGCTTTCCTATTTCATTCTGCTGATTCCAGATAAGCAGTGAATCCAAGGACACAAAAGAAAGTGTCAACTCACCAAGATCTGTACTTTTAAGCACGCTACTGCAGTGAATTTGGTTACCCCTGGACTGTGGTTCAGAAAATCTGGGGCACAGCTCTCTCACGAACTTAATGACCTTGAAAAAGTTACTCTTTTAATTAACTAGATTTCAAAATGACGAATTTTCAGATAAAACAATTTCTTTCAGATAAAATAATTTATGATTCTATGTGAATGCTTTATATTCCACTCTTTAATAGGTTGAAAACAGTCAATCATTAAATTACTTTTGCAAGTTGTCTTTATTACGACTTTGCTATAGTCAGTTTCACTGCAATAGAGAAATAACATTCAAAATGAGGACAGAGTTGTGTCTCCAGATGCAAAAGAAGTGATGGTTCCACAAATAAAAATTAGCGACTTTGTCTTCAGAAGGGTAGTCTTAGTAAGATAAAAGAGCTTCACTAGAACACTGTAGAATTGGCTAAAAATTAGACGACTTATGTTAAAAATTCTCAATACTCAGTCCAATGAAATCTTTGAGAATTATGTCACCAGATTCCAGTACAGAATTATCGCTATTATGTCTGTTGATTACCATAGAATCACAGACCTTTAGTGTTGGAATCCATTTTGTCTAACTTGTTATCTTATGAATGAATCCCTTTAATAATGACTTTGAGAAATTATCATGCAACCTAAGCTTTGATATCTTCAGTGATAAAGATTTCAGAATACAGATTAGTCTATGGAGCAGATTTTGTTGAGCATTTCTTAAGATAATACATTTTTTTCCTTATAAGGAAGTAATTTTCTACCATTTACACCTGCTAGCATTCGTTCTGTCTCCAGGAATCACAAAGAATGAGTCAAATCCTTTGTCTCTCTCTGCATTAAAGTGCTTCAAATATCTTTTAAATGACTGTCCTCTCCTCCACCTGTCTTCCTCAGCACATCAAACATTTTCTTGGATTTACATATTTATAAAAGCAAACAAAAAAGGAAAAAATATAGCAGCTTAAGTGATAACAATCAATAAACTTTTTTTTAAATTAGAAGCCTTCTTAGAAATTGTGTAAGAAGCCTATAACATAAATGCTAATTGATCACATGATCACAGCAATCCATGCCACAGAGTCAAAGGAAGTCCTCAGAATCCTTCTCAAGAGAAAACTCCAGAAAGAAAAATAGGTCAACACATGCTATCATTAAAGATAACATCCCTGGTCTACCTTGGTTTCCATATTATACAGATGAAGAAAGCATGCTCCATTTATTGGAAAACCTAGACCAAAACCCCAATTTCTAAAATTCCTTGTCTTCCATACTCCATAGAAAATTGAAAGCTACTTTAAAGATCAGTTTTAGTTAAATCCCTCATTTTGGTGAAATAAGTGAGGTTTTGAGACGTTAAGTGATTAATCTGTACCTCCTGCATTTAATTCCCATCTTTCTAAAATATTAAATTTTAAAATGTTAAATTATATATGTGCACATAGTATATACATCTTCTATAGCACTGATGGACAAAGCACATATAGGTTTTCTGTTATTTTGAGAATATTACCTAAGACTCATATATAACCAAATTTAAAAAGGGTATTACTGGGCTTCCCTGGTGGCGCAGTGGTTGAGAGTCCGCCTGCCGATGCAGGGGACATGGGTTCGTGCCCCAGTCCGGGAAGATCCCACATGCCGCGGAGCGGCTGGGCCTGTAAGTCATGGTTGCTGAGCCTACATGTCCGGAGCCTGTGCTCTGCAACGGGAGAGGCCACAACAGTGAGAGGCACACGTACCGCAAAAAAAAAGCCTCTTTCAATGTTATACAAATAATTTTTATATAACATATCTTTGAAAAGTGTAAAATGGAAATGCTTTATGAATTTTAACTCAAAATTCAATTATTATAGCATTTGAATTTTCAAAAGCATTACACAAAACTGTATGTGGGAGTTAATTAGAACACTCAGTAATATATTGCGTTTTGTTGCATATTTAAGGAGAGTGAATTGGTTATCATGCTGAGAGCACAGAGTACCATGAGGTCGGGGGGCGAGAATGGAAGTTATAAACAACAGTGAAAAGGGCAGCAGTGAAGTAGAGTGGGTGGGGAAGTTAAAGGTGACTATGAGCGATTTAAAAAAGAGAAATACAGGGCTTCCCTGGTGGCGCAGTGGTTGAGCGTCCGCCTGCCGATGCAGGGGACACGGGTTCGTGCCCCGGTCCGGGAAGATCCCACATGCCGCGGGGCGGCTGGGCCTGTGAGCCATGGCCGCTGAGCCTGCGTGTCCGGAGCCTGTGCTCCGCAACGGGAGAGGCCATAACAGTGAGAGGCCGCAAAAAAAAAAAAAAAAAAAAAAAAGGGTATTACTTTGGGAATTGAGGGAGCCGACAAAGCAACACTGAGTATGAAAGAGAAAGAATTTATGTAGGCACTGAAGCTTTTGAGAATATAAAGTCAAGCACTATAATGACCATATGGAAGACGTTCATTAAGATTATATAGGTTCAGCAAGAGGGAAGACATATGGGAACATATGTATATGTATAGCTGATTCACTTTGTTATAAAGCAGAAACTAACACACCATTGTAAAGCAATTATACCCCAATAAAGATGTTTAAAAAAAAAAAAAAGATTATATAGGTTCATAATATATGAAGCACACTGAAAATTAAAATCTTGGGTAGGGTCAGGGAAAAGTCGTGTGGCATAAAAAGTATTCTCTGCCAGCAAATTGATTAAATTTCCCAGTTCTAGAAAAGGCCACATATTCTGTGTAGGCACTCACTGAAAGGCAGATGTGCACGGCTTCTGAGAGAGTGCCATAATCTACTTATAAATAGGACTCACCAAGGGACATTGGTAGCAATTTAGCATTAAGAAAGAGTTCACATACATGAAGAATTTACTTTGTGGTAACTTTTATTGAGGAAAGTCCGTATCTGACAGGGCAGCCTTTATATATCTTTCAATCTTATTTTGACCTCCATGTAACATAGTGTTATATGCAAGCACATATTTAGTCATTAAAGTCAATAATTTGCATTGAGAAAATAGTTTTTGTTTTTGTTTTTTTGTCTTTTTTTTTTTTTTTTTTTTTTTTGCGGTACACGGGCCTCTCACTGTTGTGGCCTCTCCCGTTGCAGAGCACAGGCTCTGGATGCGCAGGCTCAGCGGCCATGGCTCACGGGCCCAGCTGCTCCGCGGCATGTGGGATCTTCCCGGACCAGGACACGAACCAGCGTCCCCAGCATCGGCAGGCGGACTCTCAACCACTGTGCCACCAGGGAAGCCCGAGAAAATAGTTTTTGTTTTGTTCTGCTTTTGTTTTGTTTGCCTTTTACTTCCACTGATATTATCCATGTAAGGATATGTATTTTTTTGTATCAAATTTGTTAGAATGGTGAATGGGCATCTTAAAGAAAAACTCATATCAGGCACCAACTCAAACTAAAATATTTATTCAATTTAGAAATAAAAAGTAGACACAAAATTCTTTTACTTTCATCAAACACTATTTTTTAATTCATTCATTTTTTCATTCATTTTTATGCATACTTGAACTTATTTTATTTATATATTATACTATATACTAGCCAAATCATACCTTTATTCTGTACAAATTCAGATCAAAGCTATATGCAGTTTTAAACTGCACCTCCTTTTTTCTCCCTGAAGTTATTTAAGTAGATTTTCTGGGTTCTTCATACTGAACAAATATAAGCATATAAACCGAGGGAGACCATCATGAATTCCTTGTTCTTTTGATAAAGTATTTTGCACTAAATGAGAATAACCAGAATGCTAGAAGTATCTGCAATCAAGTAACATAGAACAGTTAGGAAAACTTGGGCTATAAACCAGAAAAAGAGAGAGAGAGAGAGAGAGAGAGAGAGACATTATCTGCTAATACATTAGGATAGAGTATCTGAATTTAGGTCATGGAAGTACTTTCATTTGGAGAAGGAATAGAACTTATTTTGTGTTTTCCCAATGGGAAAATTCAGGATAAATGGATTCAAGTTATGGGAAGGCAGAATTTAATAAGAAATATAAGAAAAAGCTGAAAAGTTAAACATGTCCTAAAATAAAGTGAGCCACCTCTGGATTTTGTGTCACTGGAATCATTCGAGCAGAGATTAGTGATTCTTATGATGGTGCTGAGGGATGCATGAACAATCTAAGACTTGATTGGTTGGACCATAATCTCTCTACCAACTCTTAAAATTCCATGACTAATTCAGCAAATATTCATTCTATGCTCCAGGCACTCCACATAAAGAAATATAGAAACAAAATGATCCTTATATTCACAGGGCTAACAGATTGGTTAATTCTGATTATCTTCGTAGAAAGTGGGGAGAGGAGGGTATTTTGACTTGTATCCTAATTTTCCATCAAGGTCTGCTCAATTGTACCCTCTAGGCACAACTCTTTTAGTTCTAAGTACATAGCTCCAAGTTAATGCTTAAGTGCTTATCTTGCTCTCAAAAGCACTGTTTCCACAAAAAAAAAGGTCCTAGAAAAATATAGTGTACACAAGGTAACGTATCTTAACTCCCGTTTCTCTTTCCAGCCATTTTACCTCAAAGGCTTTTCTAAGAATAATGGAAACATGAACTCATAAATAAAGTCCTTTTTCTCTACCTGCATTGATTTTTTTCCCCTCCAAGTTTTATTTCATATTCTTTTAAATTTCTTTTAGTGTCTGTGGTTTTCAATATCTTTCCTTCAATTTTTTATTGCTTTTCAATTTATTTATTTTCCTAAAATATTTTTGTTTCTATTTTCTCAACGATTTTTCTTTTCTTTCTTGGTTTATCCTCTTTTCCTCATCTAATTTTACTTCTCCATTTCTTTCTTTTCTTGTATGGTAAACGACTCTTTTCTTATATGGTGCATATTTCCTTTATTTGCCTGTAATGTAAAAAAAGTGTTTCTCTGATAATCTTCCCTCAAAACTTTAGAACATTTTGGTTGAATTTCCTGTGCTTTCCATGTGAGATATATCTGTGCTTCTTTTCTTACCACTAGATTTGATAAATTTTATAAAATTTAAATGATCTATTTTCTGTGTTTTCAATTATTTTATACTTACTTGGTTTTTAATTGCAGGTCCTAAAATTAAGGGGAGATAATGACTGATTTCTTATGATACAATTTATTAAGTCATCTCTGAATCTAATAATAGTCAAGAGCCACAAGCTAAGGGGAATAAAAACAGAGTAGAGGAAAGTGTGGATGAGAGGAAGGGTACATACAAGGGTGAAAAGGATGAATGATTTCTTTCTAAAAATTCATTCATTTGCTCAGCATTTAGTGAGTAACAAACACTGAGGACATAGAAGAGTTCATAAAGGATAAGATGGAATCATAGAAACTCAGAGTTGAACATGAATGAGAATCCTAGCTTTGCTTGGGCGGAATCAGGAGATACTACATAAGGCACATGGCACTTCAGTCAATTCTGAGTGATTTTGGCCACTTTAGGTTTCTCCAAGCCTCATTTTTTATCAATTAAATATGAATAATAATAATTTCTAACTCTATGTTCCTTTGTATGGATGAATTAAGAAAGTGGAGATTATTAAGTTTATTTACATTGTGCCCGACACACAGTAAACCCTCTGTACGTGTTTGCTGTTATTATTGTTGTGAGTTTTCCAAACAGACCTGGGGAAAGTGCTCTCCAGATGGAAAGACCCAACAATGCAAAGGTCTGTGGACAGGAAAGATTATTTATAGCCATTGAGAAAGATGGGGAGTCCAGATTACACTGTACATAAGGATAAAGGTATAAAATATGGACTAGAAATGTAGGTAGAAATGGGATCATGAAGGCCAGCCAATGATTTCAGAGCTTTTTGGAGTAAGAGGCCATGCATTCCTGAATGAAGATTAATGCTCCAGCCTTTAATGGTTAATGGTAGCATCAGTGAAAATGCCTATAAATCAAAAGAGCTTGCTTTGTTTATGTACACAAACAAGTCTTAATTTTGCTACTATTTTAAGTAATACCACAAATAGTGCTGCCACACACTTGCCCACCTATAGACACAATCACTGTTTTTTTGTTTGTTTTTGTGTTTAAGACATCTGCCAATAATCTTCCTAGCCCAAAGGTAGTGTTCTAGTTACATGTCTCATAGATCTGGATGATCACGAGGATGTAATGCAGAGCCTGACACATCCTCAAAACAAGCCCTTACAGGAGCTGGGAGGACCAGTTCCGCTAGTGAAAAATGAAATTAAGAAGGTGGGTGTTTCTCTGTGATGACTTAGTATTTATGTTTTATAGGTTATGACTCTGCTGTTGTTTGAGCCCTGCAGGCCTAGCTCCTTTCAAAATGTAGCAACCTGAATGAGGTAATCTTGGGACTGCTGAAAGAAATAGTGCCCCCCACCTCCCTCAAATGCCACCAGCTGAATTGACAAAAGAAAGTTTTGAGGAAAGCGATTAGCATATGTTCAGCTCTGACATCTGGATGACATCGATTTGTATTTAGATTCATTTGAACTGGCTCATACCTAATTTTCTATAACCAGATCAATAAGCATTATAATTAATGTACATACAGTTTTGTGTAATGCTTTTGAAAATTCAAATGCTATAATAATTGAATTTTGAGTTAAAATTCACAAAGCATTTCCATTTTACACTACAAGGTCCATTTTATTTCTGTCGAATCAGTTGAGGAAACTGCGTAGCACCTTTCTCTGAAAATGACATAATTAATTCTTCTGTACTCCTCTACATTTAAAAAGTATTCTGCAACTGTGCAGGGAATTCTGAAATGCATAGCATGCTGAAATATGTAAAGATATACTCAGGTTGAGTTATTTTTCTGTATCAGTAGGCTCTGTGTAGGTGGGTAAATGAGTCTTCTCAATATAAAAGAGACAGGCTATTAATGGAGAACGCAGAAGAGGGGCACTGCACTGATTCATGGGAACCACCATACCTGTTCATTAATGGAGAGGCCTTAACAGCACTCTTCTTCCATGCGTCTTGCCATGAGGAAAGGGGAGGAAGGGAAAGGTAGTGATGGCAGCAACACCTGGGGAAGGGAGATGGGGAAATTTGTAAAGGGAAAATCAGCAGCCCCTACACAATGGTGTCCATCCATAGACCTTGCCAATAAAACAATTTCCAAAAACCCTAAGCTTGTTTTCTTTCTTTAAAAAAAAAATCTAGATAAATTTCAAAGATAATTTAAACAAATTAGGTATTTCTAACAGCGCTAATCTGAACACTCTCCAACTATCATCTTCCAAGTCTAGGACACGGGGGCTGCTACAAGTAACGAACTACCATCTTATTCTCACTTTTCAACTGGGTAGTTTAAGGCAGGCCATTTTTCTATAGGTATAGTTGTTGTTGTTTACAACAGATTTAAGAAAAAAAAAACTATTGGATAAACAAAACCAAATGTATATGTATTTTTCCCCCAACACACAGTAGGATTATTAACATTTATTTGTTCTGCCTCCATCTAATTGACATACATCTAATTGCTCACAATACATCTTCCTTTTTACGTTCTCCTAAGGGTATGTAGTTTTGATATCAAAACGACTTCAACTTATTGATTTAACAAAAAAAGAATTAGATTTGTAGAATCCCTATATACTGCAAGAGGTTAAACTAATAAAAGTTGCAAAAAGTTTTGTGTTTTAATTATATTTTTGTAGACATGGTTTAATCTGGACTATATGTAATTTTTTGAAAGTAAGTATATAGAATTATATGGAAAGAGAGTGAAAAATTTTAATAAAAAGTTGATGATAATACTAAATGAGTTGAATTTTAATAGTGATTAACTGCCTTTATAAATCAATATAGGAGATAATACCACACCTGAAAACCAAATGCTGCTACAGATATTGCTCTAAGTATTTGTTTTTAAAGAAATCTTTAACTTTGTATGCTTTTATTTAAATACAAACTTTATATGAAAAATATTTTTACACTATTTAGAGAAGCTTTTAGACATACTGGAGATAATCTGATTGAAATATGCATATTTTATGAAGAAGAGGTATTCTCCTGTGGTGGGGGACATTGTAAGGGGGAAGGTTATGCATTTGTGGAGGCAGGGGGCACGCGGGAAACCTCTGTACCTTCCTCTCCATTGTTTTGTGAACAAAAACTGTTCTAAAAAAAATACAGTCAATTTTTTTTAAAGTACTGTAAAGTTGAAAGGCAGGAGAGAATAGTTTTTTGTGTGAAAAATAAAATGTTTTTGACCCCTCACACCAATACATTTCTTACTGTAATATTTACAGAAGGGCTGGGACATTCTTGAATTTTTCCCTAAAGACAGGGATTTTTGTGAATACATGTTTGCATTCTTGTTTCTGAATGTGATTCTAACCTTTAATCCTGATGTTTAGGAAAGCAGCTATCACAAAGATCTTTGGGGTTTGAAGCATGATAATCCTCTTGGTTTTGCATTAATCTTGTTTAGACAGGACGTCTCAAAACTTTCCAGTTTCTCAACTCCTCTGGTCTTTGACACACTGCTTGCTATTAGCCATCATCTGTTTAAAATAACATACCCACTTAATGCTTAGGTAATAGTATTAATCAGCCCTTGAGAAATTTGGAAGCTAATTGTTTATCATAAAAGATTAGCATCAAAGAATTCTGAAGGCACATGCAGTATCTAGGCCTGTTGAATTAAAATAAATGAGCTCAAAGTAGCAAACTTAAATTTTTTTTTTGTAGCCAACTTACATTTTATCTGATATGATTAAACACAATTTTTTGGTAGGTTTGCTTTTTTTATTATAAATTTTTAATTTTGTGTTTAATTTTTAAAATATTAACTGCCATTACACATAATATTTAAAAATTTAAATCTCCCTCCAAAATTAAAACCTACATATTCCAGTAATATCAAAGTAACAAAAATATAATTATTCCTACATTTAAATATTCCTAAGTGATTATTTGGGGATCAGCATTTTATCTTTGGAAGAATCAAGTGTGGGAATCTCCCAAGCCAGGAACAACAACAATAAAGGAATCCTCATGCTCTTAATTTGTGGCAAAATACTTTAATCTAGCATGAAATACAGCATTTTTTGTACATGAATCCTTAATACCGCAAGGATTTGATATATAGGAAATTCTTCCGTTGATCTTAGGAAGAGTAGATTATTATGAGACAATATATTTGTAAATTAGCACTGCACTGTGAAAGACACAAAAGTAACCAAAGGTGTACTTATGAGAAACTTTGGAAAATAAATATACACACACAAAACACAGATGATCACTAATAGTACAGCTTATCAAGATATAACAAGTAATAAAATTATTTTATAAATAGCCGAGTTTATAAATAACTAAAACAACATAGAATGGTAACTGAAAAGATTAAACTGAAATTTTCAAGTCATGAATTCATAGAGTAGACAATAGAACTTTGTAGATTAAGAGAAATAAAAGTGAAAGCTATTTTTTTTTTTTCATATTTAAAAGGTAGGGCTAGGATAACAAAATCATCTCCATTACTAAAGCGGTATTTGGTAGGAATATGGTTATAGACAATGTTATGAGGTTCCTGTTTTTGGAAAAATGTATGATAAAAGTAGAAATACCAATACTAAGATATTGTATATAAAGGCTGTGTGACTTAGTGAAATAAGCAGCACAGAGAACACAACATCAAGCTGTAATGCCAAAGAATAAGGCACAAGACTCGGTTCATATCTTCAAAAAATATAATCATTAGGTGGGGAACAAAAATAAGCATCGAACTTCATAGTGCTTGGAAGTTAAAGGCGAAGAGATAAGGGGATGAACTTTGAGAAGACAGATATGGACAAAGGATGAAAGAAAGAAACCGTTTGCAGAAAAGGAAGCTGACACAGCCTAATGCAATGTAGTGGGAAGGAGGTTGTTTAGTGCTGACAAGTCTGAAGTTAGTCAACCCAGAATAGATTGTATGGTGGGAGAAACAGAACACACCTTGATATGTAGAAGAGACGCATCAAACTACATATAAAGAGGGAGATTAATTAGCCAGTGAAACTGCTGTTCTCTGCTTGATGTCCTTAAAGCTTTATCAAAACCTGGCTTGTCTGGTATAAGGATATATGAGAAAAGACCATTACCATACTGCATAAACATTCCTGATAACAGTAGTATTTTTTATCCTATTTGTAAGGTCCATCTTAAAAATACATTTTCTCTAACAATTAGAAAACTGATATTTTAGCTCTGGTTCTGACCCTAAAACTTTCCCTCAGTCTCTCACATTCATACCCAGGGCTTTTTTGAACACAGTCTAATATACTCCTCCTAGGGGGCCACATTCCAGGCAATAAATTGGTTCAATTTTTTCTCATTCTCCTTCTTGCTAAGAGTGGCTAGAAATTTATCAAAAAGGACAATTTATTCATCGTAATGCTAGTGTCCATAGTGTGTCTAGGCAGGGCTGGAGTGTTTGGTGTTTCCTGCTAGCTCCTGCAGGACGGGGTTAAGATCTGCCCTGGTGGCAATAGGAAAAGAGGTGGAATCTGAAAAGCTTTGCAGAGGAAGGAATGCTACATGTTCTTTCTGCACTCAGGAAAACTGCTCCACTGCAGATATGACATGGCTCAATTCAGTTTTTGTTAAAGAGGAATGAACAGTATTGTTTTTAAGTATAAAATAAACAATCGTACAAACCCTGGGTAAGGTTATCAGTCAGTGCTTGAGTATTGAGACCACGAGGAGGAAAAAAACAGAAAATACAAGGGGAATGACATCATTGTGTAGGCAACACCTGAAGTTTTTTTAATCAATAAAAATTATAACTGATTTAAGATGAAAGAATGATTATTAACCTTTTATTTAGCTCTCCTTAGTAAGTGGTGGGCTTCTAGTATCTTGCTTGGTATTTTACATTCCTAAGGTTTAAAAGTATAGATTGCTTAACTTAATGGCAATAAAAATCAGCTAAATAACAGTGTTTAATATTATCAACTACAAACTTTAGTAAAACAATTGTGTAATGAAGAAATCAGAAGATAATATTAAAGAGATTTAAGTGCAAACTTTTGTTACTAATACTGAATTATACATTTTTTTTACATCTTTATTGGAGTATAATTGCTTTACAATGCTGTTAGTTTCTGCTTTATAACAAGGTGAATCAGTTATACATATACATATGTTCCCATATCTCTTCCCTCTTGCATCTCCCTCCCTCCCACCCTCCCTATCCCACCCGTCTAGGTGGTCACAAAGCACTGAGCTGATCTCCCTGTGCTATGCAGCTGCTTCCCACTAGCTATCCATTTTACGTTTGGTAGTGTATATATGTCCGTGCCACTCTCTCGCTTTGTCACAGCTTACCCTTCCCCCTCCCCATAAGACACAGACCTACTAGAGAATGGACCTGAATTATACATTTTAATTAGGTTTGTATATGTAAATTTAAAGTGTGATATAATAATGCTAGTATATGACATTTAAAATTTCTTAACTCAATAAAAGCATGAAATATTCTTTTGTTTTTTCTCTTTAACTGAAGATGTTCATTAATTTTACTTAATGTCACACACTACTTCCTAAAAGTAAATTTTCATAATAACAAGGTATTGCCATATATAAATCTGGAGTTGTGATACATTTTTCTAACAATTTCATTAAAATTTCAAGATTTAGTTGCATCAAAAACATTTTATAAAGCTTCTAGCAGGGCTTCCCTGGTGGTGCAGTGGTTGAGAATCTGCCTGCTAATGTGGGGGACACGGGTTCGTACCCCAGTCCAGGAAGATCCCACATGTCGCGGAGCAACTAGGCCCATGAGCCACAACTACTGACCCTGCGTGTCTGGAGCTTGTGCTCTGCAACAAGAGAGGCCGCGACAGTGAGAGGCCCGTGCACCGCCAAGAAGAGTGGCCCCCGCTTGCCACAACTAGAGATAGCCCTCGCACAGAAACGAAGACCCAACACAGCAAAAATTAATTAATTAATTAATAAAACTCCAACTCCAACATCTAAAAAGAAAAAAAAAAAAGCTTCTAGCAAATCTATAATATTGCACTTTATTATTTTCAAATTTCTAATGTTTTACAAATCTGCTCTCTAAAAAAATCTCACAATTTAGACCTATAATAGCATGACCCACTGTGTCCTCCATACAAACTAATCGGCTACCTGAGTGTCTGCTTCAACATTGATTAATGTATTGAATAATGTTCACTTAGAATTTTAATTTTAATTAATATATGATTTACTTGATTAATATAATTAATATTCTGAATTTAGTTTTCCCTAAAAAAACATATTTTAATGTGTTTTTTGCTCATTTTCTTCTTGACTTATAATTGTTTGAGTAAATTTATAAAACTATGTAAATCCTAAATCCTCACATAGTACATTTATAGTCTCTGCAACTAAAAGTTGTTATATCAATTTGATTATTCAGTTTTGTTCATCAAATATTTAAAGAGTGTTCAATCTGTGCTAGACACTGCTGTCGTCAGCAGTACTTAACCATTTGTGTTTCAGGACTCCTCTAGCCACTTAAAAACTGTAGATGACTCAAAGTGCTTTTGTTTTTATGTGGCGTATGTCATCATTGGTATTCATTATATTCAAAAATATAATTGACTGTCTAAAAATAATTAATTGTAAACATATTTGAAAATAGTCATAACAAAGTCATTTCATGCCTACATAAATAAAATATTTTTATGAAAAATGATGACCATACTTTCCAAAACCAAAAAAATAAGTGAGAAGAGTGACATTATGATATGTTCTAATACAGATGTGTGATATGCAAAGAGCTAAGCAGGAGAGGGTCAACATAGGCTCCACAGAAGAGGTGATACTTGCAGTAAACTTAAGAAAGAATTTGCCAGCAGGACAGAGACAGAAGTGAAAGGGGTTAAGACCATTCCAGTGAAAGAAGGGCATGGCTAGACACAGTATGTTGTAATAGAAAGGACGTGAGTTTTTTGGTTTGACAGAGTTTCCTCAAACCCCATCTCAGCTATTTCGGCTGCATGGTTTTGAGCAAATCACCTAAGGTCTGTGAGCCTCCCTTTGCTCTCTCGTGAATAATAAAAGCTACATATTAAGAATGTCATGAGGATTAAGTGAGATGAAATATGTAAAGTATTTTCACATGTGGGAGTTAATTAGAACACTCAGTAATATATTGCGTTTTGTTGCATATTTAAGGAGAGTGAATTGGTTATCATGCTGAGAGCACAGAGTACCATGAGGTCGGGGGGCGAGAATGGAAGTTATAAACAACAGTGAAAAGGGCAGCAGTGAAGTAGAGTGGGTGGGGAAGTTAAAGGTGACTATGAGCGATTTAAAAAAGAGAAATACAGGGCTTCCCTGGTGGCGCAGTGGTTGAGCGTCCGCCTGCCGATGCAGGGGACACGGGATCGTGCCCCGGTCTGGGAAGATCCCACATGCCGCGGAGCGGCTGGGCCCGTGAGCCATGGCTGCTGAGTCTGCGCGTCCGGAGACAGTGAGAGGCCCGCGTACCGCCAAAAAAAAAACCCAGAAAACAGAAGTACAATCAAATGAAATGAACTACCTTGGAAACTCCAAAGAGAATCACTTTACATGAAGATCTTAGCAAACCCATAGAAGAATCTTGATTTCCACCCAGCCTCATCCTATCCTCTCCCAGGAAAACATACAAACAAACTGCAATTTTAGAAAAACATATTCCAGTATCATCATAAATATAGAATGAATGTGTAAAAAAAATGGATGATAAAAACTTAAGACAAATTTAACCATCTCTTATAGAGGTTTACTTGACATGAATCTCCCAGCTCTCTTTGAAATTAGACTTCAGTTACATTTTAGCAATGAATGAATAAATGAATATATAAATAAAATTATATTTTAATCCATATGAACAATGTATTAAGAATCTGAACTGGCAACTGAGATTTTTCAGCCTGGAATTGAGAATTAGGAGGCTCATAAAGTCTACTAATCAATGTCAACTTATCTAGAAAATACTTTTACTAAGAGTGTGGTACACAGAGAATGTTATGATTTTTCCCCATGCTGGTTTGTACCATCTAGAGTCTATCTTTGATCTTCAAGGCCTTCATGGATAGAATGCTAAAAACTATTTCCCAAACTGCAAACTATTTTCTGGTGATGCACCTTAGTTTTGACAATTAGGGCACAGAGGAAAAAAATACACTTAGTAGAGAAGCATGATTTTAAATGTAAAATAAACTTCATCAAGGCCCAGGTTTCGAATTTTATAAAACACAATAAATATCCAGGCTCAGTGTACAAACACTGGCTGTAATAATACACCAATGACCGATAAGAACACTGTGAATTTTAGGTGAGAAAGTTTGCAATATTCTATGAAGAGTTTAGGATTAGCCTATTCCTTTTCTTACAAAGTATGTTTTATACTAATCCATCATTTTGGCTGATTTCTCCACCACTACAATTCAACCCACACTAAGTTATCAGTAGAGCAAGCAAAGAAAATAAAGCATTAAAGCCAAAGTAATAATGGAAATTATGGTTGGACCTTGGACCCAGAAAATATTAATTTATTCAGCTTAATAAATAAATAAATACAGCATTTTATTCCACCCAATGCACATGCAAATAATTACAGAAATTATTTTCAAGATAATTTTGTTGTAAAAAAATGTATATATTGTTAAAAATGTAACCAAGCTTTTCACTTTATAATTTCTTATATCCTGACTTTATAAATATGAATAGTAAAGCTCTGTATCCAAATAGACAGTGTCTAACTCCATGTAGCACTCATTATCCAGGACTTACAAATGACTGTACTAATAACTGAAATTAAATATTACATGAAAAATGTTTACCTTCATTTTTTCTGGTCTCATGTATGTGTACATGTATGTGAGGGCAGGACACAGAACAATCAACTTATGGTGATAATTTTAGGATAAAATGTCCCTATTCAGCCATCCTTCCCCTGAGCACAATTGCATATAGATTCTTCATTGAAATTTCTCTTTTCCTTACAATTTTTTTTGCTACCTCCCCTCTCTTGGTATCAACTACCATATTCTAACTTTGCCAAGTCAAACAACAGTTGTCAATTCTGTGTGAATTTAGCCACATAAATGTAGTAATCTACTCACAATTGGGAAACATTTTTTTTTTGTCAAAAATGCTTCAGTCTTGAATAAGTTTAGCAGAAGCTACGCTAAGCCATTTTGAGTTTGCCCAAATGAAAATAAAAACAAAATGGATGATTTCCTTTGTAAAATCAAAATAACTCCATGCTGCGGTGTTATTTATAATTTTAAACCTCAAGGAATGATTATTCATAGATATGTGGAATGGAAGGGAAGTGAAACAGTCTGTTCACCGTATCCTTCATTTGAAACACTTTGCCCACTGTTCCGAGTTAATGTATTTTAATTTCTTTTTAAAACACAAGCTGTTCTTTGACTATAAGACATCTCAGACTCTTAGACTTTTTTTGTGTGTGTATTATTTCCTCCTCAACCTACTCATGCACAACCAGAGAAGCAGGCAGCATGCTCTAAGTTGGAATTCAGTTAATACATGAGAACACCTTTTTCAATACTATAATTTAAATTACATGAATTAAAATGCCAACGTTGGGCAATGCTATTCCCTTGAAGCATATATATTATTTCATTATGGATGTATTAATTCATAATGTTTTATTTCAAGCCTGTAAAATATGGTATCCTCTTGAGAAATCTGACAGATGATGAAACTGCATTATACTTCCACAAAGTTGCTGATTTCTTCTTATTTGAATCAGCTATCTGAATTAGTTAAATAGCATCAAATTTAATAAACAGCATATGGACCTACTAATATATGAGAAGAACCTATTCTTTCTTTCCCCTGCCACATATATGCTCTTTTATCTTTAAATGATACATTTCCTGCAGGGGAGGGGTCCTTGAAAATAAGCCATATGCCACATGGATTTCATTGTAAAAATGACAGCTAAGTTTATTTTAAGAGTATTGTACAAAAAGAAACCAAATCTTTGAAATCTTTGCCTTAGTATATCTTCTCTGTTTGTACATAATGCACAAAATACACTTTTGTATTTTGCTGTTGTATATTTTTCCACTTAGGGAAATAAAATTTTGTAAAATTTTATATTGTATGCTTAAACTTTTTGAGTCTTTTAAATAGTCAATTATTCAACTAATGGGGGTTCATTATACGAAGAAGAAGGTGAAATCACCATTTTTTAAGTAAAATTTACTGACCAAATATGCTGTATTTCTCAGTAGAGTTTCAATGAAAATCAATTCACAGAGTGTGATGATAAAAGCTTTTGAAAAGTTCAAGACAAAAAAAAAAATCTACTCTTTAAAATGTGGGCCAAAAGTTCTGAAGTTTAATTCCTGGGAGACGAAGAAAGAGGTTAAATATATTTTGATATGCCAAATGCAGTTTCAGAGCACTGGTAATAACCCTGAGTCCCTCTTGCCTACACACACACCAATATTCTTCATTCTGGGGTAATCACTGGTCTCAAATTTCAGGTCTGTGCTCATCAACCTTGGTCTGTTTTTCTTCTAACATGAACTCAATTAAACTTCCTACTCTTTTTTTGTTGTTGTTAATACCCTGAGAAAACCATAATTCAAAAAGAGACATGTACCGCAATGTTCATTGCAGCACTATTTACAATAGCCAGGACATGGAAGCAAACTTCCTACTCTTAATGGACCTTTCCATTTCTTGCCAATAAAAGAAACAGGTAAGGAAATATGTCAAAAGTAGGCATGTACATGGAAAGTCACATTCTGTGCAAGAGCAAGTATTTCTAAAATAAATGTGTATTCTAAATTTTCCTATATCAAATTTAGATTTGCAAAGCCAGGCCATGTATGATTACAAATGCTGAAAGCATACCTCTTCAGTGGTTCATGCTTTTGAGATTTCAAATTACAACAGCATCCCATTTTTACAAGGCATTACTAGAATATTCTCCAATGTGTATGTTAGATTCCTTTATAGAGACAGTCATGTTCCTACAAGCCATAAATTTAATAAATCATCAGATATATAACTTTCATTCTCACATTTACATTACCAAGTATTTTATGGAGCAATTTTCTTAGTCATAGCAGTGAGACTGTTCAATGATATAAATAAATAAATAAATACTATTTCAACATAAAACCCTTAACTCTAAAGGAAAATAACTATGCTGGAGTCTCACAAAAGGAAAATAACTATGCTGGAGTCTCACAAGAATACAATTCACTATTAAAAGGAATTCAGTTATCAGTAGGGTCTATCTTGGATTGCTTCCATGAAGGTTTATTACGAGTAGTATCAGAAGGACTTTATTATAAAAAGCATTGCAGAAGCCAAGGACACAGTTATGGCTGGGTTCCAGTGAAGAGAGAAATAGCTTGAAAAGCCTAATATACTGCAATACTGAAATTGTTATTATAAATAACTGGTACATTTACATCGGATTATCATACATTTTCAACAGAAACTTGAAATGCCAACTCTGTCAGTATCAGTCTCTGGGCACAGTTTCCTGTTGAGACCTGTTATGCATTATCAGAGTCAGGCATAAATGCTCCCAAAGGGTTTTTAAGCTTATATTATAAAACAAAATCCCTTGTAAGGAAAACCAGATTTTTAGGTGTAAAGGATATTTTGAAATTATGAAATATTTGAATGATCCAGTGAAATTACCTTGAAACAATATTTTAAAATACTCTAACTAAACATACAGCTATTTTAACTTAATCAGCACAGTTCCCAAGTATACACTGTAAAAATGTAAGTATACATCTTATTCTTGAGAGGTAGGGGGGAAGCAGTGGAAGGCATTACAAAACTATAGCCTTAAATTAACCTTATAGTCCTTTTGTTAGTTATTTACCAAAGGGATTATATTGAAATCCAAGTTGGCATGTTACATAATGAGAAAAATCAACCCAAATTTTAAAGGCACATGCTCTACACGTTTTCTATTTGCAATTTAATAAACTTACTTTAATATAGGAGTATTGCTTATTTTTACAATAAAAGTCTCAATATGGTAGGAGGATGTCAAATCTGCAAATGATTAAACTATTGACTTTAATTTAATGGAACATTTCCAAAATAAAGTCTTTCTGGAGGCATAGTTTATTACTCAAATTATTTCCAAGAAGTGCTTTAGCCTTCTCAGCCCAGCCCATCCAGGATGGTGTGTCATGCATGTGTGCATGCTTGCATGTGTTTCCCAGGTGAGCAATACTGAGTCTTCTTAAAATTTGCTCATAAATTTCAGAATGAGTATCCAAAATATACAGCAACTGATAAGTCAAATTCTCCACATGTTTTTCTATCAAATAAAATATTTGTCCTAAATATTGTCTAGGAAGGCACATCAGGTACAAGTAGATAGTTTGTGAAGTCCAATCAATAAGGACGCTAGCTAAATGAAGTGCAAAAAATATTATAATGGATCCTTTTTCTCTTTGGAATCGATGGCAGTAACCTTTGTTTAGAAAAAATGTGTGTCTGAGCAATAACGTGTACCAATATTTCTCAAGCTGCTAAAATGAAAAGAGCTCAGAGGTAGGCATCTCTCCATGTAGTTATATTATGTTTTCTGTTTTTTTCTCCCCTATTGAGGCAAGAGAACTGTCTTAAGTACTTCAGAAATGCCCTATCTTCTTCCTATGGAAGGGAATGAAGGCCTTAGCACTGAAGCTAAAATATATACAATAGATACAAATGAGCAGCAGGGGCAGATGGGAGCTTTTGGTTGCTTGATGACTAGGTCAATTATTAGCAAACTAAATATGCCAGCTTCTCAGTGAAAACAGATATTTTCACTTAATCCCACACTGAAATATGCATTATCTTTTCTGCATGTTCCTAAATACATGAAATGATTCCATGTCAAATATAAAAAGCAATATTCTTATTTCAGTATGAAACCCAAATTACAATAGCTTAACTATTAGCACCGATTGAGTTATCAATCTATATTTGTAAGGCATATCTTCTCCTGACTACTAAAAAATTTAATACGATATAATACTTGAGAATAAAGGACTTGGAAAATCTTTTGTGCAGATGATATATACGCACTTTTACTTGTTTGTGCCAGTGGTTTTGAAATTACTTTTCAATTTATTTTAATTTGTTACTGTATCTAAGGAAGCTTCTTTTTCTTAAGTAAGTTTGAGCAAATTCAATAATTTATATCAGCTGATAGGCATAATTAAAATAAAGATTCCCCAGAGAGGCATGGGGCTTATGTTGCAGTTAAAAATATGTGTCTCCCAGTCCTGAAATAGCTAAGATATTTTCTAATTCAATCATATACTATAAAAATTCTATTATTTAACACAGTCTAGTAGTTCTGAAATTAGTGATATGGGTAAATAAGTGTTTCTGCTATATCCTACAAAGGGGAACATTTGAAAGAAAAATCTCTAAGAGTTTATAAATTTGCTTGTTTTTTTGCTTATTTTGAAATTTTCAACATTATCGAGACATTAAATGTATTAAATAAACTTTAAGTATCTTTTTAATACATGCTTTACTGAACGGTTTGCATAATTAAAAAGTTAATTGCTCTGTTTCCACAATCTTTGGGAGTCAGGGGACCAACTCCAGAAGCAGGCTCTTAGTGCTGTATTTTCTCATACACATACATTATCCTTTTCAGTGAAGCACCTTCCCTACCTTGGCAGAAGGATGCAATGAAGGGGTGTGTGTGTGTGTGTGTGTGTGTGTGTGTGTGTGTGTGTGTGTGTGTGTGTAGAATGAACTACCAATGAGATATAGGCATAAGGAATAAAGCTGTATAGTTTAATCAGTGAATAAAGCACCTGGTATTAATTCTTACCCTATTTTGGGCATATGGTATTTCTTTAAGCAGTTCATTATATTGAGTCTATTATCTTAGTATTCTGAAGGGAAAAAATAATTAGCGTGTTCTTAATTGTTGTGATATGAACACAACTATTTCACTTATGATCCCAGGTATCAACATTTATGTCAGCCCACAATGTAGAGTATTTCTTGATGATGACACAAAATAACTGCTTTACACAAAATTACAAAAATGCATTGTGTTTTATAACACATGCAAATAAAGAGGGGAATTCCCTTAATATCCCTGAAAATGGGAATGGATTACTGGTTGCCTCAGATAATGAGACAACA
This sequence comes from Neophocaena asiaeorientalis asiaeorientalis, assembly GCF_003031525.2. Classification (NCBI taxonomy): domain Eukaryota; kingdom Metazoa; phylum Chordata; class Mammalia; order Artiodactyla; family Phocoenidae; genus Neophocaena; species Neophocaena asiaeorientalis. Next base: position 804,544 of record NW_020175529.1, read on the forward strand.
AGATCAGTGATTTGCTCAAAACTGCATAATACATTAATGCTTCCGTTATATATAAAATGAAAACTAAATTTTTCCTACTTAAAGATATTTTTAAAATAGAAATCATTATAATGGCTTTCATAGGTTTTCCTGAGCTTTGAATGTAGTAACATAAACATAGCTCTTTGGAGCTGATAGCAGCAAAGCAAGAATAATAAATAATAACAGTTACTAAGTTGAGCACCTAGTATTATCAAGTATTAACCATAATTTTACTTCTCTTCTTCCGAGTTACATCATTTATAAAATGCAGATAATATTACCTTCCTCAGAGTGATTCTATGAAGCAAACGAATATGTAGAACCCTCAGGTTATCACTAATATACTGTAAAGGTATTCATTTTTTATTTCAATTTTTCCTTACCCTTTTTTTTTTTTTTTTTTTGGTTAGGACCGGGGCACGAACCTGCGACCCCTGCATCGGCAGGAGGACTCTCAACCACTGTGCCACCAGGGAAGCCCACCCTTTTATCATTTATTTTTAGATACTTAATAAAGATACTATTTCATCATTCTAGTAAGCCTTTTTTGATAGATTGTCCTCTTTATGTTATGTTGCTCTTTTCTGGTGCTTCACTCTTTGTGTGTGTAAGTGTAAGAGGGCATGAATGAATCTATAATTCATTTGTCTCTGACATTAGAGATACTTCGTGATGACTTGGTTCCTTTAAATTCCCTTCAGCCCTTTATATTTGAATTGTATTGTAACTGGAGTGTTTCATACTGTGATCTGAAAATTATCTCCTATAACTGACAAAAGTTGATTTCTACATTTATAAATGTATTTGGCTTAATTAGTAGTTTAAGAGGAGATGTGAATAAGTGTTATGAAATGGTGCCTAATTGGCGGAGTCTATCCACACTGTGATTGGCAGTCATCTTTACAAGGCTTTTCTTACTGCCATGAATTTTTGAGAGTTGACTGTAATCTCAGTCTTTTAGGAACCACTTGGCTACTGGGCACTGAATGATCTTTAATAATTATTTGATGAATATCTCTGTGAGTTACTGTTTTTTGTCATTTACTACTCGTTAACAATAAATCCAGGGAAATATATGCAGGCCTCTTAAAGACAGAAGCCATTTAGCTGCAGAAAATAAATGTGAAACTATTAATATGTTTTCTCTGTCTATGACTTTTATTATATTTGCTATAAACACTGGCATTTGTTCACAGTGGGTAGAAAGCCATGTGTTCTTAGCCTTGGAAACTGATAAGGGATTCAAAAGGGGCCAGGAAACAACTTACATTAATGGCAAAATATATGCGAGGCCAGTGAACACTTTTGTAAGCAAGAAAACAATTATGCATTTAAAAATATCATAAACATCGTGGGTCCGATTTAATCTGGAAAAAAAAAAAGAACTACAGAACCAGAAAAAAATTTTAAGGTATCTTTAAGAAAATTAGCATAGCAAAGTAGTTATCTGATAGAATTTTATTAAATGCTAACTACCTAAAAATATATGTTCATGTATAACTGCACGATAACTCTTTAAGAAAGGGCAATAATTATTATAATTATTGTCTTCATTTTATAAGGGAGTGAGATATCATGTGAACTGATCTAGGTTCCCTTCTCGAAAATGTGATGGAGGTTGAACTAGGACCCAAACTTCTGGTATCAATTCCTTGCAAATGTACATATTGTATTATATACCACAACACAGCAGAATTAAGTTAGGTTTAAGAAGGACTTTTTAAAACTGAAAAATTATAGAACAGACTATTCCAAAAAGTATCGCCAAAAGAGTATAGAAACTTGATAGTCTGAAACGACTCAAACAAAATGACTTTTGGTAGAGAAAATGAATTACTTGATCCTCAAAATGACCTAGATAAGGTATTAGAAGGGAGAAAATGTGCATGGGATGGTGAGGTTTGGAGAGGCAAAGGAGCAAGATTATTAGAAGGATAAAATAAAGAAAAAAAATCTCAGAGTCAATCTGAGGGACGTTCCTTTAATCCTCCTTCAGAAATGAAATGACTGTCAGAGGAGCTCAGAACTTTTCATTAGGGTAAAGAAGAGTAATGCATTTTCCCTGCTATTTTCAAAAACTAAAACATAAAGACCAGAGGCTAAGTAATCAAGTCAGAAGTCTTGTACTTTGTGCCCTGAAATAAAATGTGGTTACTTAAGAAAAACACACATGGGTACCTCTAAACCCATGGACAATTGATAGAACTAATTTAATAGCTACTTCATTCTGGGGACATAGATAATACTCAGACATAAGCTGCAAAGGAAAAGCATGTGGGTTTGATTTCACAAAAGAGGATAAAAACAGTCTGGGGCTGAAATAGGCAAGAATTAGATTTTAGATCTTCATTAATTCTGGGAAAAAGAGATGAACCAATGTTGTCCAGGAAACTAAAAGTGACTCCTAAAATTGAATTCTCAAAGAACTAGTGAAGGCTGAATACAATTGATCACACTAAATAAAGGGCAGTAAGCTTAAGGGGAAAAAAAAAAAACTCAGATAAAATATGGTTCTGTGTGCACATGTTGCTTTCCAATCACCTGTTTAAAGATGATGTATGATTAACATTGCCTCAACCAAAGTGAAGGGAAAGAATAAGGATTGGGCCCTAAATTCAATTTTCTCAAATACTTGTATAATTGAAAAATGAGTTTATTTTAGGTGAAAATTATCTGAGAAATTATGACTATATAAATAATGATTTTGAAAATTACATATCAGTCTAGATGTTTCTGATTGACACAGTATTTTGAGAGTCAGGCATTACTTAAGAGTAACCCTATAAACAATGAAATTGATGGATAATTAATTGAATGTTTAGATAATGCAGAGACATCTTACAGAATGGACCAGAAGCAAGGAGGGAAACAAAGTCTGGCCATTTAATCATGCCTAAAGCTGATATTGAGAAAATCATTTACATATTTAAAAAAAATTTTTTTTCCTTAAGAGATAACCTTAAAGAGAAGAGAAAACAAACAGACAACAACAACAAAAACAACAAACATGGGTTAGAGACACAGAATTGCAGCTGCTGCCTAGTACTAAAAGAGTCCCTGAATCTAGGGCGCCAAAGCAATCTGTTTTCAGGAGAGGATCTCAGCCAACGGTAGACATGTTACAGCAGACCTTATCCGCCTCACTGGGTCTGGATGAAGAGTTCCTCTTCTGATTTCATCCTCGCCAGGCAATCTTTTAAGAGGTACACTGATTTTCCTTGGGTCTTCTTAGAGATAAAGAATATTGCCTTGGAGAAGAAGCAGGGACTTTCCTATTTCTGGAATAGGATATTCTCCTGTTCAAAATGTAGTAAACTAATATTCCAGTTTAACACCAAGGTCTTATAATAATGTTTAAAATTTGTTTTGGCTCTGTACAGTTCTGCACACTGATGAAACTGATATTTGGATCTAGAAAAAAATTATCAGGTACCGCATAGAGGCCACTCAGTAACTGGAAAGGATGCACATTTCTAGAGGTTTTTGATGAACCAAATAAACATATGCATGATTAAATAGGAGTTGAAGTTTTGTTTGGAAATGATTATGTAGCAATTATTTAGATTATCTTGGGCTGGAAGACTAGTTTTATCAATGTAATACCTACTTATAATTCCTACTAAGCAACAATGAATACAGAGAAAGGAGAATACATTTATGTGACATTGATAGTTGTCCTTTCTTAGATAAAAACAACATCAAAAGTGACATCTGCCTGGTAAATCATCATTAGTAAGTCTCCTCACATAACACATTTGGAGGCATTGCTTCCCTTGCATGGTGCACGAGCTGTGGTAAGCATCTTTGACCTTGCATTTCTGTGACTGGAACTGGATAGTCCTTTACAATTTGAATTTATTTATCCTGCAAATTCTATTTCATTGTTTTCTGTTTTGAAGCATATCTAATTGCATAATATTACTAACAATTGATAGCACTATTACAGTGTCAGGAATCTTATAATCACAAAATTAAAGTGTTTGATGATAACTAAAATTGTTTGATATCAATTATTGGATCTCACCAAAAATGCAATTAGTCACATACTATTTTAATTCCAAGCCAGTGAGATGGACGAATGATGACCTACTATAAAATAAAACATAGAAGTTACATGAGAGGCCAAAACTCACTTAAAAGAGTAGTTATTATATCTCAAGGAAAGATAGCAAAAGCTATTATACAGAAATTTCAGACTCTGTGGTACTTTCAGAAAATTTTGTAGAAAGAGCAACAAAAAATCCTGAACATAACATAAAGTATAAGTTGGTTAGAAATTTATTAAGATTGATGTCAAGGGGTGCAACCATGCCCCTGCCTCTGACAATGACATTATAGTGGACTTGCTGACCTTGGGAAAAATTTTCAAGTGTGTTCTTACATTATATCTCCTGGTCTTCTGCTTTCTCAATTGTCTTTCTCAATTGTCTCACTTCTGTTGAATCTCTATTGACAACAGAATCCATACAGCTAAATTCAACAATTTTTTTGAACATCTAGGTATAACCCTAATTCTAAATTTCTCCTTAGCCTGCCACGCTTTGTTTGGTTTTGCTTTTTTATTTTAAAATATCCTTCTCTGAACCTTATTTCATTATTCTCTTATATTTCAGTATTTTTTTTCAGATTCTGTGTTGGGTACAATCTCTCTCTTCTCTAGTGTCATATGTTTAATTGATGGTCACATCTGTTCTCCAAGTTTCATAATCATCATGGTGCCAATGGCTCCTAATGCTGTATTTCTACTATTTATTTCTACTCCCAAGTTTCTAATGTACATTTTAATAGCCTGCTAGATATCACCTGAATTTTTCAAAGGTACCCTAAATCTGACATGTCTTAATCAGGTTCGTTCTCCTGGAAAGATGCTATTCCTTCCATTTTTCCCAAGTTGGCAAATAGCACCTCTGTCTTCCCACCATTGGTATTCTTGGTATCACTCACTATTCTCTATAACATTATCCATTTTTCTGCTTATCAAATCCTAGTCACCCATCCTTCAAAGTTTGGCTACGGTTTTTCACATGCCCAACTCATATCCTATTCTGGTTCTGGTAACCTTTAGTCTCTAAACCTAGAGCCTCTCATGCCTTTACTTTTAAACATCTAATTCTGTACATGTCACTCTCCATCACAATATCTAACACTTAGAAGGCAGAGAGAATGTCTCATTCACCTTTGGATCCTTCGTGGGAATTTGCATAGAGTAAATGCTCAACAAATGGTTATTGAACTTCATGAATTCTCATAATACTCCAGATTCCCTGTTCATTGTATAAAATTTCATCTATGGCTGTGATGACCTTTTGCTACAGATGCTGGGTTGGTGAAATGAAACCTTATACTGAAAAGAAACAATGTGCACAATTCAGTATAGGGAACTATGGTTCACAGGAATGCAACCTCAGAGTAGCACACCACTCTCAGATCATATGTGGGTCCCCCAATGACCTCATCGTTGGAAATGTTAAGCATTTCAGAGCAGAAATAAAATCATAGAAGATACATTTTGCAATAGAAATGAATGAGTAGATTATTTTTAAATAATAGGATGCTGTTCTTTTTATTACCAAAATATTTTATAGCACTCATTGCAGATTTCTTTTAAATATACAGTATCAAAACTTAGTTTCCTTTGTGACTATCACATTTTAGCAGCTGAAAATCTGTTTTAAAGGAGGCATTTAAATTTGCATGTGTTTCAAATTTTTTTTCATTTTGTAATAAACTTACACTTTCTGTACAGTAATGAGAAGGCATATAAGATAATGAGATTGATGTCAAAAAAATATACCCCTGCATAAATTAAGTAAAATTTATCAGAAACAAGATTTAAAAATAAGGCAACCTGTTGTTTATATTTCAGATAGAAAGGGAATGTGACATAAAGACAAATACCCAAATATTTAATTCGAATCTTGAAATAACAATTACAAAAACAATTTGCAACCACAACAAAAGGAATGAATTGGTTTTTAAAAAAATAAACCTAATCTAATCCAATCTACTCCAATCTAATCATCTGATTTGAGTAATACAATTTGTCTTCTGAAAAGAAATCACAAGAACTTAAAAAAAATTATTTACAGGCTCTTATTAAGTTTGAAAAGGCTTATTTAAAGCACACGTATTTTTAGTAATTGTCCATATTTATGAGCAGGGAGGGAAAAGAGACATAAAAATAATCTGTTCTGTAGATGAGACCTGGATTTACCATATGCTGACAATTTTATCAATGATAAATTATGGAGTTTTGGAACTAATTATGTTTAGCACCAAGAAAAACAAAAGAAATAACTTGATTAGAAAAGTAAAACAAACAAATAATTTAACTTCATTTAGCTTGACATTAAGCTTCCAGGCCAATATAGTACTTATTTTTAAATCATGTAGAAGATGGGTAGGTTAAAAGAGAGGCTATGATTCAGATAACATTTCAAGGCCTTCTTCCAGCCCAAGCTATTATGTATAAAATTGAAAGATTTCAGTAAGTGCATTTATAATTGTTTCATCTGAATAATCTTCCTCTCCATTCTCTGTGCTTCATACCACTCTGAACTTCTCTGGTGAGCTTTCTCCTTTTCATATTATAGTGAAGTTACTGAAATCAAGGTTGTATCTTCCTAACCTAAGGACTTCCACCATGAAGGCAGAGACTCTTTCTCGTTCACTTCTACTTCCTCAGAAATCCTTGGCCAAGTTTTATTTTCCACACATGTTTGTTGAATCAAAATGAATAACCATAGTTTTGTCACTATATAATTACCCCATTAAACAAGGGACAGGGAGGATATTACTCTGTTTTGCTTTACTTAAGAGAATGTTTTTCTTACAAAAAAAAAAAAAAAAACCTGCAATAGGAAAAGTAACAACAGTGAGTGTTTTAACCTAAAAGAGGAATACTGAGATGAATCAGTTTCTCAATAAGTGGGCTAACCTCTGAGGTTGAGTGCTAACTACACTTTAAGTTAGTCCCAGAGTTCCTTAAATCACACAGAAGATGCTTGAGTGTTATCATATTTCAGCAACATCAAGTTTTTTATATATAACTCTAGAACAAAATCAGAGGAAAAACAAAAGTATATACAATATATAAGCAAAGAAGAATGCAAGTATGGGGATAATACCTTGACTAAATAGGGGACTTAACATAGAATTCATTACCTAATAAGTGTGCTGAAATTCAGATAAGCAAATGCTTTGAGAGTCTGGAGGCAACAAACCCCCTAACTGACCTCCAAAGTCACTTTGAGATTTGATGAGAGCTCATTCCCTCCTCAAATGTCATAAGGGTTCAGCAGAGTGATCTAGTTTTAAAGGACTAAATTAGAATAAAAAGGATAATATGGCCACACATTTTATCAGTGTTAATTATTAATATTGAGATTAAAAAGAAAGGGCTGAGAGTTCGGTAGCATACTAATAGGACACTTTTTTCAGCTCGTTTTCTCTGTCAGTGTGAATATTTTGCGGCAGTTCAAAGGGAAATATACACCTGAAGAATAATGCATTCAACTGGAAAACTGGGTATAAAATGTAAAAACATTAAAAAAGAGAGAAGAGAATACAGGGAGGTAATGACTTCTCACCTTAAATGACAGAGCGCAGGAAGAGTTGGGTTGATTTGATACCTCAGGATAGAATCTTTCTTTCCCCTCTTTTTAGCTCCTTGATATGTTTAAATGTCACTGGGTGTCACCCCTTGGTATCCCACAAAAATGAGAAATTGACTGGGAAGTATTCAAGGTGAGAATATCATTCTTACCAGTCATTTTAGAATGCTATCTTTGTGAAACTAAATATTTTATGATGTTTTCATGATTATGCCATCATGTCATGTCAAATCTACCTAAAGTTAACAATAATCACAATTATTTTATTATTACTACTTAAATAATAGTAGTAAATAATTTTATCATCAATATAGTAAACTTATTGCTACTCTTTTACTATTTATTTATAAATTATTACGTGCTATTATCTCACTTAGTGTCTTCCACAATCCTATGATTTATTATTAAGTGGGGCTAAGAGAAGTCAGAAAATTACACTGTTAGTAAGAGGAGAAATCAGGATTTAACCCGATGTCCTTAGATTTCAAGCCTGTTTCTTAAGCCAGTACATTCTGTCTACCATATTACCTCTTCTACAGGACAATGTCTTCTTTAGATTCTTTTAGATTGTGCTGCTCATTTTACTGGAAAGCTAGAAAACTGCTGTAGCACACATCTTGATTAGTTGAGACTCTGCTTAGAGGTAATCTCTATTATCACTATCCATAAACACTATGAAGAGGTAGGAGTAAATAAGGCCCTCCAGAATTTTGGGGGTGTGTGTGGACTTGGGGATACTTGGGAGGTACAGAGCCATTTTACAGATGGCTAGAAAAGTAAAAAAATGCAGTCAGACACTGGTAACTAGACACAGTGAAATGCAGAACCATGAAAATGAATCTTTCTAAGATATATGTCTCTTCCTACAGACAAAAATTTGCAGGGCATTTGTTTTGGGGTATTATGAGTATGCCATTAACAAGTATATGAGCATCTTTGGAAAGCTGGAAGAGACAGTGTTGTTAATTCAATCTAAATGAAAACAGCAGAAACCAACGAGAACCAGATGATAGTACCTTACAGATGACTACTGAAAATTGGGTATGTAAAAGAAAAGCAGAAAGTAGAGGGTCCTTTATCCCACACAAGGATATGAGTTTAGTGTCTTTTCTAATTACCCTTGGTCATATAAAAATGATGTTTCATTTCCAAATGATATTTCAAATATACTGTTATTTACTTCTGAAAGCAATGTGAAAGTCCATGGCAGATACGAAAAGACTTCCCAGCGGAATGAACCATGTTTCAACCCTCAAGAACAATGTGCTCTAAACACTAAAGTATGTGTAGTGAGGGGAATGAATAAAACAGTTAAGCCTAGTTTACATAGGTTTGAAGAAGTAAGAAAGTTTGTAAGTGTCAAATTGAAAAATATTAGCATATAAAAATCAAAATTATATTTTAAATGTCTGAGAAAATCAAAAGCATAAAATTAATTAGGCAGTTAAAATGGCCAAATTTCTGACCATTTAACTTTTTTAAACCTGCCTTATGGATCAACTGTTATTTTCTTATTTTAATTTATTTCTATGTTATACTATTTGTAAGTTTACCTAGAGGAAAAATACATATTGTTTTGTACCTTTTGTTCACTCTTACCTGACCAAATTTTATGCTGTGAGGTAAGAAAGTAAATGTGCTTATTCAATTGTGAGATAACTTAGTCATAATTAATGGTTTTGAGGGCACTGTACCGAAAGCCAGATCAGACCTAAAAATGCCTCTCTTGCACAGTGTAATCTGGGGAGGCTCCAAAACTGTCTCCCATACTGACCTGCTGTTGGACCAACTTTTCCACCTACCTGGTCAGAAATCACACCCTTTGACCCGATTCATTTCTTTGATTTATGTAATATATTCATTATCTACTATTAGAATGCAGGTGTGTTATATAAGTTGTGTAGAAGGCCCTAGAATTACTTCTGCTTTGCCCATATTACTGCATATTATCAAATTCACTCACCATCTCACTAAGAGACCCAAAGTTCTCTTTCTATTCAGAAGAATAAACTTTGTAAGAAAAACTGAATGTGAGAAAAGAATCGCAGCTTATTGGATCTGCATATGGTTTTCGAGTTAATTTAGTTAATTGCCTTATAGATGATAGAAACAGACCCAAAAGGAGTAAGTGACCTACCCAATCCTAAACGAAAATTGGGATTAGAGGTCAAGTGGGGTGTTTTCCATATTTGAGTTGTTAAACATATTATATGATCAAGTGATACACAGTAAAACAAACTAGCTCTGCAAATATGATTCAGGGGGACTTCTGGAAGAATAAGTAGACCATGGCATGAAGGCAGGGGTCAAAATAAAAACTTACAATAGACCTAAAGAAACTTATAAACACCATTCCAAGACAGACTCTGAAGCCTGCTGCATAGTTAAGACAAGGGCAAGCTCTTGCATAGTCAATGGTTACCCTTAATGTGGTGATGCTTTTAAGCCTAATATTTGGTTTTCATTTAAATTATTAATTTATTTTATCATTAAAATATCATTAATGATAAAGTATTTTATCATTACTTAACTTCCCACCATGTACACCATATTTTAAAATATGTAATCCCATTAAATGTATTTTAATAAAATAACAAATAACCAATTTCCCCAATTTTATCAAAGGATCAACTTGAAGTAAACATACTATTGATATTAATTAAAGGAAAAAATGTTAGTGATTTTTTCATTAATAAATGCATAATTCATGAGGGCTTTTTAAAAAGTATTTTTAATGTATAATTTTCATTGTTCCTTTCCAGAGACCCATGGGATATAAGTACCCCAGATTTGAAATGATCAGAAGAGTGGGTCTCACATTAATTAATAGATTCTAGTTTCAAGAAATTATTCTTACACTGTATTCTTTCACCTAAGCTAATAAGAAAATAAAGCCTCTTTTATCATTTGGCACTAACGTGGGTTGAAATATAGGGTAAAACTTGTTATAAAGAGAATTAACCCATAAGCTCTTAATAAAATTTTATTATGCTAAAGTATAGAAGGCAGAAATAAAAGCTTTTGTAAAACGTAAGTGCATTTCACTGCCTATGTAATTAAATTTTCTTGTATTTTGGTTATTTCCTTACTACAGCATCTGTGACAATTTATTTTTATCATTAGCTGTCCCAATTTATACCCAGTTTGCATCATCACATTGGAATATTATAAAATTATTGCACTGGAATTTATCTTCTAAATTTTACAAGGAAAGTTAATCCAAACAATTGAGTTATAACTGCATTGTTCCACATAGGTTAAAATTCAAGAAAAATGTTTGAGGTAATAATAATTAGGAAATAGGGCAGCATCCAAAATGGTATTTTCATGGAAAATCCAATACAAATCCTGATTAAAACCTAACCAAGCAAAACACTGCTGATTACCTGGATTCCAATTAAATGTGACAAATGAATATTAGACAGGTTTCAACTCCAATTCTATTTATGTCAGAATGCTCCATCAATATTGAAGATGAAACTACCAGAATTCAAGCATACAATTGCACTTTACTGCTAGATAATAGTCTGAAAACCTGAACCCAAAAAAACTTACTCAAATGTCAACTGCTACATTTGGATCACCCAAAGTGAATCACATCTCCTGTGTCATTACCTATAGATCAGGGCTAACGTGAATCACAGCTAGCAGATGACAAATGGTTACACAAACACTGAATTTCAAGTGTCAGTCACATAAAATCAGGAAAACTCAGTTACATTATTGTGTTCCTTGGCTGTTGACAAGACTGAAAACATAGTTATAAAAAATAACTAAAAGTCTTCCTTGGGAAATGTTTCTCAGTAAACTTTCTAGCCTCTCAACAAGCTCACCAGTTATGTTTTCCATGACATGTATGTTTCCTAAAAAGTAACTGCTATGTGTTTGTCTTATATAATTATGTTTATTATTAATTATTTCTTTCTTATTTTAATGGCACTGAATCCTCAAACTCAAAAAACAGAAATAACATTAAAACATGATTATAATGCCAATGATATTTGACACCCAAAAAATAAAGATGTAATTGTACTTTATGTTGTTTATAGTGAGACAAGTACTTTTTAAAACACAAATAAAATTACATGATATCATCAAAAGGTAATGCAGATATACTAATGCCCTTAAAGTAAATTAATCCTGCCTTCCTGGGGGGTGGGGGGGGGGGAATATACAAAACATTATTACGGTATTTTTAATTTAATTTTCACTTTCGTGCAAAGCATTTTAAACCTATTTGTCTTAAATATACATTCATCTGCATTGCAATTCATACCAAAAATTTTATGCTTATTTTAAAAAATACTAAAAAAAAATGTGAATTCTTAAAAACCATATCAAACTCCCATCCACATAAGCACATACCGCCATACACACAGGTAAGCATGACTTTATAGCCATAAGGCAAAATGTATTTAATCTCTGGCTAATTAATCAAGAAGGTTGTTAATCATCAGACCCTGTTTAATATCATATCTGCTCAACCAGATAACAGTGTGGAAAACTAATTATTTAACATGATTTAATTTAACAATAATTTCACTTAAGGTCACTTACAATGTATTATTCTCTAATGTTGGGTTCTAATATTCATAGGTAAATGTCCAGAAAAAAAAAATCAGACTTTCTCCTGCTCTAATATATTCTATTTGCATATAATCACTAAGGAAACTGGCATATAACAAAAATTGAGAGTGTCTCAATTCACTTGGGGGGATGGAATGGTGAAAGACAAAATTCACTTCAAGGTTTCACTAGAAATAAAAATGTGTGTGATTCCCCTTCCTTTCCCTGCATATAACCAAATCTATTTTTATATATGAAATAATAAAGTTAGCAAGAACTTTACCATTCCATTATTTGACACAAATTTATTCTTCAGGCATCTACTTATAACCTGAAATCCAAAATATAAACCACCTAATTGTCTTTGGTAACATAAACAAATGTGAAAAGTTTCATAAGCACTACTTGCTATCTAACTTATAGGAAAGTGTAACTTAAAGGAAAGTGTATGTAAGGCCATTTGTGATAATATGAGAACCATCTCACAAGAGGATAAGAATATAGAGTGCTATAACCTTCTTTCCTCCCTCTCCCTTGCACAAAAATGAGGAAAAACTTATAATTAAATAAGAGGGGAGTTCTAATAGCATTTACAATATATTTTGGAGAATAAGATAATACTGTTCTCCTTCTTTGACTCCATTTCAGTTATCACTTGAAAAGGAGAGGTTTGAAAATATTTTCTAAATACCTAGGAGAAGAAAGAATCCAGCAAGGTGTGTTTACTGTCATTTCCTTTTACCAAGACTGGATGATTGCAATTGAAGAAATAGTTGCATGACAAAAATGAATAGAAGAAAACAATCACACAAGACCTTTCTTAGCGGCTATTGTTTAGGTATTATGGACTAGTTTAGTCTTTTCCCTAACAGGTACTACTCTGATTTATTTGTAAATGTGTTCATTTCTGACAGGTTGTTTTAAAATGATGGTTCAAGTTTGGTGAATTTTATCTATAGAGTTATGTTCCTTTATTAGGCATTTCTGTACTTTTAGCAAATATTGATTATTTCAAATAAACCAGGTTTAGTGTCAGCTATTTTATTTTGGTTTTAGACTGACCTTCGCAAGTCTACTTATTACGGCTCACTAGCGTGATTATGTGTGTGATGTTGTGTTTGCCCCTACCATTTTCCATATGCTCTGCCTCACCAACACTGCCATCCGGCGTGGTCCTTTCATAGTTGTCCTCTGGGAGTGGAAGGGCACCCAGCCTTGGCCCTGATGAACTCTTACTGCTTGGTGTTTCTGACTCCTCCAGCCCGCTGTCATAGCAACTCTGCAGTGACCCCTGATGTGGGTCCTGGGGCTGACTCACAACAGAAAACGTCACTCTACGAAATGGCTGTAAGAGAAAAGATTCTGAATGTCACTAAGGTATAAGATTGTAAATAATCTTATTTTAAAAATACATAAATTACATACATTAAGGTCGACTGACAACTAATTCAATACAAAACGGTTAATATAACATGTTGAAATCTATTTTGTTAACTCTATTTTCTGAGGCAATACCTAGAGCTTAGATTTTATTATGGAAAAACTGAAAATTCCCTTTCTGAAACAGAAATAAGAAAACATTAATGTCACTAACACACACATGTAAATCTGATATTTTACTTCCACATATTCACCATTTTTCTATTCTGTAGTCTTCACTTCAGATATGTTTTACACAAATAGACTCCTTATAAAAACCAGGGTCAGTGATTTTGGAGAGCAATAAATATAGAGCTAATCCATTGTAAGAAGATTTCATTTTGTAAATACTTTGTCCATAAGGCAAATGGTTTAAAACTGAGTGTTTTGGCAGTTGACAAACTACTAAAGGTACAGCTGATAAACAGGAATTTAAATGTAGTGCTAGGAAATTGGAATATATTTCTTACTTCATTCATCTTAAATATATTACCTATTGACCCTGAAAGTGTAAGGGTAGTATTGAAATAATAAACAAAAAATTCCTGAGCCAGGGAATTCAAAATAAACCAAAATTTTTAATTGTATGTGCTTTTACTATGACTAATCACAATTTGCTCAAAAAAGTAACATCATGTACAGTCTTTAAGTTGTATTTAAAGTATGATGCAAATCTTTACCCAATTGGACATCACAATTTACTGTTACTAATGTTGGCTGGATAGAATACTTAATATATATGGAATTTAAAGGTTATCATAACTACAAAATAAAACATTTTAGGCTCATTAAGGGAACAAATTAATGCCATACATTGTCAGGGCTATGTACACATAATATTTTGGGAAAAAAATATAAAAAGGTTCTGCAATATTTGTTGGAGATTATTCTTGGCAATAGTTGTATTCATTAAGCTCTTGTATGATTTAAAAGTGGCATAAATGTACAGATTTTTGCACCTATAACTCAGACTGGTTCCTTCTAATATAAAGTATAAAACTAATGTTGCCAGAGTAATGAGAAAGGTAAAGAAGCTTTTTTGTACTTTTAGAACTTGAATAATATTGGTAGAAATCACTAATCACAACTGGGACCAGTAGAATTTTTAAAATGTTAAGGATTATCTACATATGGTAGGTTATTAATGGGAAAGCTAAGAAGAATTGTGACATTTCCCCCAAATTTATAAATTGGTTTTACTAAAGACAAACACATGGTTCCACAAATCTTCCCTTTATTTTGTCTCATAGAGAAGATTGGTCAGGAATATTGTCTTGCTCGTATTTCTAACCCAGTACCTCTCCTTCCATGTACATACTTGGAGTATACAGTCTTTATAAAATCGTTTTAATTTAATTCAAAATCAAACTTACAAAGGGAAAACATTTAAGGCACATTCTCTTCTTTATAATGTTTCACTGAATTGGGACTGCAGATTTTTAAAACAATTACGAAGTATTTCTAGTACAAACAGCATGCACACCATGGGCCAAAATTTACTGGCAACTAAATCTCTAGAAACATTTTCCTTATTTCACTAATAATTCTCATATTGCTTTACAGTAGTATGATTGTGATATTTTACCTTATTTCTTAATAAACATAGAAATCAGTTTGTATTTCCCATGCTTTATCTTATGTGTGCATATTTTCTTTTTTTTCTATTTATTACTCCCGACTGACTGCAGACTCTCTGTGAATTGTTTTATGTTTGGTCTTACTCAGAAGTAAGACCAGTGACAGTCTCCTAAAACTATACTGTTCTGCACACAGAAGATACTCAGCAAATACTACCGAACAATAAAATGTTAATGACAATGTTGAATTTAGGAAAGGATGCCAAGAGTCATGAAAACATATTATCACTTCAAGACATAGCAGTGGGTTAAGAAAAACATACAAAAAGAAAAAGGAGGGTCAAATGTTATTTTTAATTCTATTTTAATGATTCTCAAATCTTTTAGAATCAGTCCACTAATGCAAGGAGAAAGTTCAAAATGAACACAGAAATACATAAATTATGCTAATAAATTGACAAAGAGAAATAAGAAATTATGAGAGATAATGTTCCATCTTGATATAAAAATAGAAAAGAGGATGATGTTTGAACAAAGGTAGAAACCTCAGAATCTGTGCTTAAATGCTACTTTTACCAAAAGTAATTATAGAATAGCAGAGACAGGTGATAGTCTATGTTTGCAATGCAAAATGTCAAAAATAAAATAATTATTTTTCTATTATGTATTAACTACTGTGAATCTGTGCATTTTTTAAACTTATTTTATTTATTTATTTTTGGCTGCATTGGGTTTTCGTTGCTGCACGCAGGCTTTCTCTATTTGTGGCGAGTGGGGGCTACTCTTGGTTGCAGTGTGTGGGCTTCTCATTGCGGTGGCTTCTCTTTGTTGTGGAGCAGGGGCTCTAGGCGTGCAGGCTTCAGTAGTTGCAGCATGCGGGCTCAGTAGTTGTGGCTCACGGGGTCTAGAGCGCAGGCTCAGTAGTTGTGGCGCAAGTGCTTAGTTGCTCTGCGGCATGTGGGATCTTCCTGGACCAAGGCTCGAACCCGTGTCCCCTGCATTGGCAGGAGGATTCTTAACCACTGCACCACCAGGGAAGCCCTGAATCTGTGCATTTTATTTTCTTGATTCCGTACCCTATTTTAACTGTGAATATATTGATCCCCATGAATTATTGTAGGTTACATATTACATTTAACGATGGAAGGAAAATGTTGTAATTTTAAAATGCTAAGATCAATATATATACTAGCAAATGCTTAGATCTATTAATAATTCCTTTTTATAAAAAGCTTTTTCATTTAAAATAATATCTAAATGAGTGGAAAATGATTCATAATAAAAATCTAAAATAAAGAATATCACACAATGGGTCATAAAATACTCCATCTATCATTTTTATCTACACGTAAAAATATCCCATTAGAGCTCTACATACAATATAAACATTACATTACTACCTCTTAAACTTTATTTTGATAAATTTAAGTAAATAAAATCTTGTGACAAACTATTTAAGTTGGTAATGTGAACCAAATTGGTACAGAATTCTGAATTCTGAAAGAGAACCCATTAATGCAAGAATTAAGTTTAATTCTAGTAATAAATCACACATGTAGATTTAGATAGATAGGTAAATAGATAGGCAGATATTTCGGGAGACAGACAAGTATTTACACACTATCCTTCATCGTTGGGTTGGGTCTATTGAGAAGATAGGTTTTATGGCAGAAGTTATGACACAGAAATTCATATTATTTACATAGTCCAGATATATTGACTAAACCAGAAATGTAAGCAATGTGTTGACTGTGTGACAGAGAGAATGAGTTTGCATTGTATATGTAACTGTCACTTTGTTAATGACTGATACTCTGAAGCAGAGTGGTTTAAGTGATGATTCCTAAACCTAGATGTGCCTCAGAATCATCCAGAGTACTTCTGAGAAAACACAATGCAAATATCTGGCCTCAGCTTAAACCCAGTGAATCAGCATTCAGGGTGGAACTGGATATCAATCATTTCTAAAATCTCTCCAGGTGATGAAGAGGCACAGAGAGGAAGGAGAAACCCTACAGTCGAAAGACTATTTGGTCAAAAAGACTAAACTGCTTCAGGAAGCCAGCTGGTCCCCTAAGTGTTCATAAAATTTCCCTGGAGAGTCAACAGAACCATGCTTTCATCTTGGGATGCAAAAGTATAATATGAAGATATTTAGTGACCTGAGGTGTCTGAGCTTTCTATTTTTCTGTCTAGGATGATAAATGACTTCATGTCTTGCAAAGGCAAGCTGGTCTATACAAAACAGGAAAAAGCAGAAGAGCTTGAGGACGAGTGTCAGCTTCCCAGATCTTTGAAACTATGACAATGTGCTTGAAAATTGAGTAAGTAATGCAAGAAAGAAGTGTCCAAGAAAATTGTTCCAAAAATTGTGCATGGGACATGTGTGAGAATTATAAACAAGAGGGAGTGGAAATCAAAGATTTTATTAGGCAAATAAATGATCTAATTAAAGGGGTGAGATTAAAGACATGATCTGACAATTCCCTGCAAAAGAGAAGGAAGAAAAAATGTTGAGGGCAGAGGATTATGCTAAGAAAGAATGAGGGAACAGCAAAAAGAATGGCCAGCAAGGCCACTATAAAGCAAAGCTGTGTGGCTGACTGGATCTAGTTGTTATACCTACACTTGTTTTGTCCCGTTATGTCCCAGGGTTTCAAGGATGTTCCAACAATAATTCTACACATTTAAGAAACTCAAAATCTTATATAAAAACAGACAAAATATAATATGATTAAGTTTCCAATAAAATAAAGGTACCCCCAAAATGCCATGAAAACTGCTTAGGAATTTAGGGCAGGCAAAGGAGGGGTTTCTGGGTCAAGATCTCTAAAATAATTTTGATAGATAATACATATTTGAAGGCTGATAATAGATTTCATATCTGGGACCAGCAGCAAAGGATAAAAAATAGGGTGAGTAAGAAAACCAGGTCATTTTTGAAACTCAGAAGCCAAGGAAGCTGTTAATTTCAGGAAAGAGAATAAAATCTTATGTGATCAAAGCCATCAGAGATTTTGAGAAGAATGCTGATTACCAAAGGTCCATTGGATTCATCCATTAGAAGGGCATTTTTGCTAAAAAATCTCTGAACTCTGGGGAACAATTCTAGGAGATTAAGCCAGAGGAAGTAAAAGACCCACTTGTAAATATATGGAGAAATGGAGAAAGTGGGGACAGACTACTAATTTTTAAAATATGGTATGAGAGATGTGAGGTAGCAGTTAAAAGAAAAAAAAGATTTGTGTAAAATCTTTATTTTTTTTTGTCTTTTTTCATTGTTATTGAAAAAGTTTTGCTTTAGGGTAAATAGTTGAAGATGCAACAAAAAGGGCAAGCAAAAACATGCCTAATAACATAAGGTTGTCGGGGAATGAAAGAAATCAGAGACTGGAAGTAAACTAACTAGAATTAATAGAAAAATGAAATTAAGAATAAAATCACAAAGGCAAGGTAAACAATAAAACTCATTGAGGAACTGCATGTATGATTTGTGTGTGTGTATGCGTGTGTGTGTATGTGTTTAATGAGAAAAAATATTGTATATTAGAAATAATAGGAAAAAAAATTTATTCCAAGCAACATTATAGATTCCCCATTGACCTCAGACAACTTAGCTGACCCTTGGCTCTTGTGCCTTAGGCTCAGGGTCTGTAAAATGCAGAAAATAATACCTGCCCCTTACTAACTTAAATTCTCTGAGAATTAATGAGATGGTTTATACAGAAGAACCTTAAGCTCGCTCAAAGACATATACTATAAAAGGTATTATACCTCAGGCCACAGCTATATAACTAGAGCTATCTCCCATTATGTTTTAGGCTTTTTGTTTTTTGTTTTTTTAAGAAAATATAGAGCTGGCCCAGCAATTTACAAAGTTTCTAAATATAATTTTAAAAATTCATATGAAATTTCAGACCTAATTTTCCAATTCATGCACTAAGTTTTTATTGTTCTACATGCAAGTTATTTGTAAAACATATAGGTACATACAGTAACACCCACATTTTTCAAAAACTATTTGAATCTAATCATTTTTATTGAGCATGAATATTTTTATATTCAATTATTTAAGAATGACATTCATCAATTATCTTTTGTTTCCATTATGACACACTAGAGACTTTCACTTGAAGACACACATATATTCAAAGGTAACTCTGGATAATATCCAATCCCTGGGATGTGGGATGTACCTCCATCCTCATGCCAGGCCCCAGCTGATGAAAATGCATTAGAATTGACTTTGCTTTAAACTACTATAGACTGGGAATCAGTCCATTCTTTATGTAATCTTTATCCATTCTTTATATAATTTTATTCACTTTCTGTTCTAGAAATCTAGAGGTCACATGGGAAGTGGATACAGATGTGAATGGAGAGGTCTTCTCCCTTCTATTCTTTCCCTCATGCTGTGGGAGTCCATAAGTATGGCTGTGTCTTCCTATCCTCCTCTCCTCATTGAGAATTCTGATGAGCCCAAGGTGAGGGACATGTGATCGCCATGATCATTTCCACATAAAATCAACCTCAGAGCCTTGAAAAGGCAAGCATAGCAAATAAGGATTAAGTTGGGTGCTGTGGGGTTATACAATGTAACATATTCAATAAATGCATTTACTTATTAATATTTTGGATTTTTTAAAATTTGGAAAACATGAACATAAGTTAAAATGGTGTATTGGTAAACTTGGGATCAAGAGAAAGACAGTCTGCATAGATGAGGAGGGGATTTAGAATATGTCTGGATGACAGAAACAATGATTTTGTTCTAATGATAGTATTGCAAGGGGTGAGGCATTCATGAAGGGAAAAGGTGATGAGCATTTGATTCATTCTTCTTTTCTGTCAAATTTCATCTCAGCAATTGATAATGTGGACTACCAAACAGTAAACCTAAATCTAGGCAGTCTAGCTGGTTTAGAGGTCACATACAAAGTTATCACAATCCCCACTTCGAATATGGAGTAGAAGCCAGATCTTATCCTGGTCTTATTCAGAGAGTTCAAAGAAAGTTAAGTCCACACATTTCAAATTCATTAGAGGACTGGAACACTTTTCTAAAAAGTCTTTTTTTTTAATATCTAGAAAGTATCTAATACTGCTTCATTTTTTATATTGCAGATTCATTTTTAATTTTTTTTAATTTTAGAGAACCATATAATTGCCCTGCTTTTTTGACAGTACTGATATAATAGCATATACAATTTATAATCTACACCTTTAAGAAAATTCATTCTGAAATTAACAGTAATATGTTATTCTGTTTTCAGAATGCAATCATTGTCAAATGTGTTTAACATTTCCAAGTGCTACCTATTTAAAAAAAATCTTTGTCACAAAGTTCATTTATAGTCTCTAAGAAAAGCAATAAAGACCAGATGCATATTTGCAAATATATGATAATAATGAAAATTTTATTTTTATCCATTCTTAATTGTTAGATTGATTAAAAGGTAACCATCATACCATAAAAGCAAATATTAAGTCCCATAATCAGACACACTTAAAAATATTGGCCTTCCATCTGCATTATCAAAATCTTCTAAGTTGCAACCTGTACAATAATAATGGATTGTTTTCTCTGATAGGGCAGTGGTCAATTTTTTTTTTTTTTTAAACATCTTTATTGGGGTATAATTGCTTTACAATGGTGTGTTAGTAGTGCTCAATTTTTGAAAAGGGAAAAGAAAAGAGTTGAACTTTAGGAATATCCTGTTATACACAATGCTTACAGTAAAAGAGAAAACACAGCATCAGGTTAAGAATGTAGAAAGTTTCCCCTTGGAGTCCATCACCCTAGTGAAACTACTTTTATGAGGATTGCATCTGCAAGAGGATAGAACTCTAATGATGCCTCTGGAAAGAACTTCAGGTTAAATCTCTCTGCTCTGTGTCTTACAGACAACTTTATGGGAAACTTTAAATTTGCACCTTCCTTTTTAGCTTCAATAGTTTCTCCATAAATCATCTCCTTATCTGGAACTCACATACAGCTGTCTCAGTCACATCAATTATTTCTGAATAGGCTGAAAAGGTTTTTTTATTTTTTCCAATTCACTTAGTTATGTCCATCAAACAGACTTCTAATGACTCTCTTTGTCAGTCATAAAGCACTGAAACAGTCATGGAGCAGAAGATTGCTGAATTATAAGGAGTGCTGCTTTTGCTTTTTACTTTTAAAGAGGAGCTATCTAAGACAGTGAGATCTTTCCTTGCAAATGAACAGGTACTTGATTAATCTGCAAGCATTGTCAACCAGTGTCAGTGGCTAGTGAACAAACATATCTAGGATTCCATAGTGCATTAGCTGGAATATGTCTGGCAGAATCTACAAATAAACTTTAATGAGGTCTTTTAACTTTTGGGGGGCATCTTCCTTTTCTAACATGTTAAGGTTGTCCTGTACTTCAAACTGTCTTTCTTTCTTTCAAGTCAATAGCAGATGAAAGGGTATTAAAAAGAAACATGCTGAGACATTTGGATTGGTTAATTAAAACACTCATTTGGGGAAGGAGAAGTTAAATAACTGTATTTCTTTTGACTTGCATGCAATTACATATTTGACATTATTGTGTATATTTGTCCTACAGAAACTAAGAATGCAGGTTATACTTTATAGTTCTTAGTCCACTAGATCATAAACAATTTAATATTGCAAAAGAACAATAATGACAGAATAAGAGCTATTCATTTCACATGGGTCATGTTGATATTCTGATTTTGCAAATGAAAAAAAAATAATGAATTTAATATTCAAACTACTGCAAGAAATACTGTAACCTAAAAATACAAGCTTGTCTCCTATTTTTTTTTCTAATGAAAAATATCAGAAAACAGAAGAGAGAAAGCCTAAAACTCTTAGTAAATATAGGCAAACATTTTTTCTGAAAACTTCTAAAAAAGATATTGTGCTCTAAAACACAAACTGTGGGTCCTTTATTTTGTGGACACGTTGTTTGATCTAGTTTTCCTCTTTTTGCTGGTTTCCATTAAGCCTAGTTGAGGATTTGGCAAACTTTTTCTGTGAAGGGCCAGAAAGTAAATATTTTAGGCTTTGTAGGTCATAGGTCTCTGCCACAATTACTCATTCTGACATTGTCCTGCAAAAACAGTCATTGAAGATACATAAATGAATAAGAATGGTCATGTTCCAATAATACATTTTTTATGGAAATAATTGGAATTTCATATAATTTTCCTAATTCATAAAATGCTGTTTTAAAATGTTTTCAACCATATAGAAATGTAAAAAATCAAATGTAAAAATACAACTTTTCTATTTTATTAACATTTTTCAAGTTATTGTGGACTTTTCAACCAGTATGTAAAGTCCTCATAAACAGTGTGTAGCAATTATACCTCAACAGTGCCTTGAAAATAGTTTAGATTCAATTGTCATTTGTTAGCCTGTTTTAATATTTACTGTCCTTTTTTGCAAATAACTCTGAACTGGAGAATCAGGAGACTTGGAGTCAAGTACTTGCTCTGATACTAAGAGTAAAATCTGGTGGAAAGATCCATCTTTCAGTTTCATCTTCAACTTTAAAAGGAAGGAGTTATAACAAATGATATTTAACATCTTTTCCAGTTCTTTAATTCTTTGAAACTATAAGAAGATAGGTTTGTTCAATAAGTGAATAAATGGCTGAAATCCATGATTTTAAAGTAGTCTTTGTTCACCCATTAAGAAACTCCTTAGTACATTGTATGGTCTTGAAAACATTAATGCAACTTGAAGAGCATTCACTCATGAAATGAGAACCATGAACAAAAATATGTATACCAACCAAACATTTCAGTCAATTACCTTGATGAAAAGCTACAAAGATGACAACATCTTTGAGAGAGGTGTTTGTAACTAGTAAAGAAATTCTCTGGAATGTCAGCTCCATGGAATATGCTTATCTAAATCTTCCCTACCCTCTGAAACCACCTCTTCTGTGATTTCTTCTTTGACTCAACCCAAAAAATGTTCAGTTGAGTTCCTACGGTGGGTTAGAGGCTGTGAGATCTCATTCGTCGCTTAAATGTATGCTTCGAATAGCAGAGGTTAGCAAGGTTGGTATGAAACTGAGTGGTAAAAACATGCTGAGCCATTGATTAGATTTCACCTGCCAATTCATTTGAGACTCTACACAGTCGCTTGGAAGTTTCTATGTTTACATGCACAGAGAAACAGGAAGGCAGAGGGAGTCCTAGTTAGGAAAAGATACTGACAGGCAACGAATGAGAAAAAGATGATCTTTGCAATAATATTCAATCCAACAAAGACTTATTAAGCACTTGCTTTGTGCCTACCACTGTGCTGAAAAATCTACATGCTGCAAATTTAGGCCTTAAGCTCAGTTGGACAAGTGTAGATTAATCATACAAAAGCACTCACAGAATATAAGCAAAGGTTTCTTTCTCCTTTTTTCTTTTGGCTATTGTGATATTCATCAAAAGCTCAGTTCTCAAGCCTCTCAGTTGCTTTGCATGACTACGCTACACACCCATGCAGTTCCAGAAGCAGCTGAATGAGGTTGATAAACCTGTGTCTTAAACTACGCAGTTGGAGTTAGTCTGCAGCAGTTCAAGGGAGCAATGCTGAAGAACTGAAGTGTAACTCAGTGTAACTCCAAAAGATCTGCCCAGGTTTCCAACTATAAAGCACTAAAAATGAACAAATAAACAACAACAAGGACAAAAAATAACCTTTAAAAAGTTACCTCTTAAAATACATAGAAGTTTAGGAGCACAGACAAGGATCCTGCCTCATAAACACCTGAATCAATTCTCCCATACTGAAATGAATGAAAATAAAACTTGCATTTTAGGATCCACTCAAACAGATGCTCCAGAATTTTTTCTCTTTTTTTCTTTTCTATCTCAGACATTTCATCGAAACTGCACCTGGTAAAATCTGTTTGGGAAATTACATGCATTTTTAAAACACTGGGTCTTCATATTCTGTGGAATGGAGGTCTGTGTCCTTAAGTAGCTTTTCCTGGTATGGATGGATTTAAATGTCTGACAGGAGTCAAGACAGACAAATGGACCAAGGTTCCGAAGTGTTACTTAAGCATTTAATTATTAAACTGAGCTGAAACACAACTAGATTCAAGACAGAATCTTCTGCTACCTATGTGAAACTTCTGCTACCCCGGTGAACCCATTTCCTCTGTCATCCCTGCCGGTTTACTTGTTTTATTTTATCTGTACTTTGTTGAAAAGTTACCAGTGTCCCTAAGGAATAGCCTATTCAATGCCCACAATATGCTCATTTTCATTCCTTAATACAAGTCAAACGACTCCAGAAAAATCAGTGAAAGTGGTTTTGGAAGGCAGAAAGGTGGACCTTGGTGATGTCCACATCGTAATCCCTGGAACATATGACTAGGTGATTTTACATGCAAGGGGGAATTTAAGATTGCAGATAGAATTAAGTTTGATAATCAACTGACCTTAAAATAGGGAATTTATTTTAGATTATCTGCCTGGGCCAGGTGTAATCACAGGCTTATTAAAAGGAGAAAGGGAAGGTGGAAAATGAGGTCAGAGTGATGCAATGTGAGATCTGTACTCACCTTCTCGAGTGCTGGAGAGAAAGGGGCCACATTCCAAGGAATGCTGGTGGCCTCTAGAAGCTATTAAAGGTAAGGAGGGGAGCATATTTTCCTCTAGAGCCTCCAGCATAAACACTACCTCATGTTGATTTTAGCCCAGAAAGACCTATTTTGGATTTCTGACATCAAAAATTAGAAGGTAAAAAAATAAGCATAGTTTTAAGCCATTAATTCTTGGTAATTTGTTATAGCAGCAATAAGAAACTTATATAGTGGGTCATGGAGCCTGAGATAAGATGGGAAGAAAAGGAAAGTAAAGCAGTTGGACTTAGGTTTCACATTTATGAAAGAGGTTAGTCATCATTCAAATTTAAACTGGTGTTCCATTCCTGGATCACTCCACTTGTAGGGCATTGAGAACCAGCATTTAATTCTAATAACTGTACTTATTTTATAAAACACTCAAATCTATTGTTATGTATTTTATATTAAAAGTGTTTGGTAGCTATAAAAATGTTAAAATAATCTTTGTAACCTGATTTTCACATTTGTTATTCCTTTAATGCAGTGAAAATACCAATACCAAACAAAACCAAGTTAAGTGGACTAGGTCTCTGTCCACTCATTCATGTGGGGAAAACCACTTCAAATTTACATTTCAGACCTCTCTTATCAGATAACTAATATTGTATTTGGGGAAATCCACGGACTTTCAAATCAGGAAACCATAATTTGTTTTCCTGATATTAACTAGAAGTTGAACAAGCTTGGGCTACTGACAATTCTTCTGAGCCAGAATTCAACTTCTGTAAATATAAATGATAATCTCTCCATTTAAAATACAATGAAAATCCAATTTGATCTTATAAGTGAGTCAGATTTTATATTATGAAGTGTTCTATAAATTATAATGGTGAATTGAGCTCAAAATTTTGTCCATAGGCCAAAGATTTAGGGAGCTGATAACGGTCACCAAGAAAAATTCCATAAACTTGGAAGAAATGAATTCTTCCCACCATGCTAGCATTAAAAAAAAGAAAAAAAGATAATGAATGTCTTGATTTTCAAGAATAGCCTCATCTATACTGGAGAGTTAATAAATCCTAATTGGTGCCTAACTGGAGTTACCATATTCGTAGATATTGCCTCTTGTCTGCTACTTTCTTTCTTCTTTGTTTTATACTTGTGTATTGAAGAAACTTTCTAGGAGGGTGAATTCTTTGTATTAAAAGTTGAACTTTTCAGAAGAAAAATGGAAAATAAATTCACCAAATAAATAATAAGTAAGCATGTTGGCATCTCATGATTCTTTAGGGAAATGACGATACTCACAACTTGACCCTAACATGAGGACTCAAAGGTGATTCTTATACAGAAGGGCAAGTGTTTAGAAACACTGACTGGAGGTTAATTTTTAGCCATAATTTGAAAATGTAACCAATAGTATCCAATACTTGCCATATATTGTTTCAATATTAAATGCCACAAGACCAACTTATTTCAATTCCCACCTCCTTGAGAAAAATGGTCAAATTCTTAAGTTTATAGAAAATGCACATTTTTAAGGATGAGGGAAAAACAAGTCCACAAAGCAATAACATCATAAGACCATCATATTTTATTATTAGTACTACTATTTGGCTTTCTAAGTCTGTTTACATTTCATATTTAGAAGATACATGGGCCATATATAAAATAAAATACTTTATTCCTTTTTTTAACCTTATGATCTTTTCCAAGTCTCTGATCATTTTATTTTTCACACAGCTTTATATACATTGACATTTTGTACACATTGCTTCACTGATATCTTTTTTTTTCCTTCATTGATATCTTAATTTTCACTTTAGAAGTGCTAAAATTGTAACACTTTGACTCCCATAGTTTGTGAAATTCATTATAGTCTATTAAAGTTTTTGAATCACCAGTGCTTCTGCCCCTTGGATCTCATTATACACATTATGTGTGTCAAGAAATAAATTTAATAACAAACCATGTAATTAAGTTAACTCTTGTATTCTGGGGGAAACAAAATAGTCATGGCATGCCTGTTTTTTTTAATATTTAACTTCAGTTTTTTAACAACTGCTTAATTGACAGATTATGAATTAACTAAACATAGCATGTATTATCTTCACCTAGTTCCACAGAGAGCCCTAAAGTAGAGATACTCTGCTGAGCAAGAAACTTACATATTGCAGCTGATCAATGGGAAGAGAAACCTTTCAAGGTGACAATCAGTATCGATAACTGGTAGAAGACATTTCCCAGAACATATTGCAAGAAGGCAAAATCTCCTTAATGATATAGCTGATAACGTTCTGTACTTAAAATGTGTAGTGCTATTCCCTAACACTCATTGATTGCTTACCATGTGTCCATTCAAAGCTTATTTAATTTTCACAGTAGCACTATGAGGTAAATGTAGAAACCAATACCCATGGAGGTAACTTGCCTGAAGTCACACAGTTGCTAAATGATCCATAGGTTGGTTCTTACTCACCAAGCAATAGCTTGGACTTAATTGAACTCTGAGAAATTGATAAACCGACACTGAGACTTCTGCATACATTCACAGTAGCACTGGCTTAAAGAAACCATATTCTAGCACAGGCCAGCTTACTTAAAAGCAAAGGATGGTAGAACCTGGACTACACAAGAAAACAAGTACTCAGGAGAATAAAGTTGATTATTTTAACCACTTCCGATAAGGGCTCCTTAGGCTGAAAATTAGACACTCAGCTTTGAACTCCACTGGAGATTATCTGTAGTTTGTTGTTACATTTAAGCCAAGTATAGAAGAAAAGACATATACTTTACCTTCTACCATGTGGGGCTTAAGTAATTTTCTTAAAGTCCAATAAACCTTCCTGCTTTGTTTTATACAGGTCAGCTGTTCTCAGCACTGCTTGTGCATTTGAATTACCTGGGACACCTAAAGAACATTCATACTTGGACTATGTCCCTGAATTATTTTGGGATAGCGCTCAGCCTCTATGTCAGCAGGGTTGAAAATCCACTCTAATTCTAAAATAAAATGGGAAGTCATTCTAAATTTCAATCTGCCTTGGTTGCCAAGAATATCAGTCCTCAATCACCATCTATTTATAAGCCCAAGTAGGGTAGGTACATTTCTTTATTCTTCTCTCTATGTGGTTTTTGAGGTATTATTTATGTTTTAATGTCTCATTATAAATTTGTTTTATCACAAAATATCCCAAATCCTTTTGGAAGCAGAAGGCCTACATTTTGAAGATGATTGCAGAAAAACTTAAAACGAATGTTTCTTATCATTCACTTTATCTACTTTGGGAAAACAAATGACTTGGGTATTATTTTCTAAAGACAATAATACATTCTAGATAAAGTAATTTGTAATTAAAACCAAAAAAACTTGGGGTTTTGTTCAAAAATAAGAAGAATAAGAGAGTTTTATTAATTAGTATGGGAATGATCAACATGCCATTGGAATACAAGAAAATTCATCTTCATGAAGTTACCTAATACTTATTATAAGACATGTGAGACCTATTTTGTTCTTCAATTAGCAATCAGTCTTATATGACTAGTGATAACTCTATTTTTCATCATTACAAATATGTATTGCTATTTATGACTTTCTTTCCACACAATAATTTACTAGTTCTTCCTTTAAGACTAGGAAATCCCCAGATAGAATGCCATCAACGGCAGCATTATCAAGCACTTCTAAAACCATGCCTTTAGTATCCCTTCCTCCTTTTAACATTTTTTACACCATATTTTTTTCACTTTCTTTTTCTCCCAAATATCTCACGTCATTCTACTAACATATTGCATCAACCATCCAGGACAAATTACCCTTGCTCTGTCCTGTTACCTGTGTGCACTGATTTGTGAATATCCATGGTAATGACAACCAGAATTTTTATGCATTGCCTTCTAGATGATGTGTTGCTCCCCTCAGGTAATACAGTAACATTAATTAAAATACTTGGTGTCTTAAGAAAATCTTTCATGAGTGATGTAAATTTGAAGAATATCATACCTAAAGATTAAGAGAAATTTGAGGAGGGAGATTAAACTCCTAAAGTCATAAATATTTCATCTATTCTTCCTTCAACTAGAAAAAGCACTGGACTTGAAGTTGATACCTAAGCTTTCTCATTTCAGTAGGAATTCAGAAACATCTCTTGGATCCTTACTTTGTTCACATGAGCTTTACTACTCACAAACTCTATGATTTAAGGCAAAATACTTAATTCCTCTAAGCCTCAGTTTCCTAATCTTTAGTATGGGGGAAAACTGTGAGCACTTACAACAGAGTATAACTAATAGTTCTAAGTTACGCAATCCAGTACTGGAGAAATTGTTCAGTACTCAAAATCTCTCTAGGCCCACATTCAGAAAATCTGTTTGTTTAGGAAAAAAACAAACATGATTGTGATGCACACCAAATTTTGAGAATCCCTGGTATAAACCATGTAAAATCCTGAGCACATTATTTGCTTTATTAATATTACAATTGTCATCAGCCCTTAATTATTATGGTTAATAATCCTGAGAAGCTCCTTATAGCAGTCAATAAAGTGGCAGTCAGGCCCACCCATTATCAGGAAATTTAGTTATGGTGAGAACAAATACCAAGCATTGTAATCATTCATTGCTTTTCCCACCCTCACACACAAACAAATGTATGTGGTCAAGAACTGTTGAAAGATGGGTAGTAGAGTCATAATCAAGTGGGTTCTATTCTAGAAAGATTCCAGGGAAAGTTAAAGACACATTTTGAAAGATGGAGGCAAGAGAAGAGACAAATCCAAAAGAGGACATCATGGAAATGACCAGATGACAGCCTTGTCCTGACAGACATGCTACTGCTTCCCATTGGCTGACAGGCCTAACTGAGAGTAGCAGCGGCAGATGAGAGAGATCCTACCTCCCAAGGGCAGCTCAGATGGGGTCAGCCTTATGGAGGGACCCGTGTCTCCTAAGATAGCTTTAAGGTACTGCAGATAAGAAAGGCATGGAAAATTAGGCAAGTGGTAATTGTTTAAACAGAAACAACAAAAACTGACATATACACAACACATGTACATCAGGAAAGTCAAAGGAAGGGCAATTTTTACCCTTTACAATCTGAAATACTACAATACTCCAAGTGCCTCTCTTTAATAAAGTGATTTTATCTATGTTCAAAGTGGATGAAATAGGAATATCTTATACATTTGCATTGTTCTATACAGTCATTCTCCAAATCTATAATGTAAGATATTCCTGGGGTAGTGGGCTTCAAAGTTGTTTTTTTTTTTTAATCACTACCAATAATAAGAAATAAATTTTGCATTCCTATCCTGTATGTACAGGTACACACACACACACACACACAAAGGGAAGCATGATAATACAATATTTTTCTTTACTGCATGCAGTGTACTTTGATATATATTTATGTATATTTTAATCATTCCATCTCATTCCATTATCTTATTTAATTTTAAAAAGGTTGTTAAGATCCACTAAATTGATTTTATGCCCCATTACTGGGTCTTAATTACAGTGTGAGAAAAAATGGCATTTGTGAAAAATGGAGATTTCAGCTCCACCTTCACTCGAAGATAGGTATTTAATAATTCTGAGGATGTGTGTCAGGAATGTGCATTTTATAAGTGCCTTAGGTGATTCTGATCTCTCAAAATACTGTGACCTATAGAGTTAAAACTGTCTTCAGATATAGCTGATCTCACCTTCCCTGATGTGTTCTACCTTCCTGCTCCTGTCTGCTTTTCCACCACTAAAAACCAGAATTGAAGCTTACAATAGACCTCACTCAATTCCATGCCTGGCACCATATTTAACAGATGAATAAACTGAGGTCCTAGAAGGTAAGTGGCAGACATAAATTCACAACCCCTTTCAGATTTCCCTGGTTTTTAAATTCCTACAGGTTTCGTATAGATCTCAGAGTTCAACTCAACAAGAAGAAAAAAACAAAAAAAAACTTCTCATATGCAATTTATGGTTTATGTCATACAGAGCTTTTCCCCCTGAGGCTACCTTTATGGCTAGAAATAAGAATATATTAAACCAATTTGACTCAAGCCTATTTTTAACATGCATTTATCTTACTGCAAATTGGAAAACTTAGCTTCTCAATTTTCTTATTAGGGCTAAACTACAGACGTACCTTTGAGGGAAAAGAGAGATTTCTAATGTACTCTGGAGTTACATGAGTAAAGAAGACCATTACAGGACTGAGAGCTGATTATACCAAGCTGTAAAGATATTTCCTATTATTGCCTAAGAAGATTATATATTGTACTAATTGGCTAAAATTTGAAATGATTTCTCAGTAAAACCAGAAGCAATTTTGCTACCATTCATATGGTATCACTACAGAAAAGTAAATACAACCCATTTTGTTTTTCTACAGTATTGACACATATGACTTATTTCAGAAGGATAAATAACTATGTGTTTTAATTAGCTCCAGTCTAACTGATTATATTTACTCTCTATCATCAAGAACAAAATGGTTAAATCACATAGCTTCTGTCACAGAATTTAGGAATCACAGAAGTCTATCCTTCTTTTAGAAGTCTGTAATCAATAGAAATATATCCAACTAATATCCACATCAGATACCTTTGTATGATCTTGCTATAAAACATGTATATTAATCAGTTATTTTATATCGATGATTAAAGGAGATAACTATGTAGCTTAAGAAATATTTTGAACTGGGAATTCCCTTAAAATAACCTTAAAAAACTTCCATTTAGCATGGATATAGAAAATATTTCAAGTTATTTAACCACTGTTATGATTTAGTGGACATGAAATATTACTGAATGAATGAAGGGAACTATTTAAAAATTTTGTATCCTCAAGCACTTTAGATATTTGTATTATCTCTAAAAAAGGAGTTTCTGAGGCATTTAGTGGTAAAAACAAAAGGACTGTCAGGGGGCAAAAGAAAAGGGGAAAGTACTTGGCTAATACTTCAAAAGCATGCTGATCTTCCTGTGTGTGCAAAGATAAGGGTAAACTACAAATAAGTTACATGTTTTTGCTTTAAAAAGTAGTATATGAAGTCAGTACAATGACACAACTAGTTATTAGCACAAGATATGGTAAATATTTTGAAGAAATAAAACTTTATTTAAAACTTCTTTCTCAAATTTTTCACTTCATTAAAATTTTCCACACAGTCTGGATTAGTGTGGTTTTACTGTACCTAATTTGTTAAGTTACTGTCTCAATCACTCATCATCTGTAAGATTAAAAAGGAAAAAAAAAATTCCTTGCTCCAGTGATGAGGTTTGTACTATATATTCAAAGTACAAGACAGTTCATAACATTTATAACAGTAGAGTTTTGTTATTTTTATCATCGTGATGTGTTACAGTCTGGAGGTGGGGGAGACATTTATAGAAACAAAACATTGAGAATCAGTTCAGAATTGGAATAGCTGCCCAAATCAACAAAAGCAATTAAGCTGCATTGGAATAAATAAAAATTTCAAAGATAACATTTTATATTTTGTTTAGCTGCTAACTCCACAGCAAGAATTTAGTGCCTGTTCAAATCCATATAACTAAATTGTGAATTAAATGCTCTCTAGACATACCAAATGTACAGTCCAAAATGCAAATATAACTGGATTTAGCCAGAAGTTGTTTATGATGTAGTGAAAGGTAGAAAAAAATGTCATTGAAATATTTAGTTATGTCACAGAGTTCAGAAAGAAACAATAACCTCTGTAACACATCATCACTTCTGTCGTGAAAATAATTCTTGTTTATAAGATTGCATGGAACCCTTTGAATACCCTTGATGTTGACACTGTAGGGTACATCAGATGAAATGGAAAAATCAAGCACTGATAGTTTTGAATTATTGATGTGCTCATTGCACAAAGCAGATATCTCCATTGCACACAACCCTCCATGTGCTCAGTTTCACTTTGGATGGGTTTACTGCCATTTAGATTCATTTGTCATATAAATTCAGGCTGAGTAAGGTGATATCAAATGAGGAGTCTGTCAGGAACTGGACCAGGACAAAGCCAGTCCTTGGAACAACTGGCATCAGTATTCTTACATCTTTTTTGAAGGTGAGGTATATTTTCCATAACCTCGGATGGTCTGCAAGTAGTGAAGTAGGAAATGACTTTCTCAAACTTTTACCACTCGTTATCTGAAAAGAGAAGTGTTGTTCTGCCTCCTCTTGGGAACAAAATAAATAGGGGAAAATAACTTTCGTAATGGGACAGCAGGTGGGAGAAGGGTGAGGTAGACACTCTCCTGAGATACAGCTATACACGACTGGCTCCACATTAGAAATACATCACATGTTCCTGTACCCAAACTGTTTGGAAGAGGTTTATTTTTTAAACATCATTTGCATTTTCTGGTTATTTTACATAAGATACAGGACTTTTTCTATTGTTCTACATATCTGAGATCATATGTCATGAATACTCTAGATGAACACTATAGAATACTATATGCGCAAGAAGGTATGGTAATATACTCAAACATATAGGGATTATGCAGTGCATGTCTTCCTAAGTGGACTGGAAGATTCTCCAGGACACTAGGTTTTACCTTCCTTTGTATCCTCCACAGCTATTGCCACAAAGTGGGTACTCATTATTTTTGCTGAAACTGTCATGTTCATATTGAAAATCTAACTGTTTAAATGTACAAATATATATTGATTTAACATTCTGTAAAGAGGGAGGCTATATATATCCTCTTGGTATAAAAAGATGAAACTGATGCATGACATAACACTATAATAAAAAAATAACAATATAATAAAAATAAGTACAATTTATTTAGCACCTACCAACTTGCTAAGTATAATGCTAGAGGTTTTACATATGTTGCTTCATTTATTTCTCACAAGAATCATATGGCATATGAATTATTACCTCCATTTTATAGAAAATGAATCTGAGTTTCAGAGAGGTTGAATAACCTTCCAACACTCAAACACAAAGGGGTAGAGCCAAAGTGTAATGCCGGGGTCTGGATCATTCTACTCTTAAAGTTGTTTTTCAGTCGTTGTTTGGGGTCCATGTTAAAACTGTATTTTTTCATCAAATATTGCTTGTGACCAATGCTTACATTAGCAAGAACATATACTTGGATAAAATGATGAAGTTATGACCTCAAAACACAGAATCTTCACACCATATACAAAAATAAACTCAAAATGGATCAAAGACCTAAATATAAGATGGGAAACCACACAACTCCTAGAAGAAAACATTGGCAGCACACTCCTTGACATAAATCATAACAATATTTTTTGGGGTCTTTCTCCTAAGGTGAAGGAAACAAAAGCAAAAATAAACAAATGGGACCTAATTAAACTTAAAAGCTCTTGCACAGCAGAGGAGACCATCAACAAAATGAAGACACGCTACAGAATGAGAGAAAATATTTGCAAATTCTATTACAGATAAGGGATTAATATCCAAAATATATAAACAGCTCATGCAACTCAATATCAAAAACACACACAACCCAATTAAAAAATGAGCAGAAGACCTGAATGGACATTTTTCCAAAAAAGATATACAAATGGCCAACAGGCACAAGAAAAGGTGCTCAACATAGCTAATCATCAGATCAATGCAAATCAAAACCACAGTGAGATATCACCTCACACCCATCAGAATGGCTGTAATCAAATGTCTACAAATAGCAAATGTTGGCAAGGATTTGGAGAAAAGAGAGCCCTAGTGCACTGTTGGTGGGAATGTAAATTGGTGCAGCCACCATAGAAAACAGTATGGAAGTTCCTCAAAATACTAAAAGAGAACTACCATATGACCCAGCGGTTTCACTCCTGTATACAGCTGAAGAAAACCAAAACATTAATTTGAAAATATACATGCACCCAATGTTCATAGCAGCATTATTTACAATAGACAAGATATGAAAGCAACATAAATGTCCATCAACAGGCAATGGATAAAGAAGATGCAGTGTATATACATGGTGGAATGTTACTTAGCTGTAAAAAGAATGAAATTTTGCCATCTGCAACAACATGAATGGACCTGGAGGGTATTATGCTTAGTGAAATAAGTCACACAGAGAAAGACAGATACTGTATGTTATCACTATGTGCGGAATCTAAAAAAATAGATCAAATGAAGAAATATAACTAAACAGAAGTAGACTCACAGATATAGAGAACAACTCGGGGTTACCAGTGCACAGTCGGGAGGGGGCAGTGGAAAGAGAGTTAGGGGATTAAGAGTGCAAACTACCATGTGTAAAATGAATAAGCTACAAGGATGTATAATATTGCAAGTCACTATACTTCAATAATGTGTGTGTGTGTGTGCGTGTGTGCGTGTGTGTGTGTATGCCACAGAATCTTCTTTTCCCAAAGGTAATTGGTCTCCAGAACATGGCCTTGGCCTTATCAATACCACACTCTAATCAATCTTTGGCAAGCTAAATTTCCAGCAAGGCTGACAAACATCATTCACTAGTGCATACTTTGACATAGACACTAAAAATATTTTCTACCAATAACTCCTCACCTGATAGGACATTAATCTAGCAGAGTTGCTCTTTGGGAATAAGTGTTCACTCTAGGGTGCTGTTTGGTTTGATGGCAATGAAAGCCTGGGTGCAAAGCAAACCTTAAGCATCTGAGATGCTGCATTTTTCACTGGAGATGATTCTTTAGAATGTTAGGCTTATTTACCTACAAGAATAATTTCTTAAAAACAAAATAAAATGTCCCAGGCAGTTAATAAGTCATTATCAAGATTGAAAGATTCTATATCCAACTCTCCCAGGAAGCATATAGGTGTCTGCCTGGTACTCTGCACTGTCACCTAGAGGAGTATGACTGACTTCAACCTTTGGTGGCTTCCTTCTTCCATATATATTTCTCAAAATCTTAGTGGGGATGACCTAAAATTTACCACTCCCTAGACACTTATTCTAGTATATTCAGCCATGGTGATATGTGCAGGCATGTGTAAGCAGTGGAGTCCATTTTTATCATCAGGAGATGAACCTTCCATATCATATATAGCACAGTTACATTTCTGCATGGCTACTAGCTCATACATCTGCAAACCTGAAAATGTGCTAAATTGCTGACTTTAAATCCAAAAGTGGAAATAGCCATAAGTGAGTCCAGAAATAGGAAGACAGACTTGCTACCTCCATTGTAGTCTACTGAATACTGATATTTGGTGGTATATGGAAATTTAATAGTAATTCAAGAGGAATGCCAATTCACAGATATTTAGGTTAGATCTGTTTTGGAAAGTAAAATTAAACCTACTTATTAAGTTACCACAGACTTTGAAAAACAATGACAATGGTAGCTTGGAAATTTTTTAATTACTGAAAATAGTATCATTTTAATACATAGACAAATTATTTTCTGCTTCTTTTGTCATGGATAACAATCTATTTAAAATTTCCATTTTTAAGATTATATAGTATGTGACACAAAACATACAGAGTATGAGAGTAATTTCTTATGAAGAACATAAAAGATTTATTGAGAAAAGTGACTACACACTCATATAACTTTTTGAACAATAGTAATCACACTTCAGTATAGTCAGACCTGATGAGGATGCAGCTACCATATGGCTTAGAGTGATTAGTTGTCGAAAGAATTGTGGCCTTTTTAACTGTGGCGAGAGGAAGTGGTCTAGGTAAACAGGAATGATACACTGGTGGAAGGGGTCAGCAATACTGTTTAACTGAGAGTCGTCATCCAGTATTCTATTCCATGAAAAGCCTCATCACATATATTTCCATTTTCAAAAAGAGAATACAATAATACATGCATACATATGTACACACATACTTTGTTATTTTATTTTCTACATACATTATATTCAACATCGAAATAGAAAAGTCATATGAATAACATATTAGGATATGATTATTCATCTCACAGAAAAAAGAATCTTCATTTACTAATCATTCACTATTTAAATCCATAAAGAAAAAGTGCCTGGTGTACTTAATATATATGATTTTCACATACCTATGCAGTACAATTTATTACATAAAAAGACTCCACTTCAGAATTCTGTTTAGAGTGACTATTTTTCTCTGCTAGCATTATTTGATTCAGTTTTCAATTCACTATGAAACATTCCAATAAATTTTAATACTTTCTCAATTAATTTGGGAATAACTGAATATGAGATCATTCTTGTGAATTTTCTTCCCTTGTCATATATGTATATAGTCCACAGTTTAGAAAGTCTGTCTTTCCATATAGTCTATTTTATAAGCAAAAGATAATAATTTCTACCAATTTTCTTCCATATCTTACCTAATAAAGGTTTGGGGTAATACCATATAAAAACCAATTCACTTATTTAACATTCATACTTTTTGACAGAATATCTCTCTTTTCCTAACTATTCTATGTGAAATGCATGTAAGTTCATGTAAATTCTTGGGAAAATGTTCCCCTGACCAAATCAGGTGAAAGTCTGACAGATAACATAAGTGAAAAATGACATCATTGTAGTGCTCTCTCTA